>NC_134404.1:260198634-260532801 GCF_038048845.1 Mixophyes fleayi
ATAAGCAGAGAAAGAATAGTTCCTCCGACAAGTTTAACAAAACAAAGTCTGTGATTTCAGATTTCCATTTCCACTAGAGGGTAGCAAATGAACGCAAAACTGATTTGATTCTGTGAGATGGTGTGCATAGGTTTTTAACTTTTAAAAGCTAATGCTTTATTCTATAATACAGTCTGATTAATATAAAGGAGATAATGGGCCTGAGTCATTAATTAAGGAGAGTAAAGCATAAAAAAGGAGTAACGTTGCACCTGGGCAAAACCATGTTGCATTGGAGGAGGTAAATGTAAAATGTGGGGAGAGATTTATAGTTGGGGTCGGGCATGTCCTAGATCAATTTTAAATTTCAGTGTAAAAATAAATCTATCAAGTACTTGTTTACTAGATGAACAAATAGCAAGTATTTAACTTATATTGCAAAATGATAAACTAATTTGCACCCCTTGCATTGTAGCATGGTTTATCCTGGAGAACATTTACACCTTTTTTTGTCTTCCTTTCCTTAATGACTTAGGCCAAATGATACCATGACATATATAATAATAACACTTGTTGGCTGTTAAGTCTGCAAAAAAGGTCCTATAACTAACAGAAGCCAAATAATTATAGTTGTCAACAGTTTCATATGCACCAGATTTCAATAAGCATTCACTAAGCTATTAAAGAAAAGGGTTTGATATTAGGGTTACTGACATAATATCTTCAGTGCACAGAAAATAAAAACCTTCTCTATTTTCAAAAGAAAATGTTATTTGCCCAAGATAGTTGTTATCAGGGTACTATAACCTGCAATGTATAAGGTACATTGTATGTAACAAGCTTGTATACAATGTCTGACTTCCATACTCTTATCATGGCACTTTAAAATTATGTGGCTATGTTGAAATTTATCAATGTTGATGATAATACAATATGGCTGCCTCATCACTTCAACTTACACATTCCCTCTAAGCAAGCTGTGGGCTTGTAATTACAGACAACATGCTATGTATGTGTTGACATATGTGAGTTACCTCTTCTATTGGGACTCATTATGGTCAAACTAAATTCAAGAATTTGGCTGGCTTTCAAGCTTCAGTTATCACTATTAGTTGAACATATCATTTGTTTTACTAAGCCAGAAAATAAAAGTTTCACAATGGGGAAAGTTAATTTGTACCAGAGACAACTAATGTTCCTTTTAAATAGTTTAAAGTTGAACTAAATCCAGAAATGTTTATTATGTTGCACAACACATTAAAATTCCACTTATTATTCATCAATTAGTCTTTACTCCTTTTCTTTCTCTTTAGCTTTTCTTAACTAAGTTCATAGTGCAAGTGCAGTACAAACAATTCCATGCAGAAGATCCTTTTAGTTCAGTAAGTTGTACTAAGCATGGTGATTTTAACTCATTTTTAAATAGAGTTACTGTTAAGAAATGTTATATAGCTACCATTTTGGGCCTATTCCAACGGTATGTTCCCAAAATGGCAGCTGCTGTATCAAACAGGAGTCATTATCTTACTCTCAGCACATTACCTTCATACAGAATGAAAGTACTGTTTATTTAAAACAAATTAATTTCACCTTAAAGTCTTTCAGCTAAACTGAAGTAATAATTAAAGTACCTGTGCTGGTAGAGATAGTTTCAAAAGTAGGTATTTGTTTTTGATCAGGCACAAAATTAATTAGGAACAGAGCCAGGGTTAAGGAACTTGAAGGGTAGTCAAAGGATATCAGTGGTGGAGAGCCAGTAGGGTCCTCAGACAATTCCAGGGGATTAGAGCCGTGAAGGAAGCCAAAGAAAGCGAAAGTCATACAGAAGTATTGAAATAGAAGAGTTAAATTGGTTTAATGAACAAGAGCTCAATAAACTGAAACTTGCACATTTCTTTATACTCGCGTGCACAGGTATGGAAAATGGTGGTGAGCAAAACCATGGTGCATGCGCATATGTGTGGAAAAAGCATTGGTGGGGATTCCATTAACTGTGAGGTTCCGTATTAGCCTTGCACATTATGTTTTAACTTTCTGTGCCATTATAGCTGCTCCGTTATATCAAGAAGACATAACACTAAACCTATCCTCTTATTTTTATGCCCAAATACTGTTTTTTTTTCTCCACAACTAAGTTCTGAAACTTATCTATACTGCCTCGAAAGTTGTTCACTGTTTGTTTTCTAAGATGTTTGTGCCCCAGCTGCGCTATGTATGTAACGTTCATGGCACTTCAGTTATTATTCCTCGCTTCCACCCCCCATGTACACATTATAAACAACTTCCATTGCTAAACTGTATTCCATGGACAAAGATCTTGTCAGTTTTGCTAGTTCATTAACACAATTAAAGCAGGATGCAGAGGTGGGAATTCAATTGGCCTGCGCTCTATTACGATATTGTGGTAATATTGCGCATTATTACCATTAATACGGTAATCTTTAATACTGGTTTTTGCTTGCAGCTCAGCGAGCAGAAATCAAGGTGAAAATTACAGTATTAACGGTAATAGATTTAGCGCCGCGTTACTCGCAGAAGAATTGAATCCCCCCATAGAGTTTTGAAATGCAGGTGGAGATCGAGGAGTAATGTTGGATTATCCCCACTACTTTTCAGTTCGTAGTTGTACTAGTATACAATTCGCACCTCCAAGTTATACTGGTCAAAATAATTATAAGCTAGAGCTAAAATGCACACTGTTAAGAAAATTCACTATAGCCACTGTAAACATACTATTCCTCTATTCTAAACAGGTGCATGGAACACTTTCAATAGAAAAGAACAGATGCACCATCGTCCTTCCCTCCTGTCTAACATGATTTGTATTTTACCATCAATAATGTAGTAAAATTAAAAAAAAAAAAAAAAAATTATTGCAGTACCGTGTCAGTCAGAAAAATCGATGTGATGTTTGGTACTTTCGTGTCAAAAAAGACAAAAAGTATTATAGGAGTGAAACATTTCTTGCCTACCCAAAAGAAAGTTTTATATTTGCTAGCTTTCAGAGCACAGAGGGCTCTTCATCAGGCAGGTTTACAAAAAGAAGGTATTTACACATGATGGAGAAAGTTTGTGGATACCATATTTCAACGCATAATTGTCGCCACTGTATAATCGTTACCACTACATAATCGTTGCACCGTTTTAGTCTAATATTTGGTTTATGACCTTTCATCATGTAATTGTTGCATGGTATTTCTGTTCGTTGGGCGCTTAAAAGGTAAGCAGAGCAGCAATGTATTCACCAGTGGCATATGGATACACATTTATCTCTATCTATCACGAGCATAGAATTCTCAGCGAATGAGCATTTTCAATATATTTCCGAAAGCTGATTTGCATGGTTTGTTTAGAGCACTGCAGTACTATCAGTATTGTCACTCGATCCAATGAAGAGCTGTAGGCACAAGGGTAGCGGGCAGGCAGGCAAAGCTGCCATGAGTAAGTCACGTGTTCCATGCATCCTAATCTTACACCAAAGACAGTTTAGTAATTATTTTTAAGTAATACTGGCACATTTTTTTTTCACATAATGGTCGCACCTCACTTGCAAAAAAATTTGGCATAAAATTTGTGACAATTATGTGGTGAAATATGGTATGTCTAATGTAGAATAGGATGATGTAAGAAGTTAGAAAATTCCACTGCTGCTTCTTTAAAACTTGAATGTTTCAGGGGCTACAAAGGAAAGGAGAAGTGGATATGGTGTTTTATTGTAAAGGTGCTGTAGATGAAGGTGATACAGTATACTTCTTATGTTTGGGTGATGAAATAAAAGTAGTTTTGTTAACACACAAATATGATAACACCAATATGTAAAATTGTATGGTACAATCTGTGGTCGAAGTGGAAATTTGATATGGAGCTTTCACTTTAAAATAGACAGCCCAAAGGTTTATTGGGTTTGATAGAGTGAAATAAATTTTGGATGCATGTTAACACTATATAGTATAATATAAAACATATTAAAAGATACAAAGCTACCCACCATGTGTCCCCCACCTCTCCAGTGTCCAATTACCTTTTCTCTGTGTCATCCACCTTTCTCTCATTTCTCCTTTGTGTACTTACATTTTCTCTCATATCTCCATAATATTATAATAAAACTATCGAAGATATCTCACTTATATCGTCCATGTTATCCTCTACATTTCCCATATCTGTTTCCTTTCTTTGTTCCTATGTGCCCCTATCTTTATTACAGGTATTCCCCTCTCTCCCTCCCTAACTGCTCTCCCCTGTGCCTTACATCCTGCTTCTCTTGCTCCTCCCTTACTCCTTGATCCTCTCTATTTATCCCTGTTCCTGCTCCTATTATTTCCTTTCACTAGTGAATTGACACATTTGCCTCACCATCAACACACTGCACCCTCCTTCATCTCACTGTACCCCCTCCATCACACTGTATCCCCTTCTTCATTACATTTTTGCTCCTTCCTCACTGTGCCCCCTCCTTCATCACACTGCGCCCCCTCCTTCATCACACATTTGCCCCTTCATCACTGTGCCCCCTCCTCCATCACACCCCCTCCTTCATCACACATTTGCCCCTTCATCACTGTGCCCCCTCCTTCATCACACTGTGCCCCCTCCTTCATCACTGTGCCTCCTCTTTCATCACACTGTGCCCCCTCCTTCATCACACTGTGCCCCCTCCTTCATCACACTGTGCCCCCTCCTTCACACAATGTGCCCCCTCCTTCATCACAATTTTGCCCATTCATTGCATCGTGCCCCCTTCATTACACTGCTGCCCACTCCCTTATTTACTTACCTTTCTATGATCTTCTTTTCTTCTTTTTTCGTCTTCCTTTCTTTGGTCTTCTGGCTCCTCTCTGACAGTGTAGGGACATGATGACGTCAAACCTGACAGTCAGTGAGGAGGGCGCTTGCCACCGGCACCAAGTAAGTATATACAGGGCCAGGGAAGGCAGGCATGGCACAGCACCTCTGAGGCATGACACTCCCCTCCCAAGCCTTCCACTGCCTATAAGGAAGTGGGGCGAAGAAGCACCAGTACATACCGCTCCACTTTGAGCACTGGGTACAGTGTAATAAATAAAACAGAAAACTGTACATCAACCCATTTCTTCAGTCACAGTACATGAGTTAAAAGGATGTGCTTCTTACATGTCTAGATTACTAGCTTTTTTTTCATGTGCACATCTTATCATTGCTACCATACCATATTTAAAGCTATGTGAAATATGTTAACCATTTTTATAATTACCTGGGAATTAGTAGGCTCGCTAGTAAAAAAGATGCAGGTCCATCAAGTTAAACCTAAATTCTACTTTGCAACGCAGAAGGTAGCAACAAAATTCTTCATTGACGCTGTTGCCGTAGAACTTCAAAGAGGGAAAACAAATTAGTTCCTGATCCCATTAATTGCATTCAAACAACCTATATTTAATATAAATAATAACAGTATCCAAGAGACGAGGAAAAACAGTGACTATGCCTGTAGTGAAGGATCTATGAAACTTCAATGATTGTTTCTGAAAAAAGAGTAATACCAATACAAAATTTACACATGTTAAACAGTAAAAACTAGCCCACATAATGAACAATTTTTACTTGTCTGCCTATTTTATGATGACACTCACAAAAAAACCACTTTGAAAAACTCAGAAGTGCAAACATTTTTAACTTGGTAGCTGAAAGTACTGTGGCTTATCACTTATGTTCAGTGCAGATGATTGCAAATAAATTGACTCTTTTTGCCATGACAACAGACTTACACACAGGGAAACAAGACCAGCCTAAAAACTTGGAGACCTTTTACTGTAGTCATTTTGTACAAAGCGATAAAGAAGCTTTGATGTTGCACAATAGTAAATCTGGCATAAAAACAAATCAGAAGACCTAATAAAAATGGCAAAAGATATTTAGGTTTGCCTAGTGTGATTACTGAAAGAATAACATGTTGTAAAACAGAAATATTGTGATGAATATTTGAGTTATATAGATGTGCAGATGTTTTAACATTTAATTGTAAATTATTGCATAATGAATATATTCATAAATGGTCTGCGATCCCCCTGTTATCTGTGCTTCTAATTGCAAAAAGGTCAAGGATACAAAAATAGATTGAAAGTGTACAAGTTGTATGGAGTAGGTGCATCATCATCATCATTTATTTATATAGCGCCACTGATTACGCAGCGCTGTACAGAGAACTCATTCACATCAGTCTGTCACACGCCGGCCTCCCGTGGCCACCACTTGAGGACCGGCGCGCATTTCCTCCTCCTAATTCTTCACTTTCCTCGCCGGCTGTCATGTCGGCGGTGGTCCTGCGCTTGCGCAGTCAGTCTCACCTGTTCTATCTGCCTGTTATCCCATTGGTTATACCCTCCTGACATCCCTTTATAAGGCTCCTCCCCTCTCCTATCAATGCTGCTTCTCCGTTTCTACTTCTGACCTGGAAGCAACTTCGCTCTCCTCCGCATGGTGTTCGTCCGCGACCTATCCAGTGTACTGCCGCTGATCTTTGCTTACCCGGTCCACTTGTTAGTGGTAATTGCTGTGGATCATCACCCGCTACCTATCCAGTGTACTGCCGCTGATCTCCCCTTACCCATTCCACTCGTTAGTGGTAATTGCTGTGGATGATCACCCACTACATACCCAGTGTACTGCCGCTGATCTCTTCTTAATACTAGCATAGTTGCCATGGCGTCTGTGATCCGCTTTGCGACTGGATGGCAGCTTTCATACTTGCTTCCTCTTGCAAGGGATTGTTTAAGAGTTAATTGTTGTAAACTACTAGTAGTCTTCTTCTTGGTCTGCTTCCGGGATGAAGATTCACCCCCAGCAGCAGCAGTGGGACTAACGCTCAAGAATTCTTCTGAGGAATCCAGGATAGTGGAGGAGTCATCTAGCCTTACCAACTTGGATGCAGTACAAAATGCAATCGCTACTGAGGATATTGATGAGGACAGTGTTATGGATGTAGATTGCAGGTGTCCGAATCTAGCTGAGAGAAGCTGATAATGGACTTCTTGTTGTTACTTTTTTAGCACAAGTTTCCAATTTTCCCAACAGCTTGCCATGAACTCGCTTCAAATGGCGTAACATGGATGAGGTTCCTAGATGGTTATGGTCCATACCTCTACTGACTGTGGCTATACAAACGCTACAAATGGCTAGACAATTGTTGTCAGTATTTGGGTAAAAATAATTCCACTCAAAAGAGGTAGATTGTTTGGTCTTATGCCCAGGCATGACAATGGCCTTCTTTTTTTTATCACGTGCAAGAACTGCTTTCACTGGTGCAGGACTTACACAAACAACATCATTCCCATCAGCATCCTCATTAGCGCCCTCGTCGCCTACACAAATCTCCCCCTCATCCTGTTGCAATTCCAAAGTAGCATCCTCAATTTGTGTATCACCGGCTACACTTGTGCAGTTCATGCACACATCTGCAGAAATGCTGAAAGGGGCCTTCTTTATGGGTACACTATCAGAAAGGATTCACTATCAGGATTACACTGTGTCATTTCTGAATCTGAACATACATTTCTCTCTAATGCCTTAACACTAAAACACTTTGCACTTTAACATAGGCTTTAGCAGATGATGTATAGGGATGATCTGGTATTCTGTGTACTGCTGTGAATCTATTTTGATAACACAGTACAATGTGACTGCAGATTAAGAACAACACTGGCAGCCCTATTATTTCTATTTCAGCAATGACAATCAGCAATGGAGCAATGGAGCTCTCCTGTTTGTGTGTTGCCGATATAACACAGTACAATGTGACTGCAGATTTAGAAGATCAAGCCTGCCAGCCCTATTATTTCTACTTCAGCAATGACAATTAGCAATGGAGCTCTCCTGTTTGCACGTTAGCTATATAACACTGTACAATTTGTCTGCAGATTTAGAACACCAAGACTGCCAACCCTATTATTTCTATTTCAGCAATGACAATTAGCAATAAAGCTCTCCTGTTTGTGTGTTACGTATATAAAACAGTATAATGTGACTGCAGATTTAGAAGACCAAGACTGCCAACCCTATTATTTCTATTACAGCAATGACAATTAGCAATGGAGCTCTCCTGTTTGCATGTTAGCTATATAACACTGTACAATTTGTCTGCAGATTTAGACCAAGACTACCAACCCTATTATTTGTGTTTCAGCAATGACAATTAGCAATGTAGCAATGGAGCTCTCCTCTTTGTGTGTTACCTATATAACACAGTACAATGTGACTGCAGATTTAGTAGACCAAGCCTGTCAGCTCTATTATTTCTATTTCAGCAATGACCATTAGCAATGGAGCTCTCCGCTTTGTGTGTTACCTATTTAACACAGTACAATGTGACTGCAGATTTAGAAGACCAAGCCTGCCAGCCCTATTATTTCTATTTCAGCAATGACAATTGGCAATGAAGCTCTCCTGAATGTTACTGGAGACTTTGAAGAACACTGCTACCCCTCCTCTTTCTTTTCTACCAATGACACTGCCCAACTGCACTGGAGACTGCCAAGAACTGTGCTACCCCTTCAGTGTCCCTCTTGGAAATGGCGGTGGATCGATGACGTTTTGCCTCGTTTTCAATTCGGCTTGGCTCGGTACTCTGATCTGCTAAGTTCGGGTGTGTTCGGTACCCGGGGAACCGAGCCTGAGCATCTCTAGTTGCAAGACCTAAAATGTAAAATGGCTAAGGGATTTTGTTGTTTTTAAAAGTGTGGTTCAGAAACAGGCACATGATGCAACATGAAGCTCCTTGATAATGCATCCGCCCTGACAATTACGGAACCGGGTCTGTAGGTAATAATGAACTTAAAACTGGTAAAGAAGAGTGCCCAACGGGCCTGTCTGGGGTTCAGCCTTTTGGCAGACTCGATGTACTGAAGATTCTTGTGATCAGTTAGCACGTAGATTACATGAATGGCTCCTTCCAGCCAATGACGCCATTCTTCAAAAGCCCATTTGATGGCCAAAAGTTCCCGATTACCTACATCATAGTTAGTTTCAGCAACAGAAAATTTAAGGGAGAAATATGCACAAGGATGTAAATGGTGAGTATGGGGGTTTTTCTGGGAAAGGATAGCGCCAGCTCCTACATCAGGGCATCAACCTCTAGTACAAAGGGTATATCTGGATTAATGTGTCTGAGAACCTGAGCAGAGACAAATGCCTTTTTGAGGGCTTCAAATGCGGTTACCTCCTGAAGGGGCCAATTAATGGGATCCATTCCCTTACAGGTGAGGGCGACAATAGGGGCCACTAGATCTGAGAATCCATGGATAAATCTTCTATAGTAGTTCTCGAAGCCCAAGAAACCTTTTTCTAAATTTTCTTCTATGTACTCCTGCATGGCCTTGGTCTCGGGACCAGAGAGAGAGTACAACCTCCCTTTGGGTAGTCTGGAACCTGCAATCAAAGTCACGATGTGGAGGCAGAGAGTCAGCCGCTTTTTAGAGAACACATTCCGGAACTCATGGTATGAGGAGGGAGCTGCTCAGACACTGGTTGCAAGATCCGGAGGGGCAAGGTCAAGCAGGACTGTGAATGGTAAGGGCTCCATTGAGTAATCTCCCCTTTAACCCAATCCACTACAGGGAGAGCCAGGTATGGCCCAAAATTAATGTAACAGATGAGCAATCAACGAAGTAAAATGACAGGGCTTCTGAGTAGAGAGCACCCACGGTTAACTGCAGCAGAGGAGTCTCATAAACAATTTTACCGCCAGGCAATAGACTACCATCCAGGCCACAAACCGTGATAGCAGAGTCAAGCTTTACAGAAGGAATCCCAGAGGAATGAGCTAACCCGATGTCCAGAAAGTTGCCAGCAGCACCACTATCTATAAAGGTTGAGACGGTCTCAGAACAGGCACCGTGAGTGATGCGTGCAAGAACTAAAACTGCATTTTTGGAGGAGATGAGTTGCAGACTTAGGCGAACTTCCCCCTCGTTTACTAGGCATGCTTTTTTCCCGATTTGTTAGGAGAGGCACAGAAAAAGTGGCCCTTGATGCCACAGTAGAGATAGAGGCCTTGAGTCCGTTTTCTAATCTTTTCCTCAGACGAGAGATGGTATGCTCCTAATTGCATGGGCTCTTCAAAGTCCGTTGATACGGGAGCAAAGGCAGAATAATAAGATGGTGACTCCTTTTCCTCCTTCCTCTCCTTGATCTTTCTGCCAATTTTGGTGGTGAGCTGCATGAGGGTCTCCAGATATGTTGGAGAAGGGTACTGTACAAGAGTATCTTTGATCTGTTCTGACAGCCCTAGGCGAAACTGACTATGTAACGCCAGATCATTCCATCCCGAGGAGTTCCTCCTGGAAATTTTGTCCGGTTATAATAATAAATAAATAAAGAATAGTCAAATAACACGCTAAAGGGTCAGGACGGGAGCAGAATCCAGAAACAGCGCAATAAGGTCACAACAGGAGGTCCAATAGTAAATGGGCAGAGTATCCACAGGAACACTGGGACAAGACAGGAACAGGACAGGAGCAGGTCAGCAACAGACAGAATCTACGCTATAACCGGCAGGGAGGCTAAGCCCTCCCTGCCTTAAATAGTCAAGACAGCCAATCAGGGCAGGCAAGTAGAATGTATAATGAGCCCCCCAGGTGTGGCCTAATAAATGTAATTAACGTTTAATATCCCGCAGGCTTAATGGCGAATGCGCCCGGCTGCTCTGTGTTTGCCAGTGCGCGAAATACTGACAGCTTGGTGTCCAACCGTTGTCCTAGCAATGGTCGGCCCAAAAAGCGGAAGTAACGTCCCGGTTGCCATAGGGACGGCCGATACGCCAGGAACAGAAGGGAGAGAGTCGCGTTGGTGCCCGTGGACGCCGCGGCTCGTAACAAAATACACTGTGAGTGTATGTGTATATATAGACATATATATATATATACATATATATATAATCTCCACTTTGACTACTGTGTGTATATGAGTGTGTGTGTATCATTAAAGTAATTTCATCGTTTTCCAATAAGCATTGTCTAAGCGATTTGTGTGGTTCCAAAGCACAAGCAATTTATTTAGCAAAAGTTTAGCAGTTCAATAAAGTACAGCCGATATTAATATATCATACATACATATGCTGCGCCCGCTGCGCTCCGCTGGTACCAGCTACAGTCCTTCAGTCCAGAAGACTGTGGTCAGAGAGACTGTTTAACTGGTTCCAGGGAGCTGTATATAAACACTTAGTGATACAGTGAAAACAGTACAGATGAGTTGGCTTGCTTCCATAGGTTCAAGCTTCAGGAGGGTCCAGTGCAATGCAGGTCATTGGCCAGTTCAAACAACCCCCTCCAAGGGTGGGGGTCAACATTCCAAGGGTGGGGGTCTGATATGCATACTTAGTTTTCCCGCCAAGAACTGGTACAAACTTGTCTATTAGCATTACACTGACAATATCATTTTAATCATTTATTCCCTATCATCGATAACTAGCGCACGCAATGTGTGATCCTTTCAGCGAATGAACAGGAAAACTGCGGATATATATATATATATATATATATATATATATATATATATATATATATTTATATTTATTTAAGGCAGGGTGTCCTAAACTACCGGAACCCATGGACTATTCCGTGGCACATATTGGGCCTGCTTTCCCAAGCTGTTTTACCATGAGTCCCACGTCAGGAAGTCCTTGTTTGTTCCGGGTGACGGTGCTAATCAACCAAAACCTTGTCCTGGCCTTGGTTGACTCAGGGAGTGAACTTTCATTGGTTTCCAGCTCTGCCTTACCCGAAACCATAACTTCTCGGTTGCCCAAGGTGAAGGTTATTTGCGTACAAGGGATAACAGAGGAGTTTGAAAGAACACTACTACCAGTCACATTTTAGGGCGAGACTTCCCCCTGTTTAATGAGGTCCTCGGTGAATCGGATTCGGCAGGACATGCCGGCAAATGAAGCAACGGTCGGAAGCCCGGTCTTAAAGGAACTGCCTAAGAATCCACAACATCTGAACATCGATCTTTGGGAACCACCAACTCGGAATGCCATCCTGGGAGTCACAGCAGGAGCTCTACAAATGCATTCACCTGCGGGGAAACATGGACAGTCCAAACTAGCATTGGCTGGTGATATCGCGGATAAGCCCACCCCGCCTGTCAGTGGGGTTACGGACTGGTCCGCAATACCAATTTTGTTTCCTCTGCAGGACTTTGCTCGAGGCCAACTTAATGTTGCCACCTTAGAACATGCCTTTAAAAGTGTGACTGAGGTAAATGGGGTAGCGAAAGCCGCCCAGCCTGCAGAAGGTATACCATATTTTATTGTCAAAAATAATTTCCTGCATAGAGTTGCTATTGTACAGGGTGAAAAGTAGAACAATTAATGGTTCCTCAGGTCCATGTACCCCTAGTGTTGAAAGCAGCGCACAAACATGTCTGTGGGGGACACATAGGGGAGGATAAAACACGGGAACGAGTTCTGCTTAGGTTTCACTGGCCCGGTGTACACATGGCAGTGAAAAAGTATTGCCGGTCCTGTCCCATTTGTCAGAGAACCTGTCCCAAACCCATGTACAGGACACCCCTCATTCCAATTTCAATAGTACAAGTTCCTTTTGAACGGATAGCCATGGACCTTGTGGGGCCACTGGAAAAATTAGCACGTGGGCACCATATATACTAGTGGTGCTTAACTATGCAACCAGGAATCCAGAGGCAATTCCCCTACGAAACATAAAGTCCAGCACCATAGCTAGAGAACTTGTATTGATGTTTACACGCTTGGGAATACCCAAAGAAATTCTCACAGACCAGGGTACATTCATGTCCAAACTGATGAAGGACATGTGCCAGTTGCTAGGGATTATGGCGCTTCACACCTCCGTGTACCATCCACAAACAGATGGCTTCGTGGAACGCTTTAACTGCACATTACAGCACATGCTCAGGAAAGCAGTGGCTCAAGAGAAAAAAGATTGGGACACTCTTATTCCCTATTTGATGTTTGCCATCCTTGAGGTAGTTCAAGCTTCAACGGGGTTTAGTCCCTTCGAGTTATTGTTTGGGAGACAGCCCAAGGGTATCTTGGATATGTTAAAGGAGGGGTTGGAGCAGCAAGGTCCCAGGGAGCCAAATCTGGTACAGTTTGTGTCCCAAATGTATGAGAGGCTAGGAAAGATAGGGCCCATTGTGAAGCAACATGTAAAAGAGGCTCAGGAACGACAGAAGAAAAGTTATGACAAAAGTGCTGTTGTTCGATCTTTCAAGCATGGGGATAAGGTTCTAGTCCTGGTTCCTACCCAGGAAAGCAAACTTTTCGCCCATTGGCAGGGTCCATATGAAGTTCTAGAGGCTGTTGATCCTGTCAATTACAGGTTCCACCAGTTAGGTAGGAGAAGGGAGGAGTAAATATATCATGCTAACCTCCTTAAACCTTGGCATGATGAGGAAACCTATCCTCAGGTAGTGAGTACTGCCATTGAGAAGCCTGAAGTGCTCATAGAGCCAGCTTTGTCTATCCAGTAGAGACAACAGACTGAAGAAATGATTTGCCGTAACAGGGATGTCTTCTCTTCCATTTATGGGTGCAGTACCTTAATCGAACACAACATTGTCACTCTGCAGTAGTCATTGTAAAACAGAAGCTGTATGTATATATATATATATATATATATATATGAAAACAGGGATACTCTGCACTCTCCAAGCACATAATCAATGCTATATCAAGTACTGTTCTATATTAAAAACAGGGAATGTTAGTTCCACTGCAATATATGTTTAAGCTGACCAACTCACGCCAAAGTCTTCCCATTCTGGTCAGTCCTAACATGATCAAATGCTATGCTATTTTATCTGGGCTTAAGGCTTACCTGCACACAGCTTTTAAAGGCAAGTCTTTCCCTAGCACTAGCAGCCATGGGAGACCTGGGACTCACCTGACACAAGTAGGAATTAATTAATGTAAAGAATGGGGTGCAAGAGTCATGGGACTTACATTGTATAAACAAAAACAGACATAGGTCCTCTGCACTCACCATGTACAGACTGGGGTGCAAGAGGGAGTTGCCCACATTGTATAGACAAGAAAACAGGGATACTCTGCACTCTCCAAACACATAATCAATGCTATATCAAGTACTGTTCTATATTAAAAACAGGGAATGTTAGTTCCACATATTGCAATATATGTTTAAGCTGACCAACTCACGCCAAAGTCTTCCCATCCTGGTCAGTCCTAACATGATTAAATGCTATGCTATTTTATCTGGGCTTAAGGCTTACCTGCACACAGCTTTTAAAGGCAAGTCTTTCCCTAGCACTAGCAGCCATGGGAGACTCTTGCACCCCAGTCTGTACATGGTGAGTGCAGAGGACCTATGTCTGTTTTTGTGTATATATATATATATATATATATATATATATATATATATATATATATCTGCTGCGTGCAACTCTCTATATGCATACGCTCTTTTTGTGGTGATGCATAGTGTAAATTTTTGTAATTTATGCCACTGAAATGGGCGTTTGTCCATCAGGCTTTATGTGTTTTTACTCCAGACTTAGAAATTGATTTTGAGGACTTCATTAATGTCCCTTTATTCTCCTATATATTTTTTATGCTATATGTTATTTTTATTTTATCTTTTTCTATTTTATATTCTTCTGTTAAGGCAACAATAAACAATTTTTATAGTGCATTTAATATTTGTTTTTCACCTTCGGACTCCAGGCTACCATATCTATGGATCGTTTCATTTCCCAGGTTAGGTAGAGACAGGTAACAAATCAAACAAATTAAACAGCAAACTGCAACATGCAATATTTAGTTTCCAATTTAACAGCCGGGTCTGTTGGAGGTAACTGCAACTTTAAAAGGAAATCCAAACTATTATTACTTAACAAACATCTTATACGTATTATATTTGTTTCTTCCCTGGCCAGGCTTTGATGGTGCACATAAATATAAATGAAAACTGCTTGCAAGCTTTTTAAATCCTGAACTGGAAACACTGTATAACCTGCCAGTCCTGAGCACTACTTCCACTTGTCACCATTAATATGCTGTTAGATATGATGAGACACAGTTTTACTGATGTATTGTAGGGGCAGCCAGAGTGGGCATTCTTATTAGGTGTAGCTGCTGATTTTTAGCTGGACTTGAGATAAACAACTGACTGACTCTTGTTAAGATGTATTATCTTAAAATATTTCGCTGAATACTAAAACAAAATGGCTAACTCTGCAGGTCACTAATGTTGGATTGTCTCTAACTCCTCTGCCTTATAGTTTTTATTCTAATATCAATATTCTGCAGTTTCTGTCACTGTTCTCTGACAACCACCTTTCTGGGTAGGATAATTAAGTCTATATAAGTTTAACTGTGTAAAAGTTGTCTTCTCTTACTGTATCCTTATGACTCCTGGTTACAGGGAATATTCAGTCCTGCCTGACTGCTTTAGACTGTGCACCCAGTCCTGTAGAACGCTCCTCAGGTTTCTCCTTAGCATACAGTCTCCATTACCTGGCTTCCGGCTCCTTTTCTCTTTTTGGCAGTCAGCTGCTGTCACCATGGCAATGGTGATGTTTTCTTACTCGGGTGGCTCTCACAGTCCTTTCTTCCTCTCTCAGCAGCTTACATGGTTACATCCCCCAAACACAGTTGTCCATGTATTTTTAGTTATAGGGTTCCTCATGTTACTTAAGTGATACCCCCATTCCAGATATATATAGTCCTTTTGTAGGGAGTCACCAGTCCTGAGTGGGGTATCACACTAGCTCATGATTATCCTATAAACTGTCTGTCTGCAGCTGGCGACTAGTCTGTCTTGGGTGTTCCATTCTTCTATGGCTTGTTATATGGCTGGATGTTAAAAAAACAAACTGGGCCAAGTGTGTTGACACCAAGTCAGCAGAAATTCATTTTTGGAACTTGTGATTATTACAAATGATTATTTAAGTATATGTTTACACTGTTGTATACTGTTGATTCATTATAACTGTAAATGCAATATTTATTAACTTTATTTCTTAGGCCATAATGGTGCAGTCAATGGCTTTGGCTGGAGTTATGACAGAAATTGGTTGGTTTCTACCGCTGATGACAAAACAATGAGGATTTGGAATGTGAAGAATGCAGACTGTGCACTGGTTCTGGTAATAACTATAACTTTTTCACTTTCAGTATATTAATAGAAATAAACATTAGATGTTAAAAAGATAGCCCCCTGTAAGTCACACACTGTATTGTGATGAGGGTTTAATGTTAACTAAATAATGTAGTAAGAGCCTTCTTAAAACAAAAGGTAGATCACTCCTTATTTGTCCCTTTGGTCAACTAAGCATCCAGACCCACTGTCCTTATATCTTGAATTCAGCTAGAGATGCAGAGCCATTAATCTAACTTGAATTCAGCTGTCTTGGTCATTTTTAGCACTCATCGGTGCATCAGTGAATTCTGCCTTTTAGAGTCATGGTTCTGGACATATAGTTGGTCCATGTGTGACAGGCAAGGAGGGATTTCTATATTACTCAGAATTCCTAAAAGGAGGTTTAATATTTCATTACTTGGTTCTGTGGGATAATTCTAGTTTGCTATAAACGATTATTACTAACGTTTATTTATATAGCGCTTGCATAACCTGTAGTGCTTTACAGTTGGGAACAAGCACAGTAATTAAACAAGACTGAGTATTAACAGACAGACTAAGCTGTAAGAAGGCCCTATTTGAAAGCTTATAATCTATAGGGAAGTAGGAGTTTGATACATGAAGTTAAGTGTCACTTGTCTATTGGAAGGAGTCTTTTTGTGCGAGGGATGGCATTCCACAGAGTAGGTTCAGCCAGAAGAAAAAGTCCTGTAATTGGGAATGAGAGCAGGTAATGTGTGTGGATGAGAGGCGCAAATCTTGGGCAAAGAGGATGGGTCAAGCTGGGAGATATTTTGAGACAAAGGAAGAGATATATATATTGGTGCAGTTCTGTTAATGGTTTTGTATATAAATCACATGCATAGCTCAGTTTCCATTCTAGATGTTATTCTAGATATTTTATATTTGATTCAGTGAAGTACAGGTAACCAATGTAGTGGTTGAGCAGCAGTAGAAGAACGTTTTGCAAACAAAATTAGTTTAGCCGCTGCAATCAAAGTAGAATGTAGTGGTGGTTAAGGAGGGAATTGAATAGTCAATGTGGGAGATTGTGAGTGCATGTACTAAGGTTTCTGTAGCAGATGTGAGATATGCGTCTATTCTGGGTATATTTCTTAGATCTATTTAACTGTATTTGGATACAGAATGGATGTGGGAACAAAGGACAGTTCTAAGTTAATAGTATGACACCTAGGCAGCAAGCTTAATGGATAGGGTTTATTTTTGTGTTGTCCATATATATATAGATATATCAGGTAAGCAGTGTCTGTTGACTTGTAGAAATATTATTTTTATTTTTATTGAAAGATTCAGGTTATGGTGATGGAAGGATAACATAGATAAAAAGGCAGAGAGACATTCCCAGCTATTAGAATACCTCTTGTTATAGAAGGCTCTAGTTCAGTTATTTATAGTGGAGGGTGCTATGTCCAATGCAAAATTCATCTAATTGCAAGGTACTGTGTTACCCAAGATGTTGGTATCTAAATATCATCATAAATAAAACTGTAGTATTATAATGTTACCGGGAACCTGGAAAAACTGTTGCAATGCCCAATATCTTCAAGTCTTTGAATGTGCTGATCTTCAAACAATATACGGGAAGCCATTGGTTTGTTGTTCAGTTGTCAATTTGGTTTTGCTTATAAAATTCCATGATTTGAAAATGTGACCGTATGCAGTACAGTATAAAATATTACAGTGATCTGCCTTTATGCAGCCTATAATTATAATTATCTCCATAGTTCCTATGCCATTTAATGCAATATCATACCTATTCCTCCACTTATAGCAGACACTGATGTTTGTGGACAGAAGTGTTTATAAGATAAGAAGGGAAAATCCTTATTAATCTTCTCTGCTTTTTTTTTAGGGGAAGGAAGTGTTCTCTAATCGTGTTTGTTTCCCTCAGTTTTATTACATGGATAAATTTATTTTGTTGTCATCTGGAGCAGAGATTCAGGTTATGAAATATTATCTGGATGGATGTAAGGATGAAATAAAAAGGTATTTAAGCTGTAATATGGTGCATAATTCCTATATTCCTTTTCTATGCCTAGGATCAGGTGTCCAAAAGAAATTATCCTCTTTGCATAGATTATTTAAAACAGTGCTATCCAAAAATGAGTAACTTTGAACCTTGACAAAACCATGTTGTATTGGGGGGGGGGGTAAATTTAAAATGTGCGGACAGATTTATAATTGGGGTAGGGCATTTCCTAGATCAACTTTTAATGTCAGTGTAAAAAATAAAGCTATCAAGTATGTGCGTCCTATATGAAAAACAGCCAGTATCTTCCTTATGTGCAAAATAATAAACTTATTTGCACCCTGTGCATTGCAACATGGTTTTGCCAAGATTCAAAGTTACTCATTTTTTTGCTTAATGAATCAGGCCCATTATGTTGAAAACTCAACAAATGCACAAAATAAAAACAGTATAAATCGCATGAACGGCACAATTCACATATTGAATCTACTAGGCAGTTTTTCTTACATATAGAAAATGCAGTAGTTTAAATGACAGAATAAGGTACTGTGCATATATTGTTACATATGAGTTGGTTAGCAACTATTTAAAAGCTAATTCCTTTTTTTAATCTTGTCTTATTTGTGAAATAGCTTCACTGGTGCTTATGGAGTCAGCATGGTTCATATGCAAAAAATCTGTTTGTTTTAATAATCCAGATATCATTATATTGCATTTATTTAACACAGCACATATACTTTGTATTAATTAAGCTTAACACATTAGAAACCATTTCACCTTTGCTCAAACATGTATATATTATTTCAAACCAGAATAAACTGAGAACTCGGTTATTGTTTTTCTAACCCAATTATATATGACTTTCTTTTATCTGACTTTTTTCTGTCATTGGAAATGTTTGTAAAAAACAAACACTCAAACAAACAAAATAAATAAAACAGAATCCAGCTACCGGATTAACAAAGTTGTGTAGAAATGTTTCACTGTTCTTGAAACTTCAAGGAAGCATGGTTGAGAATTTGCGACAGTGAGTTGAACTGGCAGGTAAGCTTATAGTGTGCAGGTGCATAGAAGTGTATAGCAGAGAATACATTATACGTTTTCCCCATTTAGATCCTCCATGAGTGGGGATAACTATCAAAAATTAATACATTTTTTCAATATTAATACATGAGATATTCTTTATCAACATGCCAAAATAGTCCTGGAACAGAAAATCAATATACTCTAAAATAAAACAATAAAACCAACATATTAACTTTTTTTTAATGTTACAACTATTGGTTTATTGATTTTGTTCATTTTAGCATTTTGAGTGTAATCAAGTTTTTTGTTATTCATCTTATTGGTAATCTATCTAAAACTCTGGGCCCACTAAACTGTAAATTAAATAGTATACTCAGTAAACTCATTAAATTCCTTTTAAGGATTATGCCATATTGTACAGTTTTCATTCATTCAATTGCCTTTTTCTTTAACGGTCAAAATTATTGCTTTGTGGTTTTCGATTGATATAGCAAAACAAAAAAATCCAACACAAATATTTAGCAAATCCCAAAATTCTGGATCAAAATACTCCCTCTTTGGGTTTGGGTTATCAAAATTTGCTTACCTACATTTTTTTCTGGTTGCAACTTGAACATTTTATTGGCAGAGCAATCGGAATAGACTCTAAGCCCAGAACATTTTTTAGTGTGCCGAATATGTTCTTTTCCGTGCACGCATATGGAAAGACATGATTTCACGGCGATTATTAACACAAATAATCGTTTGTGGTTTATTTTGTCTGTGAATGCAGAAATTTATAATGATACTAAAATTGATGTATACCGTAAACTAAAAAGGAACACTGCAGAAGAATTTATTTCTGTGATCAATTTTCCTTATTGTTCATGGTTGAATAAGTTATACTGACATCTTCTGCCTTTAGAACAGTGATGAACTCTTCAGGAATTCAGCAAGTGTCATGTGAATATATGATCTTGATGGCGGCCTAAGTGCCAAAAGTTATTTTATATTGATCACTAATATGGTCTTTGGTGTCTTCCTGCAAGTTAGCAATAACACTGTTACCTTTAAATAAAATTGTAGCATGTCATATCTAAAAGTCCTAGTAGTATGTATTTAATTTCCCTTTATTTAACCTTAACTTTATTTACCGTACAAATACTGTTGAATGTTTTATTAAACTAGCTGCTGAATTGAGCTCCTCGTTGAGTCTCTTATAATAATGTCCTGAGCTTAAATGCTCAAGAAAGGCTCTTTTTGCTCCATCTTGAATAAGGTTTCCATCCAAACACATTTTACATGTTTTTAGTGTTATATTCCCCTTTGCTAAGTATAGAGCAGGTGTCCAATGATCGGGAAGTATAAACCCACCACCGAATCTGGAACCTATCGGATGGGTAATTTTCATACTATAAGTGATTTCCAGAGATTTGAAGTTTATGATCAAGACCAATAAATCTAAGCTTTTCAAGACTTTCTTCTCTGCAGTATATAACATACAGTGTGGTTGATTCATGTTTGGACATACACCCATTTACATAACGTATCTTGTTTGATTTCGCACTGCAAATGCCCAGAAACCAAGCCTACGTAATTACACAGAATTCATATCCACACTCATCTAACACTCACGCCCAATTGCGATTAAGAGGTGTAACGGGAGTGGGAAGAAGCAGACTAACGTAGGCCATGTACAGTAAGGGCAGATGTAAATGCCAGAAGATAGTGTTGACGGACACAGCATAGTCTTTGTTTACTACTTTTTATGCATGCGTCTCAGTAGTTAGCACAGAACTTTTTTATGGAAGATTTATTTTCAACACGCACTGTACACAAATTAAAGAGTTATTTATTTATTTACTTGTTTATTTTAAATTAATAAATGAAATGTTAAATGATGAATGAATATTTAAAAACATTAGAATTAAACTTTGTTTTTTAGTTGGTTTGGTGTTATATTATCATAAATTTAAATAACAACTGGTAACAATATATGTTACATGTGTTCTCATGTGAATTCATTGTTAATACACATGTAGTAAACAGTGCAATTGCTCCTAAAAAATACTTCAATATGTGTGTGTGTCTACGCTTATTGAAAGTACGTACTGTTTATGCAGTGTAGATTTCCATCCCTATTCGAGTCAAAACGTATTTTAAGATATGTTTGGATTTGAGTATAGACGGAACTACACAAAAGTTGCATACTGTTTTTAAATACAGAAATTACGCCCAATTTGTGTTCCAACTAGGGCTTGTATGTGGATCTGCTAAGAGGATGTTTCTACAATGTTCTTTAAAGCACTCCTTCAGTTTTGATTTTGTGTGCCCCTGATTCTGTACACCACAAATATGATCTCGCAAATGTATTATGTCATATTAAATCTTTAATGTCTAACATGATATTCAAATGTTTGAACTTGATAGGCTACACTAGAACAAGTAACACCAATATGTGCTTTTTTGCTGAAAAAAATATTTTGCCCATCATTATCCTATTTAATTTTGTTAAATGCATTGTTTCTTGTTATAGTATCAGTATAAAGCACAGACCAAAATTAGTGTTATGCGAAGAGTAATTTTATAAAGAGAGTGTATACTGATTTAATATGCTTTGATACACATTTGTTAATGGGAAAAACGTATAATGTAAGGTATGCTAAATATATTCTATGCTAGAAGAGAATACAGGTGATAAGTAAATGTGGCATTATAAAAGGTGGCATAAAGAGGAAGTAATCAGTGGTCTAGCAATTACTTGCTTGCGAAGAAGCAAGAGCAACAGATTCCAATTCTTCCACAAAAGCGATTTAATAGGAAAATGAGCTATATTATATGTAGTATCATGTTCATAAGTGGTAACGTGTTAATATATCTTTTAAGTTATTATTAGCTGTTGGAAGATAGGAAATATATTGCTCTCTGGAACCATTTGTCCTAACATCTTTACATTATCTGACTTTCAGACCGCCTTTACAACAGGGGATTTTTTTTGTTCCTAACTAATAGCTTAGGAAAGGAATTGTATTTCAGTTATATAGCAGAATAGCAGGCATGGCTGGATTGGGAAATTAGTGGCTGTGAAATATAATGAAAGTGGGCTACTGTTGTATTCAGGACTTGTCAGTAAGTGGGACCAAGTTGATAGGAGGGGAAGCAAAACATTTGTTAGCATGCTGCAGCAGTAGTAGTATCGCATAAAACAGTGCTAGGCCACCTTCCAACCTCTTCTCCTTCAAACACACTGGCAATGCTGTGCGCCCCACTGTTAGATGAACATAACCACACACTTCAGTAAAGCAGCGTGAGAGGGACATACTTCCTGACTGAAAGTCCTGATTAAGTGGGACAGTTGGCAGAGAGTCTCTCTACTACTTGTTCTTGTAGCTTTCACTACCTGCCTTATATCCTGGAATGTTGGGGTCCTGTTTGGAAAAGGGATAGGTATATGAAATATGGAAATCCAAATGACGAGCAAGCTCTCTAGACCTTTCTTTCCCCCTTAACAACCCTGACATTAAATCAGTAGCACCCACATTTGATTAGGCCCCCCTCTGCAACCAGCCTTATATTTTATTAATCGCATTTACCCCTCCTTCTCTCCCAACTCGGATTCAATTAATTGTCAACACCTCCAACCCGCCAGTACCAACCACGTTATATTTTCCCCATTCCACCTCCATTCTTCCTTCTGGTGCTGTAGGAGGCAGACTTTGTTTGCCTCCCTTGTTGCCTGCAACTGTGTATGTGTCTAATGTGTCACTTGCTGCTAGTGGGTGGTGGGAGAAGGATAGAAGGGGAAGGCTGCACACATAGAGGGGAAGGAAGGGGAGGAAGTAACAGATCAGGTTTAGCCGTGGCCATATACAATAATGTGGTTGGTCCTGGATAGAATCTAGCCACCAACAAGTATACCAGTGCCTGCCATGAAAAGCCGAGGCTGCACAGACCAGCCCCAGATCTGATAACCCCATAACTCATTTTTTTTTTTTTTTTTAAATAAAATGACCAAAACAAGTTTAAAAAGATGACTATAGCCTATCCTGAAAACTTAATGTGATGTACCGTATTTGCCGGCGTATAAGATGACTGGGCATATAAGACGACCCCCAACATTTCCACTCAAAATATAGAGTTTGATATATACTCGCCGTATAAGACTACCCCCTGGAACAGACCAGGGGGAACAGATAAAAAATTAAAATATAAAATTGCACTAAAGGATATACATGTAATCCTGACATATATATGTTAGTGTGGGTAGTACTCTGATTAATCTTAATTGTTGGAAAGATCTGGCTCAACAACCGCTGATGGACCAGAGGTGACAAGGTGTTCTAAATTATCACAGTAAATGCATAAATAAATTCCCTTCTTACAAAAACAGACAGAAAAAATGCTGGGCGCTCATTGACTTCTATTATAATGTATTTGAGTAAATAATGTGGTCTATCACCAATATTGGAGATATATTAATAGGCAGTGACCAGTATACGGATTAATAAAAATTTATTACAACGAATCAAACATTATAAAAACCATAAAGAGTAACAGACCTAGGTCTATCTTAAAAAGGGATTAATAACATAATAACATAAAAATGACATACAAAAATACATCAGTATATCTGTTTTGGTAACAATCTTATGTTCAACAACAGAGAATTATTATAAAAAATGGCAGGGATCTCCTAAAGAGAGGATTTGAATCTCCAGCCAAAAGGTACATATGCACAGTGACTTGTCCTTGTCAGGGAGATCATGTGTTCCAAATTTGCATGTGTTTGCAGAGGATATTATACCGCAGTGTTTAATGGAAGACGGAGCCCGTCATTGTTGGTCAGTCAATAATATATACAGAATCCGGTAAGTGAGGAAGTAACCACGAGGTAATAATAAAGTTGTTGATACTTGCTGTTAGTCCTCCGGATTGATGCAGCCACGCGGCCTTTAGGGGTGAGTCTGCCGGCGTCTGTGTGGAGCTGACAGCTGACTAGAAGTGACGTGCATCCAGCATATAGGTTCAAAGTTCTCGTCAGTCTTGTTGGTTGGTTGTGGAGTAAAATGGGCGTACCCCAACGCGCTTTCTCAAGAGTCTGTTACTCTTTATGGTTTTTATAATGTTTGATTCGTTGTAATACATTTTTATTAATCCGTATACTGGTCACTGCCGATCAATATATCTCCACTATTGGTGATAGACCACATTATTTACTCAAATACATAAGGATAGAAGTCAATGAGCGCCCAGCATTTTTTCTGCCAATAGATTAGTGTAAGGTGCACCCGGCGTATAAGACGACCCCCCAACTAGGAGGCATGTTTTTTAGGGCAAAAAAGTCATTTTATACGCCGGCAAATACGGTATATGGCTAATCTGCCCCTGATAACAGGTATGTCCACAGCAGTCAAGTACAGGTTGGTAAATTAAATATAATTGGGACCATTACACATTTCAGACAGGAACTAAAAGACCTCTTTCCAGTTTACTTATTTATTACTTATTTTCAAATTAAATAATATGTGTAAATAAAATCTTTTTGAGCCATGTTGCAGCTGTAAATAGGATGTTTTTGCCTATGATGTTGTATCCATTCTGAGCCATACCGTATATACTGTCCCTCCAACTCTTCAACAAATCCTATGCTGCAGTGTCAATATTTATATAGAACAATAAGAAGCCCAGATTAGCAAGAAAAGCTATGTACCTTCCCAAATTAGAAAGCAGAGAGTGGCAGGCCCAAACTTACAGAAAAAAATATGAAATCCAACTAGAAATAGGAAATCCAATTTCTAATCCAGCTAAAGGAATGGTTTTCTCAACTTCCAAAACCCCACTCACCAAAGCTTGGATAGGGTTAGGAAAGACCATAAATTACATCTCTATGGAAGACCTAGTTTGAATCCCTAAAACTATTAGACCTATTAACAATGACACAATGCTATATACTAATGATTCTTTGTGCATGTGGGATAAAATGATAGCTCTTACTAAAGAATTAATCACTTCGTGTAGCCTATAATTAACTTGGTTTTGGCCAAACTAATTCCAAATTTGAACCTAACCTATTGGTATGATAAAAGAATGAAAATAATAATATTATGTCCTTACTGCCAAGCTAAATAACAAATTTCAGTAGGAGACTTTTATAAATACCTTCAAACGAGGCACTGGTTCTCCATTAAAACTTCCCCCATCCTACTTGCTTTCTAAAATGCTATACAATCTTGCATGTAGAAAGGTTTTTGTTGCAATGTTAATACAGAATTGTATGTATAGAACAATTTGTTTGTGCCCCTAATGAAAAAAAAAATAAGAGCAAAAAAAATAAGAGCATTGTTTCAGATATTGTTTTAAATTGTTTGTGTAAGAATTTCTATCACTGAGTATTACATTCTTGTGTAGATGTTACTGTCATTTTATTATTCATCATGATGTTTATAACTAAAAGCTATCCAAGAAAGCAAAATTCCAGTAATCAAAAATGACCCGGCATTTTGTCATTAAAATAATTTTAAAAAATGTTTAGGGGCCACTTTGTGAATTTGTCTTTAGCATATATTAATGAAGATTGGTGCATCGACATGGAGCATGACCATTGATGTTAGAAATTTGTTATTTGAGGATTTTGTTCTATATCAGTACTACTTTATCCACTGTCAAAAAGTTGTTGGAGGTGGCTTCATCTATTTATTTTATTCTTATGGGGTATGCTTTTATAGCAAAGCTGCAGTTAAAAATCTGGGATTAAACAGTGCTCTTTATCCACACTGGGGCTGATGCAGAGTAGGGCGTACACCAGTTTGCATAGCATATATTGTGTTAAATCGTTGTGCATATGCCCAGCAAGTGGGCACATGCATATACTCCTATGCATTTTTTCATGATTCTTGCACCACCTGTAGAGGTGTGACAAGGAAGGGACATGCAAACACAGGCCGAGTACACTTAATGCGTGTTGACGCAAATGCGGGTCATGGAGACCTGCAGAAATATGCATATATATGCCTGTTAGGAGGCGTATGTTTTGCACCTGCCATAGGGTAGACATACACGCTGATAATGATGACAGATGACTGTAAACCAAAAGCATATGCTGCTGATGCAGAGGCAGTGGCTGGGTGAGGGCAGTTGTAATACTTTGTAATAATATTGAAAAATGTTGGAGGTTATTGCCCACATCTGCCAGGTCTGGTTAGATTGGTGGTGAGTGGTCTAGCACACACTATAGTGTTATAGTGCCTTTGCTAATAGGAGAAACAATGGTTTGTTATATTATAATAGGACTCTATTGGGCTCCAAGAGCCAGGTGACAAGTAACAACAGTCAGGTGGCGCACCTGAGAAGTAGATGCTGGGGAGCACACTGACCATACTATACTAAATATTTTATAATGTTTTATTATTTTAAATAATGTTTTTAATTTTAGGTATAAACAGAAAAGCATATGTAAACCAGTACAAAAGTTTCACATGGACTCTGCAGTGGAGATTACCGGACTGTCGGCTGTGAATGACTTTTATTCCTGTATCCATTTTTTTACATAGAAACTGAAAAAATACATCAAATATTTATTAATGCTTTATTGATGAATACAAATTCCAAGTATTTTTTGATAGAATCACACAGAATGAAGATTCTTCAGCAGCACTCTGATTACTACATTATCATCTCCTTTATATGTGTGCGCATGATTGTAGAGATTTACTCTGATCCCTTATAGATAAGTAAAGGAAAACATCACTGGATCTAAACAGGTACAATAATTATTTTTTTATTTGCCCCAAATGCTCAGGCAACTTTTTGATCCGCACAGGAACTTTATCAATATATAGTGACCATAGAATGAAGCCTGTATATAGAGTATAACCCCCATTAATAGCATCATTAGGTATAATCGGTGTGACATCATTTTCTCACCCTAATTATAAATAAAGAATCATTATATTAAAGGCATTCTATGTATACTTCATTTTAGTGTTCATTATGGCTTGATGAAGGTCCTGTAAAGACAGGTATGTTGCTTGTGCACAACGTGTAATTCACCTGACTTACCAGAATTCAAAGTCCTACAATAAAAATTGCCATGATGTTTTCAGGGAAGCGGCTGTGGTTTAAAGAAAAGGTCAGATGACACAATAAAAATAAACACAACAGGTTTTTTTTCTTCTAGAAAATGGAGATTACTGATACTTATATGAGTTAATATAATGCTGCATGTTTATAGTAATATATATAATTTTGAGAATACACAGTCATCCCAATCAGTTGCTTTTTTCTCCTGCTCTCACTTACTAAATCAGTCAGTTCACAGCATATGTAAACATTCTTGGCCATCACATGAATGCTGTAGTTTCTTCTAGAGTGTAGTTTATAATTGGAAATCATACATACTCATAATTTCTGAACCTGTTAAAATGAAGTCATGCAATGGAAATGCCCTTCCTCTTTTTTTGATTTATGTCTACTTGTGAATGATTGCATGTCAAGATGGTAGTGACTGCTGAGGTGCTATACTTTCCTCCCTCTGATGGGGGAAACTAGGCAGATTGGGTTTACTTTGCTGATTGTGGGCTGAATTCTCTTGCTAGAATGCCCGTTGCGGAATGAGATATTAAAATAAGGGGAGGAGATTGGGCATTTATTTGGCATTACCAGTTTAGTTGATGGCCGCATAGTCTTTTTACTCCTTGATTTTAACATAACTTTAGGTGCAGGTGATCAGGTGTCAGCCATTACTTTCAAAGTAATGGTGATCAAATTCTATTGTAATAAAAGCATTAAACTACACAAAGTGACCCACATAAAAAAAAATACTGTTTGATGCCCCTTTACTATCAGAACTTATTTAAAATATCTTCAGTAAACAATATTTAAGAGAAACATTAATATTAAGATAGCGTTCCAAAAGTCAGGACTTTGGGAATGGTAGACACTTCCAAAATGCATGTATGGAAACTGAGTATGCGAACAGTTTTCAAATAGGCATGTTTCATTTTATTTGCATATGTTCCTACCTGGGTAATGTTGAAATTCAGCTGTAAACATACAGGGCCTGATTCATGTTCGAACGTAAGTCCGTTTGTGTGCCATATCTTGTGTGAAATAGCTCTGCACATGCTCAGAAACAGACCTTGCGCCAATGCCAACAATTGCATACAATTCATGTCTGAACGCACTTACAACTGCCTACTACTTGAGAGGCGGAACAGGGGAGGGAAGGAGCATATAAACATAACCGTGTACAGTAAGGTCATGCTGACGCAGATGTGGCTGATTCAAGTCCTGTGCTTCTCATAAGTACACCTGGAGGTAAATGTATCCAGCTCCGATTTTGAAAATCCAGCGATTTTCTCGAGGGTGTTTCATCTCGCAGATGTATTAAAGTGAGAT
The DNA here is from genome assembly GCF_038048845.1 of Mixophyes fleayi. Classification (NCBI taxonomy): domain Eukaryota; kingdom Metazoa; phylum Chordata; class Amphibia; order Anura; family Limnodynastidae; genus Mixophyes; species Mixophyes fleayi. The sequence goes on from NC_134404.1 coordinate 260,227,111, forward strand.
TTTTTCCTCCCACACTCCAAAAACATACTGGTAGGTTAATTGGCTGCTAACAAAATTGACCCTAGTCTGTGTGTGTGTTAGGAAATTTTGACTGTAAGCCCCAATGGGGCAGGGACTGATGTGAGTGAGTTCTCTGTACAGCGCTGCGGAATTAGTGGCGCTATATAAACAGGGGAGGGCTGGCAGATTTCAGCCCGGGGGACAATCACACAGCAGCGGCCCATCCTTAAAGGGTGGTTTTTGGTGCAATATATATTTATCTATATAAAAAGAGGCTATTGTAGTGTTGCCTAATCCATATATATATTTTTTGCCCAGGCCCAGAGCTGGATTAAGACTCTGGGGGGCCTGGGCACTTTAGACTGGGTAACCCCCTATGATGTAGCATGGTTATCATTTTAGACAAATACACAGGCAATACTGTGTGCACTACTGTTGGGTGCACACAGTTCTGCCTTCACAAGCAGTACACGGTGAAGCGGGACATACCTCCCAACTGTCCTAAGGGAAACAGTGACCCAAGTTTGGAACTGTCTCACCAGATTCAGGACAGTTGGCAGACTGTCCTGTTCTCTCCTACCTGTTCTTGTCACTGTCACCCCTTGCGGCTGCTGGTTACTTTAACTCAATTGCTGGTTGTCTGGATCCTGTAATATTGGAGGCCCTATTTAGAAAAAAAATGGGTACATAAAATTTAGAAAACTCCAACAAGTCCCAGTGTTAAATCAATAGCATCCAAGTTTTATAATTAGGCCTCCCTCCAGCCACAACAATTTAAAATAAAAATATTCATATTTGCTCAATAGATCTTTTTCCCTCCAACCAACCCTGACATTAGATAGCAAACACATTTAATATATAAACATATTTCCCTCACCTCAAACAGCCCCAGCATTATTTTAAATAGCATTTACGTCTAACAAATATAACCATTTCCCACAATAATCCCAGGTATTAAATAATTCATAATCACATTTAATAAATAGACCTCATTCTCCCCAAACAGCCCCACAATCAATTAATAGCTCACCACCCCAGCATTAACTTAAAGGTGCAATTACTCCATCTTAAATTCATAGGACCCACTATTAAATTAAATTGTCCCACCATCACCCCACAAATAAGATAGCACCCAATACTTAGCCCCCACCTGCACTCCTCAATTAAATTGATAGCCTACCTCCCACATTATATTAAGACCCCCTCCCTCACACACACTACATTCCTAGACTGGTCATTCCCACACACAATACATTCATATACTGCCGCCCCCACAAACACACAATACATACATATACTGGCGCCACAAACACACAATACATACATATACTGGCGCCACAAACACACAATACATACATATACTGCCGCCACAAACACACAATACATACATATAGTGCCGCCACAAACACACAATACATACATATACTGCCGCCACAAACACACAATACATACATATACTGGCCCCACAAACACGCAATACATACATATACTGGCCCCACAAACACACAATACATACATTCATATACTGCTGCCACAAACACACAATACATACATATACTGCCGCCACAAACACACAATACATACATATACTGGCCCCATAAACACACAATACATACATATACTGCCACCACAAACACACAATACATACATATACTGGCCCCACAAACACACAATACATACATATACTGGCCCCACAAACACACAATACATACATATACTGCCGCCCCCCTCTCACACAGACATTAATTTAGCACACTGACATACACAATATAAATATAATACCCCCCTCCCTGGCACTTACCTGGCTCAATCCCACGCGCTGTCAGTTTCTTCAGTCATGGGACGGCACCCACACGAGATGCATCGCGCGAACATAGAAAGTGGGAGGGAGGGGGGACGGAGCGTTCGGATCCGCGGCCTATTGAAGTTGGCTGGTCCTGGGGGAGGGGCCAGCCACCTGGCGGCCCGAAACAATGTTTTTATGTCCGGCCCGGGGTACGTGTGCCCCCCTGCCCCCGGGCCAGCCTGCCCCTGTATATAAATAAATGGTGATGATGATGATGATATGCATGGCACTTACTTGCACAGAACATGTCTATGCAAGGAAGATTGACTGTATATACACATATTAAATGCATTAAACTTGGTAAAGTAAGCATTAAAAGCATCTTGATTAATGTATTTAATATGTAGAACATTTTAGAAAAATCCATATATGTATTAATGTTTATATTGTTAAGAGTTGTTAATTTATTTTAGATGTTTTTTTTTTATGTATTCTGATGTGACCTTTTAGTCTTACAGAACAGACTGCATATACTGCAGTCCGTTCTGTGAGACTACATATGGCAAGTAATGTTTAGGCAGAGCGTACATACACCCTTATTCAAATGGAAACGTATATTGAGATACATTTGGATTTGAATACAGTCGGAAATATTCTCAAATCCTGTGCTATTTTATAAAATGCAAGTTGCGTCCGGACATGTATCAGGTCCACAATGTAATTAGATAATAATTAGGTATATGTATGCTGACAGCTAACATGTTGGTAATCTGTATTAGTAATATATTGCTCTGGCACCGTGAATTTGCCACCTTCCACTCTCTACTGCAAACATCTCTTTAGGAAATGGAACAAAACAGAAAAAATTAGCTTTCATTCTTTTCCTACCTTGTGACAGCTGGAATTATAATTATCATTATTGAAACTGCTTAGGTTGGAGTTGTAATTTGATGGATTTATGTCCACATATGAGATTTAATATTTATGACTATTTTCATTAGTTTGAATCATGCTGTAAGTATATATGTTTTTTAAAAGTGAGTTAATTATGTACGTTAATTGAACCTGAACACGAGTCCTTTAGATATTGTGCTTGCGGCAGGAAGTAACCGTGCTGTAGAGGTTTTTGATCTGAATGTAGGCTGCAGCATAGCAGCAATTCCAGATGTCCACCCAAGAGCAGCTCACCAAATCTGCCAAAATAAGGTAACTACCTAAAGTTATAACTGTTCTTCAAATAAAGTTCATCATTCAAGCACTAAAATACAATTCTTTCTTTAGAAATGTGCTCACTTTTTTTTTTGAGTTTTGTTTATCCTTGACATACATTACAAATCTGCATTTTTCTTTGTTTATTAACGTATTGTGGGGTAAATAAATTATATCACTGGTTATTATGAATTGCAATCATGCCTTACACAGACAATTATGATAATCTGACGGTATTAGATTGTGCAGAAATGCCAATTATATATGTAGTCATAGCATAATTTCTTATGGAAGATTTTTTTTTTTTCATAATATTTTTTTTACAGATAAACAAACATTATTTACAGTGCAGGAACATAACTTTGACATATAGGGGCATATTCAATTGTCCGAAATGTCCTGCCGCGTAAAGACTACTACCGTTATTATGGTAGTAGTTAGCTGGATTTCACATTTATGCTTCTCAAAAAAGTTTGTATTCAGCACTAGTTGCATAAAGTACGGGTAAAATGTAAAAGTGTGGTTGGCTAATAGTGTAAAATGTCAATTTAAAGCAAAATACCAGATTTTTAAAAGAGGTTGTAATGTATTTGTAGGAATTTCACATTAGATCACACTTCAAAGTATTTAATTAAAACCCAAAACATGTAAATACTTTAAAGTGAAATTGCTCACTCACTCACTCGCTCAATCACTTTTCCAGGATAGACTAAGAAGACCTAACAGTGCTTTATCAATGTACACTTTATTTTTGAATGGATATAATGTTAAAGTTAATCACAGTGTGCTTCTGTGTACTTAGCTACTTACTTGATCTGTCTTCATTATGACTCAACGTCTATAATTTTAATGAAATATTATATACATTAGTCTTATGTCTGTTGTGAGTTCAAATTCTTGTTGGATTAGTATATTTTCAACAGTTCTAAGAAGATGTAAGCATACACTAAAGTACAATGTGATCTGGTAAAACACTTAGCTGTTTTGTGATGCTCACATATCGCTTACAACACGTGTGCAGTCATTCTGCTACTGGTGTTCCATTCTTTTGCTCAGTCAGCTGAGTTATTTTGGCCTAGGTAAGCACTGGATGCTGTCAAACCTGTGGACACATGAAATCTCTTGAGGCTTAAGTGGAGGCAGAAATTTACTGTGGTTTAGAAAGGAAACTCAAACTTGTTTTTCTTAAGTTAAAAAACTATTAATGCAACTTATAAATCATTTAGGTAAAGTAGAATGCATTACAGTTTAATATAACATTCTGACCTGAAAAATATTCCATGATTGCACATGAATGTACAGTATTTTGGGACTCTTAACACACATTACTTTAGTGTAATAAAATGGTTTGCAACAGAAGCTTATTTACCTGTAGTCATGAGTCCAAATTACCTAGCACCACTATTTCCTTTTTATATTCCTCGTTCACAACCAGTGTATTCAAAAGTACAAGCAAATAAATGTTAGTTAGCTTTGTTGCTATTTGATTGATATATGTTGTTTCATTGCGCACCACACTAGAAGTGTGTCTTGCAAAGTTACATATATTATCGAAGTAGACAAAAAAACAAAACCAGATAACATAAAGGGCCTGATTCCTTAAGGCACTCAAAACAAACAGATGTGTCTGTTGATGAATATGGGTCTAGGTACGCTTCGCTCTAACAGACAATACACTGCAGGATACGTCCAATACATGTGTGGAATATAAAGTATCAAAAGAACACACAGAAAAAGTATTTGATTATTGTCACCTGCCAATAATTTATTTCATTTTTAGTCATTACTAGTAATTTGCACTTACAGTAGACCTGTAGCTGGTGCAAGTGATACAACAGAGAAACACATACCTTTGAATCGGACTTTGCTGTGTGCGCTTGAGCTTAGCTACATTGTCTACATGCATGCACCCTTTCCTGTTCCTATTCCGCCCCTGAAGTCTGTAGTAAGCCTCCTTTGCACTCAAAGATGAATTGAATGTTGCTGCATTCTCTGGTGTATGTTCGTTTCTGTGCATGCGCAGAGCAGATTTTTATGTAAAATATGGCATGTATTCGCATTTATGTGCCTTAAGGATTCAGGCCCAAAAAGAGTGACTAAATGAATTATGCATTTATTCTTTCTATGATCTCCATCTAAATAATACACATTTTCTTGATTTGTGTAATTATTTATTTTTCCTTATCATTGTTTCAATTTCAGAATTTTCAAATATTGTTACTACATTTACTAGGTGTTAATATAACTTTACATTAACAGGATGTGAACATGGCCTAATCAATGCATTTTTAATCATCTGTTATGTAGATACATCTAAGATATATCCCGAATAACACGTTTAGTGCTACTTTATTGACATTGAACAATATCTTGCAGTATTTGTGTGGTTAGTTTTTTTCCCCCTCTCTTCTATGGCATACATTGCTACAAATGATTTTTTAGAATAATAATAATAATAATAATAACAATAATTAACATTAATAATTATAATATTGTGTTCGTTTTTGCTTTATTGCACTATTTGACAGTTTCTCCTTTGCTTACACAGGGCTCTGCATTTAGCACCCAGCCAGCTGAAGCTTACAATCTCTTTGTGACCATGGCCATTGGTGATAGCCTAAAGTTATGGGATATTAGAACTTTACGGTAAGAGTTAAAAGCAAAACACTTTTTTGTTTTTTCATTCTTGGTAAAGGGAAACTATAATATTATTATGTTTGTTTATTTTCATTCTGAGCATACAAACGTACTTCTAGCTGTATTTACAGTGAATGCCTCTATAATTGTTAGGCCAGCGCCCCAAACATAAACTCCTAGAACAGGTATGAAAGGTCTTCACCTATAGCAGCCACCTTTCCCGTAGAGCGAGTACTGCTCACAGGTACTGAGATGCCCCCAGGTCTTAAACTCAAAGTAGTAGGAGCTTATATTTGACCAGCGCAGTGCGGCGGTAGGAGGGTACCTGGAGACCAGATGAGCCTGGGATGGAGCAAGGCAGCTGGTGGACAAGCAGAAACCAGAAGCTGGCAGAGGTCAGGGCAACAGACGTACAAGCAGTGTCCGGTAATCAGGCAAGGATCATAACAGTGGATATCAAACAGGAGCTAAGAGTCTCAGGAACAACCACACACTGGTCAGCAAACAGAAGTACTGAAGCTATAACCAGTAGGGAGGCTAATCCCTCCCTGCCTTAAATAATGCCATTAGACAATTAGCTTTGCCCCTACAGCAGACTGTGAATTACACACAGGATGCTAATCAGGCTTAGGGGACCTGTTGCGCCTGTGCCCGACTGACAGCTGTTTCTGGACGTGGTGGTGTGGAGAAGAGAGTCCCGGCAGTTGGCCTGGCGGCAGCCGGTGCAAGGAGGTGGAAGTGAGGTCACAGCTGTCATGGCAGCAGTCGGGAAACACAGCAGAAGAAACTGACGAACTGCGGCAGCTCGTGACAAAAATATGTTTTCTGCTGAGTTTAAATACAAAATATCTTGCAAGAAGCAAGTACAAAAGGAGAACAAAGGAGAACTTCCAAAGCAAGCTGTACGGCATTACACTGTAAACTTGAAATAATCTTTCCTTTTCATCGCAAAGAGCCCCAAAGCCACACACATTTATAAAGTATACTAAGCGGATTTGAATTAGTGGCACTATATAAATAAATGATGATGATGATAATGGAGCATTACATATTGATTATGCTTGCTGTCACATCTCTGTCCCTGCCATGTTTATGTAGTCCCATCAGAGCATTTTGATTTTTTTAGGGCACTGTATGAAGCAAGCACTGGATTCTGAATGCAAGACAGATAAGATCCATGCTCCTAAATAACTGTTTGCTTTTATTTATGAAACAGACAGGATGCTGGATCAATTTAGAGATGATTGGAGAGGGGGTTCATGTTAGGTCTAAGAGTAATTGCATTTCAGGTTTGCGTGTCAATCAAAGGCTGATTCTCCAGGTCATACACAATCATGTCACCCTCTACACTCCATAATCCCTATCTTTTCCAAATACCGAATTTGGCTTTAATGCAGGGGGTTAGAACAAAGTATGTAAGTAGAAATCCATTAGTTACTTTAGGTATATTATGTAGCTGAGTAGTACACAAACATTTACATATTGACTTTTATATTTAGTAATGTCCAAACGTGGCATTATCTGCTGTCATCTTACTCTTTACTGAATTGAGCAATACTCATTTAATCTTTTAAAGGGTAACTTGAGCTAAATTAACATTTATACCCAATATTCCCCTCTTCACAAATAACAATACTATGGTAATTTTTGTAGTTGAGAACTCAGTCCCACCAGCGTTGCAACGCTTCTCATCTAAGCAGTGACAACCAAGACCAGTTCAAATACATACAGTTTGAGCCACCTCTTCTTCCAGTTGCAAGTCCTTGCACAAATGAAGTGGGTGAGAAGAGTGGGTTAATTCTTTCTAACTGTGGCAGTCCTTGGCATAGAACCTCCACGACTCTGCGAATTGGGGGCAGTGGAAATGTTGAGTGAAAATGACATATTAGTTGGGCTTGTACTTCATGTATGCCAACAAATGTTTTTTGATTTTGACAAGGCCATTAAAATATCAGGGATCACAAAGAAATATGAGTATCATCATCTTTCATAAGAGTGACCATTTATTGAATGTAATTATAGAAGAAAATACCGCTGCACTAGGTATCGCTACCAGTTTAATAATATCTATAACTTCTAAGATTGAAAATTGTATCTTTACTGGTGGGTGCACTCCTACACCATCATTAATGTACAGACAAAAAGGAGAAGGATAGGGAAGAATTGTGTAATTGGAGGCATTCAGCGATCATAGTTACTAAAATATCTATGTCTTTATTAATATACATTAAAATAATCCCTCCTAGTTCATACTAGGAGGGATTATTTTAATGTATATTAATAAAGACATAGATATTTTAGTAACTATGATCGCTGAGTGCCTCCAATTACACAATTCTTCCCTATCCTTCTCCTTTTTGTCTCTACATTTATTGAATGTAGTCAGTTCTTTAACGGCAGTCTCATATATATATATATATATATATATATATATATATATATATATATATATATATAATATAAAAGCCTAGTGGCGTGTATTAGTCTGTATGTGTGTGAAAAAAAACAAAAACAAGCTGCAGCGCCACCTGCTGGGCGGAGTTATACACTGACCTACTAAATTCTTAGTGTGTGTGGAAAAAAAAACTCAGAAAGGGCTGAAATTTGGTATACTAAGATGTTTTTAATTTGTTAATTTAGTTTGTTAATTAAAAGTGTTTATAAAGATTTTAAAAAAATATATATATATTTCTTAAAGGAGAAGTGACAGTTGGGAGTGGTTGGTGGTTGCCGGGGGTGACAGTGGGGAGTGGTTGGTGGTTGCCGGGGGTGGCAGAGCGAGAGGAGTGTGATACTCAGGACCGCTGAGAGAGATCCCTGTGTCTGGATAGACATCTGGATAGATGTGGCGATAAAGATGAAGGATGAGGTGATGGAGAAAAATGATGAGGTGGTGACATGTGGACAAAACCACGTTAAAAAAGGGCGCTTGCGTCGGGAAGTAACGCTCTTCCACTGAGGAGGCCTGGGCTATGGCCCAAATGCATGACAAGAACCTTTTTAACACCTTAAGTAGCTTGATTTGACTAGAATGCATGAGTATCACGCACGGGTTAACTTGTGTGTGTATATATATATATATATATATATATATATATATATATATATATACACACACACACACACTGGGTGAAATAAGTATTGGACACATCAAAATTTTTGTCAGTAAATATACATTTACTGTGGCTATTGTATCCAAATGTCAGCAACAACCCTTGCAATCCATACTTACAAAGAATCACACCATAGATGTCCATAAATTAAGTTTTGTGTAATAATGTGAAATGACACAGTGAACAAGTATTGAACACGCTCCCTGAAATTTATTTTATACTTTGTACAAAAGCCTTTGTTGTTTATGACATCTTCAAGACGTCTCCTGTATGGAAAAACTAGTCGCATGCATTACTCAGGTGTGATTTTGACCCATTCTTCAAAGCAAATAGTCTATAAATCTTGAAGGTTCCATGGGCTTCTTCTATGAACTCTGATCTTTAGTTATTTCCATAGATTTTCATTTGGATTCAAGTCAGGTGATTGGCTGGGCCATTCTTGCAGCTTTATTTTCTTTCTCTGAAACCAATTGAGAGTGTCTTTGGCTGTATGTTTGGGATCATTGTCTTGCTGAAATGTCCACCCGTGTATCATCTTCAACATCCTGGTAGATGGCAGCAGATTTTTATCAAGAATGTCTTGGTACATTTTTCCATTGATCCTTCCTTCAATTATATGCAGCATACTAGTACCATGTGCATAAAAACAGTCCCACACCATTGGGTAAATGTATGAATCTCCGGATTCTTCATCTCCGGCGTGTTCAGCCTCTTCAGCGCTTAAATTTAAAGCGGCGCTGCATTGTAAAGGGTACTTTCCCTTTACAATGCAGCGCCGCTTTAAATTTAAGCGCTGAAGAGGCTGAACACGCCGGAGATGAAGAATCCGGAGATTCATACATTTACCCCCCATGATGTTCCCACCTCCAAACTTCACTGTTGTTTTGGTATTTTTGGGGTGATGTGCAGTGCCATTTCTCCTGCAAACACGGTATGTATTATGGCATCTAAAGAGTTCAATTTTGCTCTCATCTGACCACACTATATTCTCCCAGTGTTTCACAGGCTTTGTGCAGCAAATTTTAAAGGAGCTTCAACATGTTTATTTCTTCAGCAAAGAGTCATGTGTGGTGAGCATGCATACAGGCTATGATGGTTGAGTGCATTACTTATTGTTTTCTTTGAAACAATTGTACCTGCTAATTCCAGGTCTTTCTGAAGTTCTCCACAAGTGGTCCTTGGTTCTTGGACAACTCTTCTGATAATTTTTTTCACTCCTCTGTCAGAAATCTTGCAAGGTGCACCTGGTCGTGGCCGGTTTATGGTGAAATTATGTTATTTCCACTTTCGAAATATGGCCCCAAGAGTGGTCACTGGAACATTCAGCAGTTTTGAGATCCTTCTCTAACTAATGCCATCAGTATGTTTTGTTACAATAAGGTAGCGAAGGTCTTGACAGAGCTCTTTGCTTTTATCCATCATGAGATGTTTCTTGTGAGACAACTTCGTAATGAGACACTTTTTTATAGGCCATCAGTTGTGACTGAACCAGCTGGCAGGATTGCTTTCTAATTACTGATAGATTTCAGATTGTGTCTTGGCTTTCCATGCCTTTTTGCACCTCCCTTTCTTCATGTTTTCAATACTTTTTTCCTGTGTCATTTCACATTATTACACAAAACTTAATATATGGACATCTATGGTTTGATTTCTTTGCATGTGTGGATTGCAAGGGTTTTTGCTGACATTAGGTGTAGTTTTTTTCCATTACAATGGCCACATTAGATATATATTTACTGAGAAAAATGTTGATGTGTCCAATTCTTATGTGGTAAACTTTACTATGGTTTTTGCTAAAATATGTGGATAAAATCATACTTTTAACTTAACTTTTCACTTGGAAGTAATCATTATGCATCACTGTGGCTAGCGTTTGTTTTGATGAAGTAATGTCAATCTAAGCTTCTGAGGTTATGTGGTCCCAGAAATGGTGCCTTGAATACTCAGGAAAGTACTCTGTGCTTATATTTACTTTCTCAATTGAGATGTGGACTAGAAGATATGCATGGACCAATTGTATAGTTGTATGTAATGTTTTATTAGCTATTTAGGTTATCTTTATCACTTCTCTGGGACTTTTGTCAGAACCTCGCAAAAAAAAAGTATTTTCTCCATTTGCTATACTACATACTTTTGATGCCCCTCTTCATGACAAAAAAGTATTCTACTAACTTCACACTCTATAAATAAATAAAGACACTGACACAATTGGCATAAGGTCACAGTTTTTGATCTTGATATTAAGCTTATGGTGGCGTTGAAAGCCTTTACATGTCAGCTGCAAACTAATACCTGAACCAAAATCAGTGTATGGCTGTCCGGAATGACACTTTAACCAGGTCTCCTCCTGTACGATTTGGTCAGTGCTAAATCTGGCGTCAGAGTGGCTGCTCTCCTTCTGGACTCACAATGACATGCCCACACAAAGTATTTGAAGGGGTCCCTCACACAATGAAACCAAGAGCCACGTTGCTTTAAAAGGGACAGTGACCTGAGGCTAGTCAGCGATAACACTGTATGTATTAGTCGCTGACAGCAAAAGCTTTCTTGCCAATGATGGAGTCTTTTAACCCCCAGTCTGCCATCAAGTGACCTCACCACTCTAACACCCCCAATAAGTGTTCTAGGAACAGCCGATTACCGTCGTCTGAAATGTGCGCCCCATCCCGTCTGTACAGGCGAGGTTGCTTCACCATAATTAACGGATGGCGAATTACTAGGAACTGACTATATTGGCCAAGGAACGGTTAAGCATTTTCAGCAAGTTCTTCATGATGATGAAGCTTAACAGTGCGTGGTGCAGCGGGCCCAGAACTAACTCTGCAATGGTAGGGAAGGCCAGAGTCCCTACAATGATCGTGTGGGTACGTGGGGGAGAGGGAATCCTGGTGGGGAGGGAACCTCTGCATGAGGGCCTGGGGGAATTGAAAATTCAGACGGGGATAGGGAGCTTATCATGACACCTGAGAGGATGTGAGGGGAAGCTGTGAGTGGTACGCTAGCACCTGTTGGTTTGCTAGGCAACCTCAGGGGTTAAGGACCCGTGAAAGGTAGCATGGAGGGGCGTGAACTGCCTGTCCTGTGAATCCCTGTGGGGACTCCAGATAAATGGGCATGTGAGGGGTGGATGGTCGTGCTGGGTGGTTCATATATTCATTTTCATGATTGGCTGGGGGAAACATAGGCTATGGGGCACAATCAGCAGAATCCTGGGAATAACCACAGGGATGTTGCCCATATGCCAGGGGTGTAGTCTGCCTACACACACTAAATAGGGCCTGATAGACTCGGTATTCCTGTACTATCGATCAAGGGGGGATGGGGGCCGCCCCCCTCGGGTAAGCCGACTGCAGCCATCTAATGAATTGTGCCCTGTTGTGGGGAGGGATGGGGGTTTGATGGGTAAAACATGTGGAACCCACCATGGGGGTCAAATGCTGCCAAACTGTGAGCCCTGACCTGGCCCCCTATGACTGAGGGGGCCTGAGCTAAATTGGCTCAGGGGTGACTCCCTCTGCGCTCCCGGCACTATACTGCTGTCTTGGGGAAAAGGGATCCGCTGCTCCTCACACTGCACCATCCAGGAGCAGAGGTTTGTGCTTCGGAGCTGCGCCGTGTGTCCACTCGCTCTGGAGCGCACTTCCGTATGTGTCATGCAATGGCCAACGCTCCGGCACCCTTCCATGCCAGGCAACAGAATGAAGGGGGAGGCCTACGGAAGAGGCATGGCCGCTGCCATATCCCTTGATTGCGGAGGCAGTGCCCGCCCCAAGATAGCTGCCCAAACAAGGTTGTGAGCTATCTTGCAAAAGGGCAGGGGGACAGCGGCAAAGAAAGGGCAGCAAGGGTTAAGGGGATTTGGATCCAGGAAAAAGCGGGCATAGAATAAAAAATGGGGCAACCAACGCAATGCCCCTTGACTCTAATGGGGGGGTCATCTTGGGTAGTAACGTGTAAGAAAGGCGGGTATGTCGGAAGGTGGAAAAAAAAAAGACAGAGGAGGTCGGTGATGATGTGGTTGCTATTGTATATCTGTTAACTAGCTGCACTAAGGTAAAATATTTAGCAATTCTATGTACGACAATTTTACTACCTACATGTATGTGGTGAGTTATTCACTGTGTCGAAAACAGATGCTACCGTAAAGCAAACTCAGGCCTGGTGCTCCAACATTTCGGGGGTGCTGAAAATACTGAATGGCATGATGATGCTCATTTTGAGCCTGATTGATTAAGAAACATAAGTCCTGATATGTGCCATATTTTGTGTAAAATCGCTCTACTCATACTCATAAACGGACCATATGCCAGTGAATGCAAGTACGTCCAATTCATCTTCGAATGCAAAGGAACCTTCTGACCTATGATTTCATGGGCCAAACGGGGGGGAGTAATAGGGCGTATGTATGTAGGTAATTTACATTAAGGACGTGCCAAGGTTGAGCACACACACATTCCTCCAATTTAAGCTCTGGGCATCTTTCAGGTGCGTGATTTTTATTCATATCACTTGCACCAGCTACAACACAGGTGTTAGTGCCATTTGATAGTGATAACGGTCACGTGCATGCTAGAACTTGTGTTTGCAATTAAATATGTATTGTTTGTACAGTAGAATAACATCCTGATATACTGCTTGTATTTTGTGTAAAAAGTGTTTTTTAAAAAAACAACAACTTTTACTGTATTTATTTTACTGCAACATCTCCACTGTTTCAAACCTGCAGTTTAGTAAATATACCCCCAGGAGTGCAAAAGTCCAGGAGACCAGGTTAAAAGGGAGCAAACAGGGTCCAGTTGAGAGAGTCAGAAGGGGGGACTGGGGATAGCCACATGCAAGGGCCTAGGGGTGAAAAACAAGGGGAGATTGATAGCAGAGGATGGCAAAAAGTGGTTGACTGTGGTGGGGTCACGGATCTGGAGATCACTGCTGGAGAAAAGGCATGGAGGCAACGGAGGTGGGGGCCAGGACGTATGAGTTGAGCCAGATCGAACAGCAGTGACACAGAGGGATCCAGGCAGTCAGTAAAGGGGCAGATGGAGAGGCAAATGAGCAGAGTAGGGAACTGGTCAAGAAATATGGTGGAGGATGGGTGGTGTAGGACAGGCCAGGTCGTGGCCTATAGGATTAGAGACCATTGGGCCCAGTGCCAAATGGAGGGTAACGGAAGCTGAGTAGGAGACCACCAGGAGCGATAGGCAGCAAGTTGAAGGGAACTGGAGCAGAAGACCACAGGACCGGATAGCCACGATGTGAGGACCCAAGTCACATCCAGAAGTTGGTGACAGCAGCGGCACAAAACAGCGGGGGGAGTCAGGATACAGGAGGCATCGCATCAGGGAGTAAGATGGCAGGCAGCAGGATCATAGGAGAAGATAACTTAGAGACCACAGGACTGAATCATTTGGAGACCTCAGGACTGGAAGTAAGGAGGCAGTAGGCCCAAGCGACGGACTGTAGTGGAGACGGCAGCTGGGAAATGATGGAGGAGTGATCGGGTCAATCAGAGGGCAAGGAATGAGAGCCCAGAAGTACATGAAAGAGCAGGCAGCATAGCGGGCATCTCCAGAAGTGAATGCAGGGCCCAGATTGAGTTCAGGCTTGGCTCTAATGGAGAGCAAACAGGACCCGTCTGTCCTTTTCAGGAACCGGATATCAACAATATTATATCTGTTCTCTTCTGCAAATGGTTCAATTCTTGCATATTATATTTTCCTAGCCTTTATGTGGCCTGGTTATACCTAGACCCTTTAGTGTCCAATTTATTAACGTTTATTTAGTGTTTTAGGAATAAAGAATTTTGTCTTGCCATTATATGATCTTAAAACTTCCTGCAATTTTTGTTATTTCTTACCCCATTCCCTTCCTAACTTAATATTTTGGTATTTCTACTATCAGAGGTAGTCTATATATTCCCCACCCCTTACCTCCCCTTCTCATATTGCACCATCCTCTCATTCCCTTCTCCTTACCGGACCTCACATTCTATCTCTCCACAATCAGCTCCCCCCTCTCGTCCCTCACTGCTACTGAACCAGCCACTAACTACCAGCTTGTCACTCATTACAACTTTCTCAGATTCCTGCTCCCGGCTACTTTAACAACTTGTCCGTGGTCCACCCCTCATGCACCTACACTATTGTTGTATAGTTTCATATATATTGATTACTTCTTCTGTTTAAGGGTCAAGAGACGCCATTAGGCTTCTCTTCCCTCTCTACTGATGGCTTCACAACCCAATATTGCAAGAAATTTTCTGGGGTCCTTGCCCCTCATCTAACAGATTTCTTTAACAAATTACTGGAGGTGGCCTCCTTTGATTCAGCTACCACCCTAGCGAGCATAACTATGATCCCGAAGCCTGAGAAGGACCATACACAATATTCTAGTTATAGGCCAATATCACTTCTTAAAATTGATTTAAAACTTTATGCCAAAATCTTAGCTACTAGATTAAATCTCCTCCTTTCATTGTTGATGCATCCAGATCAAGTTGAATTTTTCCCAGGGAGACAGGCTCGGGACAACACCAGAAGTCCAGTCATGCTGGCAGAATCCCTTACTTAGTGCTGGCGTTAGATGCCGAAAATGCATTTGAACGCATATCTTGGACATTCTTGTTTGGAGTGCTTGGGTCAGTGGGCTTCATGGGAAGTTGTTAATGGGGATATCAGCTCTATATCGCCCCCCCCTCTGCCACTGTGTCAGCTAATGGTCTTACCTCATTGCCATTCAGGATCACTTACACCACAAGACAAGGATGCTGCCTCTCTCCGCTTATTTTCAAACTGTTATTGAACTGCTAGCAAGTAGTATACAGGCTACCAGAGAGATATCGCGGATTCAGGTGTGTACCAGGGAGCATAAATTGACTGCAGCAAACCCTACTTGATTTCTTCCTCCCCTACTTGCCGAAATGGACTCCTATAGTCAGTTTTTGGGATATAAAATTAACCCAGAGAAAACAGAAGGTCTTCGATTTATTCTATATACCCAGAGAAGATAAAGTATCACTCAATCAAACATTATCTTTTAATTCGCGCTTGCAGAAACTCAAATATTTGGGAGTGTTCATTACTAATCGCTACCACCAGCTTTTCCATGCAAAGTTTTCCCGTTTGCTTCATTAAGTCACACCTTGCTTCCTGGTCCCACCACCTTATCTCTTAGATAAGTCGCATCAATGCCACAAAATTAACATCCCTCCCCAGACTCTTGTACCTCTTCCAAAACCTCCCTATTAGTATCCCCCTATGTCTTCAAATTCCTTCAACATTATTCCTCGCACTTTATATGGGCGGGCAAACGTTTGTGCGTGCGCCTCCAGGTCTTACAGCGGTCCTCCCGTGTTGGTGGTCTGGGTGTACCTAATTTGAAACAATACTTCCTTCCTGCTCAACTCGCTCAATGTGTTTTATGGAGTAGCTTTATTATGGATCCTCATTGAGGGAGAAGGTCTGTGAGTGCTCTCTCCTGCCTCCCTCTTCTGGCTCCCACGAGTTTGCCATCCCAAAACAGTCTTGTCTTACCCTGTTGTTTCCCTTTCTCTGTCAGTTTTGGATTATGCTAATTGTATATGTGGTCTGTGGTTGGATCACCTTTAAATAACTTAATTGTGGCTGGATCATGTAGAAATAACTTATTGAAGATATTTATTTTAATTACGAGTGCAATGCAGCTCTGTATTTCATTGCAAATATACTAATCCTTTTATAGTGCTATATATTTTGTATGGAAATGTATAGACTTCTGAGAAATGTTTGGGTTTTGCAACTGTCTAGAGAAAGGTAATCTCATGTTAATTAGACCTTTTTATCGCTCAGTGACCAAAAGGTCTGGTGAGCCTGAAACCCCTGAGGAGGTAATTATACTTGCTGGTAGACTCCTTATGCAAGTGAGCACAGATGAATGTGAATTTTGCAAGTTAAATTGCGTTCAAGGCAGGATTATAGAAATGTTCTATCCTGATGCTAAACATTCAATAGAAAACCTCAGACATAGTGGCACTGCTAGTAGCAATATAAAAGAGTGTTAAATGCCTCCAGGCTGATATATGTGCAGGCTGCATGAATCAGTCTGGATTGGTTAAAGGGGCTTCAAAGAACCTGCTTTGACAACTACTTACCCTGCTGTAATTCCTGTGACCTGCAGATTAGACCAAATCTTCATGTTATGAATTTGGGACGCTGCATCCAGTGCCAACACTCTGCCGCTACCTTGCAGCTCTAGCCAGTGTGATAGGCCAAGGGGGAACTCCTGCTACAAACTCTTCTCTCTCTTGGCCTATCTGGGTCTGTCCTTGCCTGGTTCGCCTCATACCTCGCTAACTGCTCCTTCTCTGTATCCACGTCTGGCTCTTCCTCCACCCCCTCCCCACTCCCTGTTGGAGTCCCTCAGGGCTCTGTTTTTGGCCCTCTACTCTTTTCGCTCTATACCCTCTCCCTTGGTGCTCTCATCTCCTCTTTCGGTCTTCAGTATCACCTTTATGCTGACGATATCAAACTCTACATCTCTTCGCCCTATCTTTCCTCCACCCTCCTCTCTCGTGTATCCGACTGCCTCTCTGCCATTTCCTCCTGGATGTCCTCCCGCTTTCTCAAAATTAACAACTCTAAAACTGAACTCATTGTTTTTCCTCCCCCCAGGCTCCCCTCCCACCATGACCTTACTATCACTGTTAAAAATACCACCATCTCCTCTGTCAACCAACATCGCTGCCTGGGCGTTACCTTCGACTCCTCTCTCTCTTTTGCAACCCACATTCAATCCCTTGCCCAAACCTGTCGCTTCTAACTTCGCAACTTTGCCCGCATCCGACCCTTCCTCTCTCAGGGTGCCACCAAAACTATCATCCACGCACTCATTATCTCCCGCCTCGATTATTGCAACCTCCTCCTTACCGGCCTCCCCCTCTCCTACCTCGCCCCCCTCCGCTCTATTCTCAATGCGGCTGCAAGACTCATCTTCCTCTCTCGCTGCTCCTACTCTGCATCCCCTCTCTGCCTTGCCCTACACTGGCTCCCTCCCCATCCACTACAGAATCCTTTTCAAACTCCTGACCACCACGTACAAGGCTCTCTTACAATCTACTGCCCCTATATCTCTAACCTCCTCTCCATTCACACTCCTGCCCACTCCCTGCGCTCGGCAAATGACCGTCGCCTCTCCTCCACTCTTGTCACCTCTTCCCACTCCAGAATCCAGGACTTCTTCCGTGCAGACCCCCTTCACTGGAACGACCTCCCTCGCTCCATCCGTCTCTCACCCAATCTAAGCTTCTTCAAACGGGCACTCAAAACTCACCTGTTCCTTAAAGCCTACCAACCTTCCACCTAACCCGTTCTCCCCTCTCTCCTCCCAGCCCCTTCTCTCTCCCATGTATATCCCATGTACATCAACTGGCTCCCTTTGTGCCTGAGTTTTGTTCACCCTCCCTTAGTATGTGAGCTCATTTGAGCAGGGGCCTCTTCCCTCCTGTCTCCATACCTGTTCTTCTGCTCCGTCTTTACGGCATTAGCCTGCCTGGAGCTTCTGAAGTTTTGGTATTTATTGTTTATTGTTCAGTAATGTCTTACCCTGTATAGTCTACTGTTTGTGCAGTGTACGGCACTGCAGAACTCTTGTGGTGCCTAACAAATAAAGGATAATAATAATAATAATAACTGTCTACATCAACCATGATCTAAAGGAAGAGGTCGGGGGTACCAGTCCAGAAAGTTAGCCAGAAGGAACCAGTTCTAGGTGCGGATGAAGAGTCCTAGTGGTGGCAGTAGGCTCGTCCTACTGCGAAAGGAGGGGCGCATTTGGGAAAAATTAAAGGGAACGCTGGCAATGCAAGCCCAGCCAGTTCCCAGCAACACAACAGGCAGGGTGACATAGGTGGGCAGCACAGTGGCCTAGTGGTTAGCACTTCTGCCTCACAGCACTGGGGTCATGAGTTCGATTCCCGAACATGGCCTTATCTGTGTGGAGTTTGTATGTTCTCCCTGTGTTTGCGTGGGTTTCCTCCCACACTCCAGAAACATACTGGTAGGTTAATTGGCTGCTATAAAAAAAAAATTGACCCTAGTCTCTCCATGTCTCTCCATGTCTGTCGGTGTCTGTGTGTATGTTATGGAATTTAGACTGTAAAATCCAATGGGGCAGGGACTGATGGGAATGAATTCTCTGTACAGCGCTGCGGAATTAGTGGCGCTATATAAATAAATGATGATGATGGTCCATCCTGTCACATGCTCTGTCATATGGTCCATCCTGTCACATTAACACTCCCCAGTCCTTCCGCTCTACAATAACCCAGAATTACCCCAGTGTGCCTTGCTTCAACCGAGTTTAGTCCTTGGCAGACAAGTGGCATTAGATACATGCATGACTTGCCTTGTGATAATACTTTCCCCTTTTCTCAGATATGCAAAGAAAAATTAATATTCCCACTAAAAACTTTTACCAATGCTTGCAATTCAGAAAGTTATCAATGTTGGAATCCAGCTTATCTACTGTTGAACTGCTTAGTTTATGGCAGACTTCCACAGTTGGTCTGATTTCTTCTTTATATGCGGAGTTCACTCTCTTAAATTTGGCAGTACGTGATCCACGCAAACTGGCCTGGGAGTGGGATTTAGAAGAGGCCCCAGACAATGAAGACTGGGCTGAGATTCCGGAGAGTACCTCTTTAAGATTGATTTGTGTGAAAATAAAAGGAAAAGCCTTAAAAATTTTATACCCTGGCTCATCAGACAGATGTTGGCATGGATGTTCATTAGAAGGAACATTTCTACATATATGGTGGTGTGCCCCCATTAAGGATCTAATTATCACAGGTTATTCAAATTCTTATCCCTCGAAAATCACTTGGAGTTCATTCTGATACTTATCATCAAAATAATGTTATTCATCATAAAATCTCAGCTGTCAGCTGGCTGCAAACTGGAAATAACCTGCTCTTCTCACCATACTGTCTGTCCTTAATATGACCTCGCATACCCACAACTTGGAATTCATGACCCTGTCTTATCAATAATTCTTTAAAAGACTTCAACAAGATATGGGGACCTTGGATGTGCTTTTTTCAGCCTTGTTTCCCTTTTGCCTGAACTCAAATTTCTCCTCCATTCGTGGTCCTACTTGTTACGATTTCTAGTAAACTCAGCAAGCAGCCACGGAAGTATAATACAAATGTCTTTATTCGAGCAAAATATATAAGCAATGGTTCAGTTCAATGAACTGCAGGTTTTCATAAACAGGTATAACTCCCAAAATAAACATGAACAGGTGTGGCAGGAAGGTACACAGAAATAACAGGTTCCACAGAATGCTAATGTAGTTTGAATGCAGTGATAAGAATGGTGAGTTACCCAGTTCCAGGATGCAAAAGTCTGTCCAGGAAGCAAATAGAGTCCAGGCAAAGTAACTGACACAAGCAAATAATCAAGGTCCAGAAGTCAGGCCAAAAGGTCAGGGCAACAGGCAAAACAGCGTGGTCCAAGGTACAGGCAAATGATTCGGGGTCTCAGGCAAGCAGGCAAGGTCCAAGGTACAGGCAGGGGTCATACACAAAAGTTCAGTCCAGCAGGTATATATCAAATAACACAGGAGCAGGTTAGCAGCAGCCAGGAACCAATGGGATGAACTGCACAGAGCACAGCTTGAGGCAGGTATTTAAAGCAGTGTGACAGGTGCAGTTCTAATTAGGCCACAGGCAAGAAGAATAACTCCTTCAGGCATGCTGAAAAGTTTAGGAACAGAACAGCAGCACCTCTGGTGGTATAAGGTACTGCTGCTAGATACAAAACACAGGAAGAGTTGTAACATAGCCCCCCCTTTAAGGAGCGGATTCCAAACGCTCCATACAAACTTCCTTCAGGTCTTCCTCCTCTTCTTTTTTTTCTTTTTATTGGATCTTCCTCAAGATCCAATTGGGCTCTTCTCCAAAGGAGTACAGAGAAGACCCAATTCCTCAAAAGCAAAAGAAGAAATGGCAAGTTCGTCCACTATGTCTCTTGTATCTTCAACAAATTCACTTTCAGAGTCTGAGTCCCAGCCAAGGGTCGGGATAGGACCTTTTATTCTATTAGAAGATGGCGATATGCCCAAAAAGCCAGTCACCAAGGTTGATGCTTGTGGAGACTGAGGTGGCATAGAGAGACCTTGATCAGGTGACTTGACTGGAGATGCAAAATATTTCTGACAGACTGCATTTATACAGTCCATGGTGTGGGTAATGGGATCATCAGATTTAAGAAGGGAAAAAGCCCAAGTCTGCGGCTCCCCTCTGAAATTCATGATAATCGTACCAACTTGGTTAAATTGGTCAGAGAAATATCCTGGAAATTCTTCAAATTGCTTTATACAAACTTGAAGAACTAAAGCAAATTGTTTCAGGTCTCCGTCAAAGAAGACTGGAGGAGGGTCTGAAGATTCAGAAGAAGCCTTTGGGCATTCAGGCTCAATAGCAGACTCTGAAGAGTTCCCAGCTTGTGCAGCAGTCTCTGGAGAGTCTCCGGCTGGGACGGCAAGTTGGGCACACTTGACGGGAAGCCTGGACTGGGCACAGCACACCGACTGGATAGCACTGTGAGATGCCTCAGAGCAGACAGCACTGTGAGATGCCTCAGAGCAGACAGCACTTTGAGATGCCTCAGAGCAGACAGCACTGTGAGATGCCTCAGAGCAGACAGCACTGTGAGATGCCTCAAAGCAGACAGCACCAAGTGGTAACTCGGGCTGAACCGCATGGACAGGCAACTCGGGCTGAACCGCATGGACAGGCAACTCGGGCTGAACCACATGGACAGGCAACTCGGGCTGAACCGCATGGACAGGCAACTCTGGAGAGGACTGTAAGGGCAGCGCCCCCTCTGGAGCGGACTGTAGGGCAGCGCCCCCTCTGGAGCGGACTGTAAGGGCAGCGCCCCCTCTGGAGCGGACTGTAAGGGCAGCGCCCCCTCTGGAGCAGACTTTAAGAGCAGAGCCCCCTCTGGAGCAGACTTTAAGGGCAGAGCCCCCTCTTTGACAGTCTTTAAGGGCAGCGCCCTCTCTGGAGCAGACTTTAAGGGCAGCGCCCCCTTTGGAGCTGAAGACTCGGGAGTAGAGGCAGCGGCTGAAGACTCGGGAGTAGAGGCAGCGGCTGAAGACTCGGGAGTAGAGGCAGCGGCTGAAGACTCGGGAGTAGAGGCAGCGGACTCAGGACCAGACACAGCGGACTCAGGACCGGACACAGCGGACTCAGGACCGGACACAGCGGACTCAGGACCGGACACAGTGGCAAGAGACTCAGTGCTGGCGGTAGCTGGAACTGGCACCACAGGACAGGCAGCAGCTGGTTTCTCTGCGGTCTGGATGCTTTTACCAGAGGAGTTTGTTGCTTTAAAATCAGAATTAGTGTTGAAACTACTTAACACAGCAGCAGGAAGGGTTTTAAGCAGTTCTTCGAGTAGAGTGGATACCTGTATGATTTGATAGCGGAGCTGAATAATGTCCATCTGCAGTATTTGTAGTTGTGGATTAAGTGACATGGTCTCAATAGCCAAACACAGCGTTCAATAAAAAAATACAAGGAATCCCGGGACTAAGCAGAGGGCGTGCAGTCAGCAGGCCTAGATTGTTTGGCAGTTCATCATGTTATGATTCCTAGTAAACTCAGCAAGCAGCCACGGAAGTATAATACTTTATTCCAGCAAAATATATAAGCAAGGGTTCAGTTCAATGAACATGCAGGTTTTCATAAACAGGTATAACTCCCAACATAAACATGAACAGGTGTGGCAGGAAGGTACACAGAAATAACAGTGTCACTGGCACTAGGAGTCTTTGCCCAGGATATCACCAAATGATGTTCTTACCAGAGTAATATAGCTGGTACTATGGTCCTCTGGTAGCAGGGTGACAACGGAACAGGAAAATCAGCAGATGGTGAGAGAATGCTCAAGGAAAGTCTATGACTAGCAGCAACTGGTAATGACTTAGATGTATGAACACGAGGAACCAGATGGACCAGTAAACGTGAGGAGAGTCAGTGGTCTGCGTACAGCAAGTTGTACCACTGCTATAGTGAGGAGGAATGTCCAGGAGTAGAGAGGAGGTAGTGAAAGTCAGTGGTCTGCGTATAGCAAGTTGTACCACTGTCTATAGTGAAGGAATGGGTTCCAGGTGCAAGTAGGTAACGGGGAAGTCAGTGGTCTGCATACAGCAAGTTGTACCACTGCTTATGTGAGAGGATACTTAAAACTGGTGCCAATGGGAAACAGGAGTCAGTGGTCTGCGTTCAGCAAGTTGTACCACTGCTATATATATGTGAGGACGGGCACGAGGAGATGAATGGAATACAGAGGATACACGGGGGGCACACGGAACTTGATCCCACGATGATAACCACAATACAATAATAACAGACAAGCGCTGCTTGAAGTATACAAAGTCACTATAGAGATCCAGGTAATAGGAAACAAAGTCAATAGTAACAATAGCTTCAGTAGATGGAAGACTCCGGAGATGAACACAACACAGTCCAGACGGATATGCAATACAATAGCAAAGTCAATGGAAAGTATGCATACCGCAGTTTAGGAGAGCAGGCTGTCAAGGAGAAGTACAGGGATACCTGAACGGCTGAACGCCGGCAGGAGGAGAGACCATTGGAGGATGGAAGCGGTAATCAGGTTGGTGCAGCGCACGAAAGGTAACTGGTAATCAAAGGAGCAATACTCAGAAAGCAGTAGTAAGTAAAACTGGAAACATGATGAACACGGGAGAGTTGACGCTGTCTGGTATCCGGCAGTAGTAGCGGAGGCAGCGGAGCGGAGACACGCTGAACACAGGAGAGTAGAGGCGGTCTGGAATCCGGCAGTAGTAGCGAAGGCAGCGGAGGGGAGACACGCTGAACACAGGAGAGTAGAGGCGGTCTGGAACCCGGCAGTAGTAACGGAGGCAGCGGAGAGCAGACACGCTGAACACAGGAGAGTTGAGGCGGTGTGGAATCCGGCAGCAGTAGCAGATAGGAATCAGCTGAGTGCAGACACGATGAACACAGGAGAGTTGAGACGGTCTGAGATCCGACAGCAGTAGCAGATAGGAATCAGCTAAGTGCATACACGATGAACACAGGAGAGTTGAAGTGGTCTGGAAACCACAATCGTAGTAGACAGGAATCAGCTGGAGCTGAATACACGAGGAAACACAGGAACACCTTCAGAGGCTCATGGGGAATGAGACTCCAAGATCAGGCAACTAGGTAATGATCACAGGTGGTTTAAATAGGGAGGGTTGCCTGATCATCCAATTAATTAAAAGCAACAGGTACTGAAGGTTTCATAAGGGCTGCACATGCGCAGACCCTCAGGATGGCGGACGGCCACGGTTCCTGAACACAGGAGAAATGGCACTCACAGTCCGGTGAGTGACAAACAGGTTCCACAGAATGCTAATGTAGTTTGAATGCAGGGATAAGAATGGTGAGTTACCTAGTTCCAGGATGCAAAAGTCTGTCCAGGAAGCAAACAGAGTCCAGGTAAAGTAACTGACACAAGCAAATAATCAAGGTCCAGAAGTCAGGCCAAAAGGTCAGGGCAACAGGCAAAACAGCGTGGTCCAAGGTACAGGCAAATGATTCGGGGTCTCAGGCAAGCAGGCAAGGTCCAAGGTACAGGCAGGGGTCATACACAGAAGTTCAGTCCAGCAAGTATATATCAAATTACACAGGAGCAGGTTAGCAGCAGCCAGGAACCAATGGGATGAACTGCACAGAGCACAGCTTGAGGCAGGTATTTAAAGCAGTGTGACAGGTGCAGTTCTAATTAGGCCGCAGGCAAGAAGAATAACTCCTTCAGGCATGCTGAAAAGTTTAGGAACAGAACAGCAGTACCTCTGGTGGTATAAGGTACTGCTGCTAGATACAAAACACAGGAAGAGTTGTAACACTACTGACTTCTCTATCCTGTACCTTCCTCTTTCTCAGACGATCTAGCCATTCCGTCTCTTTCCTCTCTCTTATCTTTCTCTTTCTCTCTATCCCCCCTTTTTCTTTCTCTTCACTCTCTAATTAAAAATTGGTTATTTACTGCAAGTCTTGTTTACTAAGTTACTCTTTTGAGTTGAAATGTTTCATACCATGATGACTTGTTGTCCTTACTTTGTGCTAATGATATTATGCTTGTAAAGTTTTGACTTCTCAACAAATATTTATAATAATAATACAAAAAAAATTAACTTCTTAAAAACCACATAATTAAAGTGCAATATCCAATATGAATTTGCATTTGAATAAACCATGTTGGGTACAGATACAAACCTTTTTGCATGCAGTGCAGTACTAGCCAGTTTTTACACTTCATTTTAGAGTCAAGCTAGCCTGTGCCCACTTCATAACCCTAAATCAGGTTATATGTTTTATATTTTCCCCCAGCAGCACAAAATGTTTTTCCATGTGCACAATTTACACCCAATTGCTGGTTTTGCGCCTAACCAAGTGGAGTTGCTGTGGAAGCCAATGGACAGCCTAATCGGATGGGGGAGAGTCTCTCCTGAACAACAGGATGTCTTGCACACATCCACCTACTCCCTGGTAATGAAAAGCAAAAAAAAGTAAAAAAAAATATCCAACTCCCTAACCAGCACAAAAGACCTTAACAACTATACTGTGCTAAACTGGGACATTTTGCATGGATGACATGTTCTCAGAGTGTGTGGACAGACTATTGTAGGGGGCATATTCAATTGACGGCGGGATCGCCGAAAATCCCGCACTCCAAAAATGTTACCGTTAATACGGTAATCCTGCGCGTAAAAAACGTTAATACGGTAATTTACTCGCTGGATTTCAGCTCGCAGCTCAGGGAACTGCAAGCTGAAATCCAGCGAGATATTACCGTATTAACGGTAATATTTTTGGAGCGCGGGTTTTTCAGCGATCCCGCCGTCAATTGAATATGCCCCTAAGTGTCATAAAAATATGTTCCTATTCTTGTCCATTTCCCTTTTTCAAGCTCATAAAACAAAATAAATAATTTTTCCAATATGTTTTCAAAAGAATGCCTTATTTGTCCTGAAATTTACATGCAAAATTTGCCAGAGTAGAGTTTGAAGTAAAGGCCTGGCCCATCTAGAGATTTTTAAAAACATAAATGGCAAATACTGTACATTATTTTTCATCATTAGGGAATTGGGGTAAAATTAGCTTATTATGGTATGGAAAGTCTATGGGTCTTATTTACTAAAACTATACTTTGGGTAAAAGAATGTGCATGTTAATAAATGAGCACTAATGTCCAAAACATTAGGCAAAATGTGCTAAAAAAGATAAAAATTAAAAATCTTTTTAAAAATAAGTAGGAATTATGCAACCCTCTTATTTCAAAGCAAGTTAAAAATAAAACTCTTTTGTAATTCATTTATTAGAGTTAGTTCATGTTAAAAATCAAAAGCACTAATTAAGGGGATTGTATACAATTGCTATCAGACTATTATGTGCCTTTTGTAGTATAAGGGTTATGATCAGATATTGCAAGGAAAAACTGCCTATGTTCTTGGGTGGTATGCTAATAATAACAACAGCACGAGAGGCACTTTCTGAACTACATTTTTAAACCCGTGGTTTGGATGGAACGGATCGTTCATACATTACCATACCGGAATTATATCTGTCAAAATTGGATATAACAAAATAGGGAAATGGAAAATACATGACATGTTGCAAATTGCTAAATATAAGTGTTAAATGTGCTACATAGTGTACACAAGTTGTAAATACACCATTAGTAATATTTCAGTGTGCTTCAATATAGCTTGCAAGGAACGTAATCAGTAGGCAGCACAGTGGCTCAGTGGTTAGCACTTCTGACTCACAGCGCTGGGGTCATGAGTTCAATTTCCGACCATGGCCTTATCTGTGTGGAGTTTGTATGTTCTCCCCGTTTTTGCGTGGGTTTTCCTCCGGGTGCTCCGGTTTCCTCCCACACTCCAAAAACATACTGGTAGGTTAATTGGCTGCTATCAAATTTGACCCTAGTCTCTCTCTCCCTCTCTGTCTGTCTGTCTGTATGTGAGTGTATGTTAGGGAATTTAGACTGTAAGCTCCAATGGGGCAAGGACTGATGTGAGTGAGTTCTCTGTACAGCGCTGCGAAATCAGTGGCGCTATATAAATAAATGCTGATGATGATGATCAGTATACTCCAAAACCAATGGCCATTCCTTAATGTGGCTAAGTGATAATCCAGTGTGGGTGCGGCCAGAACAGGGTTCTTACCTCACCTCCTGGCCTCCAGACTGCTTTTGCTCGCCCTTTTGTGTGTCTGTTTATCCATATTTGCCTACTTTCCTGGAATGTTTAGGAAACTCCCGAATTTGGGATCCCACTTCACTTCGTTCTGAAATAGATGGGACTGGGCCTTGATGACATGATTCAAGGCCCGTCACCCTGTTGCAGAATGACATAAATTGCATCATTGCGCAGTTGGGGGCAGCACGGTGGCTCAGTGGTTAGCATTTCTGCCTTAAAGCACTGGGGTCATGAGTTCAATTCCCAACCGCGGCCTTATCTGTGAGGTTGTATGTTCTCCCCATGTTTGCGTGGGTTTCCTCCGGGTGGTCCGGTTTCCTCCCACACTACAAAAACATACTAGTAGGTTAATTGGCTGCTATCAAATTGACCCTAGTTTGTGTGTGTGTGTGTGTGTTTGTGTGTGTGTGTTAGGGAATTTAGACTGTAAGCCCCAATGGGGCAGGGACTGATGTGAGTGAGTTCTCTGTACAGCGCTGCAGAATTAGTGGCACTATATAAATAAATGGTGATGATGATGGGGGCAAGGTCGTGATTAAGCAAATTGCTTTGTCACGCTCCCCACACGTTTCTCTTAGAGGGAAGGTCCAAGTAGGCAAGTATGTGTCAATCCTGATTCAGTAGTGCTACTCATGTAAGTAATTGATGTCACACTGTGTTCCTTTTGCATACATGTTTCTGGTCTGGTGACTGATGGACGAGTGAGAGGGTGGATTATTTTTGGGATGGAAGGAACTGCAAATGCTACCTCAGG
This sequence comes from Mixophyes fleayi, assembly GCF_038048845.1. Taxonomy (NCBI): domain Eukaryota; kingdom Metazoa; phylum Chordata; class Amphibia; order Anura; family Limnodynastidae; genus Mixophyes; species Mixophyes fleayi. The sequence continues at coordinate 260,254,883 of NC_134404.1, forward strand.
TGGTATAAGAAAAGAAATGCCGCAGCCCCATTAAGAACTTCTATCGGTGTACCCCTAAGGAAGTGGCCTGAGACCAGATGTTCCGACCTACTGTGTGTCCAACTGTTTTCCCCCTTTCCAGAAATCAGACAGCTGTGTGCACTACACATTGACAACAAGCAAACTTACTGCAAAGAAAAACATTTCTGATTACTAATGTGAATAAAAGCAATATTTTTTTACTTTACTATTTTTAGTAAATAACTGAGTCGGCTTGATCCCACTGACCACAAATAGTTTTCATATGATCTTATTTAAGCAGAAAATACCAAGTATTATGCATCACAAGGAGTATTGCTAATGAGTGCAATATTGCTTATTTTGGAGATATTTTCTCTAACAAAATCTACTTTTTCTATCCATAATAGGATGTATTGAAGCAAAATTGGGGGAGCTGCAACATTTTCATTTTAAAATATGTAAATATGTACTTAGATATTTTAGTAACGTTTATTTCCATTTTATGCTATGATCTATTAATCATTTATATAACAACTGCCTGACAACAACATGTCTGACTTGCAAACCACATTCTCTCTGATACGTTCCTGTGTGTCTAGAGCAGTTGGCAACCCTTTACTATCAGTGTGCCAGCTAAAATCTAGTCAAGTCCAGGTGTGCCAGTTGCAAATATGTGTGTGTGTGTCTAGTGTCATATATATATATATATATAAAATGTATATGTAATTGTTATGCCTCCAATACATAGTGTGCCCCCAATACGAATTTTGCCACACAGTTGTGCCCCAATACGTAGTATGCCAATTATTTGTGCCCTCAATCCATAGGTTGCCACATAGTTGTGCCTCCAATACATAGTACATAGTATGCTGCATAGTTTTGCCTCCAATACATAGTATGCCATATAGCTGTGCCCCCATACATTTTATGCCACATAGTTGTGCCCCATTACATAGTATGCTACATAGACATGCCCTAATATATAGTATGCAACATGGTTGTGCCTCCAATACATAGTATGCCACACAATTGTGCCCCCTTAACATAGGTTGCCGCACAGTTGTGCCCTCAATACATAGTATGCCACACACTTATGCCCCCAATACATAGTATGCAGCATAGATGTGCCCCCAATGCATAGTATGTGACACGAATCACCCTATGAGTTGAGTTATCAGAACCTGTTGTTGACGAGAGCTTCACCTATAGCAACCCCCTTTCCCATAGAACTGGATATGTTCGCCGGTACTCCGTTGTCCCCAGGACTTATTCTCGAGTAGTGATAACTCAACTCCGGTAGGCAGGCACCACAGAGGACTTGACAGTAGGATGCTGAGGAGAGATACTGCTGGACCGGATAAAGCAGGAACACTGAGTAGTAACAGGATCGAGTACCAACCTCCACCAGTATTACAGACTGGCAGTGTGGAGTAGAGGATGGTGTAGTGCCAGCTGTGGCCTGAGTGAGGTGGAGCTAGAGAGCAGCACAGTGTCAGGGAATGCCGGAGCAAGATGGAGCAGTAAATCTCTACTGTGAAATACTGCAGACACAGGTGAGCCTGATGGAGCGGATAGCTAGCACCACGATCCTACTGATGGGAGAAGATCTCTCAGATGAAAAGGCAGAGTCTGAATCCAGGTAAAAAGTTAGGGCCACGAGCAAACAAGCAAGGTCAGTTTTCAGGCAGAGGTCAAGGTCACGAGCAAACGGGCAAGGTCGGTATCCAGGCAGAGGTCACAATGGGTATCAATCAGGAAACTGGCAGGCAAATCAGAGAACCAGGAGCACGGAAAAGCAAGCGTATGAACGCTATCACCGGCAAAGGCTGAGTGAAGCTGACAGGTATTTAAACCAGTAGTAGCCAATCAGGACAGGTGTCAGATTGAGCTGCAGGTGAGGAGTTCAGGTGATCCCCCCCAAGCTGAGAATAACACTGCATTAGCCAAAAAGAGAACAGCAGTTACCTGCTGTTCCTAACAGTATGCCACATAGCTGTGCCCACAATGCATATTTATGCCACATAGTTGTGCCTCCAGTACATAGTATGCCACATAGATGTGCCCCAATACATAGTATGCTACATGCTTACCTTTGGAGTCAGCACACACGTCTTTCGTTCCACAGCAATACCTGGAAGCTGCTTAACTAAAGTAGCCAGTGATGAACGAAACGGAGCTGCTGCGCATGACAAAGTGTCCGTTGTGCCAGACAAAAGTGGTCCTCGTGCCAGACGTGCTGCGGGTTGCCGACCTCTAGAGTTTACTGATTTAGTGTTTTTGGGTGATTATTGTGTCCATAACACTTGCTGCATTCAATGTAAAGGACCACCTATGTGGGTATGAATAAATATGAGGCCATTATCATTGAGGTGCTGTTGGTCCAGATAGAGATTATTAGAATATATTAGTACATTGTTTTCTGTTGAATAATATCTGCCATTACATAATGCCCAGGAAGTAAAATATATGTGTTGCGCTCACAATTTCTATACATTTATGTTAAAGAACATTTCCACTTTTGAAAATGTCCTTTTGCAAATGTCTTACATGCCTGTGAACACATATTATTTGGTACCTGCTTCAATGTGATTTGAAAGCTTCCCAGTGCGGTAACGCTTGGCTCTGGGATTTTCAAATCTCGTTCTGGTGGTGGAATGAGGCTTTGGCATGACACAGTGGAGATTTGGCTTAGCTATGTACTTGAGTACCTCATCATGCTGAGTAAAATATGTTTTATGTCTTATAATGATTTATCATTTCCTTCAGTTACTGCGTTTGTTTAACTAAACACACAAACTGATTATATGATATACACATCTGTATAATATGATGCAAATTCAGTCTAATTATAGCATAATTGTCACAAGCAATAGCAAAATATTTCTTTTTTAAGTATTAAGCTAAAATAGTAGAACTAATTGTAAGTACGGTCTTGGATATTTTAAGCTATTTATGCAATATTCTCCAGTAATGTAGTTTAAATTTAAATTAAGTAACTATATTGAAATTGACATACAGGATATTCCTTTATGCAAGACAGCTTTAATCTTTCAGACATTTCATATGTTGTATATATCTGGTGTCTTTTGACTAATCAATTAGTGCTCTCATGCTTAAGGTATCTTAAAAATCACACAGGAATTCAGTGGCATAAAATAATGTTTTAATATAAACAGTTCAGATTAACATCTGCAAAGTCTATTGTAAATATTGTACAATGTCTATTAAATGGCCTATTTCATTAGAAAAGGCCAGACTTGTAATAGGCATACACGCATGAAATTTGAAAACCTTTCTACATTGCAGCATTAAGTTGTTTATAAAAAATAAAAAGTGTGAGATGCAAAAACATAATCTATGGTAGAAAGATGATAGGACAGAAATAAGAAAATATATGCTTACAGTCTGTCACAAAAGGGGCTGTAAACCATATATTACACACACTTTGAAAATTACAGATATAAAATAACTACTAAGCATACTTGGCAATGTTTGAAAAATCATTTCAGGGAGATTCAGCAAGTAAAACGTAGGTGCCGCGCACGGGCCGCCACTGCAGGGGCTGTGTCCTGCTCTGCCAAAGGAGTGTATCTAGCTCCACTCTTGGTCGTATCTAGTGCTACCCAGGGGCAGTAAGTGTAGCAAGGCTGAAGGGAAGATTTTTAAAAAATTTTTACTATAAAAGTTACTGCCTAATAGATACTAAGGTCTACCATGCAGAAGCATGAGGGCACAATCACTTGTGATGACAGGGGTTGATAAATAATGCAAAACAAAAAAATGCTCTATCACTTTGATAAACGTTTTATTACGTACAAAGAACATTTCATATTTACTTGTAATAAAGGCTATGTGCAGACTCACTTTAGTGAGAGTAGGTAAATATGATCAAAGGCTGTATTTTTCTTTCTTTTTTGTTGAAACCAACAAAATGTTTAAATAAAATATACATTTCGTCTAGAGTTGCCTGGTAGACCATTTGATATCATGTGCTATATAATATAAAATCATGTACACATATGAATTCCTAGGAACTATTTCTTTGTTCTCACTCCCCCTTACTCTCCCTTTATGTTATTTCTCCACTGCTGCTCACTATTACGACCTCTGTTCTCCCGTTTATTACCCCATTCATTATTATTATTATTATTATTATTATTATTTAATACATAATTTATATTGGAATTTCAACAGTGTAACAAGGGAGTGAGGGTACCAAAAAGAGAAAAAGAGGAGGTGAGATAGGGTGTTATGATTATCTAGTTGCTGTCCAATAACGATTGTGGTTCCAAATCACAATTCCATTTATTAGCAAAAAGTAGCAGATTAACAAGTGCGAATAAAATAAGTACAGCCGTTACTTATCGCAGGTGCTCTGGATCCAGTGTACAGTCATTCATGTCTGAAGGCTGTGGTCAAGTAGACTAACTACTGGGTCCAGAACTCCTGCTTATATACAGTCAGTGAATACAGTGAAACAATACAGATGATGTGGCTTTCTTCCATAGGTTCAGGCTTCAGGAGGGTCCAGTGTAATGCAGGTCATTGGCCAGTTGAAACGAAAATATCCAAGAGTGGGGGTCAGCTCTCCTGGAGATGCATTCCAATTTTCCCGCCAAGAATCCAGTTTAAACTAGTCTATTTACATTACACAGACAATATCATTCTAATAATTTATTCCATACAATCTATAACTTCCATACGCAATGTGCGTTCTGTTTGGCGATAGAACTGGACGTCTGCGAATAAATTGGGGATTAAAATGATACCAGACATGATATGTTTCCTGTGATCTGAACCTTTGATATCACTAACGTGTATATAACTTATAATATCAACCATAAACATCGCTACTTTTCGGCATAAATAATTATGTGTTGCAACTACATTTACTATGAGCTAATTACAAATGTGAATGTTAGTGTGAATGTGTGTAAATGTGTGTAAAAGTGTTTGCCACGTGTTGCGGCTGAATACCCTCCTCCACGCTGTAGCGCTAGACACATAATTTCGGACAAAGACAATCAAGTTGTTAGATATTAATTGAACTTACTATATCCAATTATCTGACTTTGACAAGGGGTATATGTATTGTTTTAAAAGAAAAACTTCACATTACAGGTATACATATTACTCCTTTAATTATTTTCCTGCTAATCCTTGTGATGCTTCTTTACATACAGATTCCCCTCAACCCTTTTATCATCTCTCCTCACTGTCTGTTCCCTCACTTATGGTGGTCTCCTCTTGTGCTTTCTATCCTCTCCTTTGTCCCCTCTTGCTTGTTTTTACTTCTCTTGTATTCCCCATTCACTACTTCTATTCCCTGTTATTCAGAGAGCCCTGTCTCTTCCCTCCCCTGTTGTTTTCAGAGTTTTTTTCTAATGGACTGATCATGAGTCTCTATGTCAGGCGGAGAAGGGTAGATTGTTGAGTGATGACACGCTTTGTGTCATTGCGCCACAGTGAACAAATCTACCACCAGATTGCAAGACTCCCCTGGGAGTCCGAAAGACTGCCTGGTATTCTGTGGGTCAGCAAGCATACTTCTAAGTGGTTTTATATTATATTGGTAGCAAAAACCAAGACAACAAATCCAAGGCCAAGACCTGTAGTGCATCATGGACAAAATGCTTACTTTAATTAAATTTTTACATTATTACATCACACTCATTGCCCCAGGGGTGTGGGAGGAGCTCTAGTGCTATCTAGCATGGGGCTGGTTCATCCTATGGTGAGGGTGTGTGGGGGGAGGGGGGCACACATATTTTTTTGTGGGACTAATCCCCTGTGCATGAGCTTCAGTAAAAGTAGCTGCTACGCATGCAACCCAAGTGCGTGTGCTGTCATTTACTAGCACAAAGCTATTGTTACCTCCACTCCTCCTTTGTGCCCCGATCGGGGCTAACTCCACATGCAGGCTGCAAAAGGGAACAGACATATGTTTGTAAGGGCTCTCTGAAAGTGACATTGATATTTGTAGTAGGTGATTTCCTGTGCATTTGTATTATGGAAATTTTAAGGGATGACTATATAAGGCAATTCTATTTTCTATGAAGGTGTTACACACTTCACAACATTCCTGATTGCACAATTGGGACAAGTTAGGCCAAACCATACCCTGGTCTTCCCATGCCATTTATGTGAATTGCTCAGTTGCACTTCAGTAAAACATTTGGAAAGGAATGAGACAAGCAAACTAAAGCAAATTAAAGATAGGGGAACTGAAATATGAAGAACAACTGTTTCAAACACAGTCTGGGCACATACACGCCCAAGATGTCAATGGAAGAAGTTATATGCACAAAGGGCTCCCTATCATTTATTTGTGTTACTTATCTAATTGCAGCAAAATATGACCAATCATCACTAGTGGCAAAATAAGTCAGCACTGTGCAGTGAATGTCAGCAATTGTGTCACTACTTTGCTGAATGTGCCATCTAGTAGTTGCTATTGTTTTTAATCTCTACTTATTAATCCCTTTATCTAGTCCCAGGAACCCCTCATTTATCTTAGTCATGTCTGGTGGTCCTCTCACAATACAAAAATATGGGGGCATTTTCTAGGGACAAGGATTGGGTATGTTCTCCTTGGGGCAGCATTTGACAGCCAGAGGTCTAAAAATATGGCAGAAAACAGACTAAGAGGTGGCAGAGACAACTCTCCTAAATTTGGAGATACATAACATCAAACTTTTTGAAGCCTATATTTTCCTCTTCCATAGGCACAACTAACCAATAAAAAAATACAGTAAATGGAGGTGCACTATGTAAATGACTGATATTAAAAAAAGGAAAAGTTGACTTTTATTTTAATAAATAGATGTTCAGATGTACAAAGTCTGTCCTGTTCAGTATTGTGGTCTGTTGCCATTGATATTGTTGTCACTGCAAATGCAATACAGCAAATTAGATTATACATTTAAAGTTTATTCCTAACTTGACTCTGTCAATGCATCAGCAAAATAATTATTAACAGATAACCACTGCACATGTGCACACCTTGGTAACCAATCAGATGCAGGGGACATGGTGGGAACCAGTGTGATGCATATTGCATGTATCTGATTATTTAGTTATCAGACTGGAGTCTAAGGGCCTGATTCATGTCCGTATGTCCGTATGTTTCCGTAGCGGATCTTGCATGAAATAGCTCATGCGCAGAAACTAACTTTACGCCACTTAACAAATCTGCATGCAATTCATGTCTGAACGCAAATGACACATACTACTGCCTATAGCTTGAGAGGCGGAACTGGGGAGGGAAGGGGCGGAATAACATAGCCATGCACAGTAAGTGTGTTCTGACGCACGTGCGGCTGATTCAAGTTCTGTGTTTGTCATAAGTACGCATGTTTGTACCCATATCTTTTGCACCCACTACAGATCAGGTGTAAATACCAACTGATAGTGATAACTGACACGGCATAATATTTGAATTAAACAGTACACATATGCATGTCAGTAAGTATCACAGAGCAAATGTAAGCAACGAAGATATACTGTAAAAACGGATTATATCTACAGTATGCATTGATATCTTCTTTATTTTTGTAGTTAATATAAAAATATAATAAAAATATTTATATTTAAAATAGTATTTAAAAGGATTATACTGTTAACAGATGTTATTTTACATGTGCAAAAATAAAATTTGTATGCGTTCTGGTGTGAATTTTTTTATACTTACAAATGTGCTTGTATTGCAGCCTGTTCTGTGTCTACGTATGGCAAGTACTGTTTAGGCAGAGCGTACTTACACCCAGAATCAAATTGAAATGTATCTTGAGATGCGCTTTGATTTGAATACGGACGGAACTATGCTCAAGTTCTGTGCTCTTTTTAAACACACAACTTCCGTGCAAGTTGCATTTAGGCTTGAAGCACATCATTTGAGACTTGCAATTTTCTTGATTTTGTACTGGACAAAACAAGATAAGAAGAGTGAGAATGATGGCATTGCATATTTTTGGCCCCCAGTCTTTCTAAGGCGTCCTTGATGGTCTATTAAGTTGATACTGGGGGGACCTAATACAGCCCAGTTGGAAGGTGTGTTTTTCATGTGGGTCATATCTACATATTAAAGGTAAAGAAAGGTAGAAAAAAATACTAATTGCCACGATCGCCCAGCCTGTCCCAGGTACAGCAATCTGAACAGCTGGCCATGACTGGTGTCACCTTGTCACTTAGCAATGAATACACCTTTTCTGCCACCACAAAGGATTTATTATGGTGTCCTTAAGTTCAAAAAACCACTTATTAATGTTTCACACTGAAATCACATGCACATGTAGCATGAGCCTCCCTGGGCTTCGTAAATTCACAAAGAATCACAGAGAATATGCTAGATTAAATGTATTTTAATCCGAAAAATGTTTCCAAGGCTTAGTTACAAAAAGTTAATGACAAGACATACAATAAATTGCACAAATAAGTTTCAGAAATAAAATAGGCAACAAAACCAGAGTCACTACTTACTGGTTAAGACTTGGAGTGTGTGTGAGGGAACACAATTGAGAAACATGGGACATTTCAGTCTTGATAGACCCCCTCATGAAAATGCACAATGTGATGAGTAAAGCAGAAGATTTTAAACCTTTTTCCACATAGCTCTCACCTCCCACCTTTGGAGTTTAGCTGTAAATAAGGACAGATTGATCTCTCAAATGTCACAAGGTTTTTGAAGTGAGCTAGGGATGTCCTGAGATCTGGACTGTTCACAGGACCTGAGTTCTCACCTCTGCTCGTTCGGCTTGGCTGGTCAGGTCCACATCTTCTGCATACCAATAAACTCCTCAGAGATACTATCTATCTCTTTTTGGCTATATTCAAAAGATTATTGACACTTGCATAGGTTCAGACTCATGTCATCTAGTAAAGCACATCTTGAGATTACAGTACAAGGTTACATACAATATACATTGTCATACCTGAATATTAAAGGAAAATAGCAATAATACATAATCGTCATACTAATACAACCAGAGGCGGAACTAGCGAGCTGTGGGTCCTGTTACAAGAAGGCGGGGAGGAGGGAACCAGGGCTCCCGACCCTCTGCATTTGCCATGCAGCAGGCCCCATTATCTCCATGGGCCCCAATGCACTGCACCTGCCGTACCAATGGTAGTTCCACCACTGAATGCAACAGGGCCAGCACTGGTTTAGTAGATTATATAGCTTCACAAGAAATAGTCCATTATGTCTGGTCTTTAGAGTTCAAAAGAAACAAAGTTGTAACTTCTTAAAAGGGGGCATTCACTACACTACATTGGATTATAAATGTGCAAAGCTCTATTGATTTCAATTGCTAATAGCTGGGAGAAAGGAGAAAAGGTTGAGTGTGACAAACACATTTTCACAGTCTTGTAAATGAAGAGCTTAATAACTCACTCATGTCTCTAGACTGTAAGCTTTCAACTTGCTGCTTAACATTTTTTTAAAACATTGTGTGGGTGCATGAATATTTTTCACTAATAGCCACAGTGTGTGTTAGGGTGCAAAAGTGGTTTAGTGACATTAAAATAATTAAGAAACTTGTTGATTGCCGTAATAATGTTATTATCTTCCTTGACTTTGCCTCCAATTGTTCTAACATTTAGACTGCATTCTCCAATGTATATGTAGCAGTGCCTATTCCTAAACAATTTATATATATTCAGATGGAGAACCTATTGGAGAACAGTAGTTTTTATAATTTGATGTCATTCGTTTTTTTTTCTTTCCAGGTGTGTTCGTCGTTTTGAAGGTCACATAAATCGTTACCAATCATGTGGCGTTGCAGTCAGTCCTTGTGGGAGATTCATTGCTTGTGGATCTGAAGATAGATGTGTAAGTATTTTTGTGGAACATTTCATATGTTTGAACTACACAACTCATGTCCCTATAAGAGATACTACAATCTATTTGCCCTCATATGCTTTTAAAATACCCAGGAAGATCTGGCACATATTGAATTTTCAGCTTAACCGAGGCTATCAATACTGCCCCAATATTTTACTATTGCAGTCAGTGATATTGACTAAACTGCATGTTTTACAATTTCTTTCAACATTCAAGTGTGTCAAAATAAAATAACAGATGCAATGCTCCTTTTTACACTAGAAACTTGCTGTCTCCGCCTCTCATCTGCATACCTATATCATTAGCATAATGAAGGAAATACTAGTAAGGAAGACACTGGGCAAAATAAAAAAAGTAGACATTTCTTCAAGAAATAGATGCTATCATATAGATACACCAATGAATCTTTATTTTTTTTTATACTGCCAGTCTATCCCCGGGCTCCTAATTTTTGTATATTTGAAATGTTCCTTCCACTGCGTTCCACAGTGAAATGATCCAGGCACTCAAAATGAAGGGATTTGAAGGCACTTGATAAAACTACAAAGGATTTACTTGTAGCAGTGATTTATAACTTATGATATATGAGAGATGCAGCGAGAGGATCAGACAGCCAGGCTGTGGCAAGTCAATGAAAAAGTTGAAAAAAAAATTTGATCCTGATTTTGTCTTGAAAGGACATAAAAAAATAACTGATTTTATTTCAGTAGAAAGTGATTTGCATGAGTAGGAAGTGATTTGCATGAGTAGAAATTGATTTGATTCTGTTTTTAGAGCACATTCAATAGCATGAAGAAGTATTTTAAATATGAAATGATTGATCTTGAATGTTAAGAAAACAAATGGTATTTTTTCAGTCAAGTAGAAATTACTGTATGAAAATATTCATACTGTAGGCACATTGAGGTCAAAGATAAATTAAGTAGATGTTGCCAAAATGAGCAAAGAGCTGTGTTATAAAGTATATAAGTATGCATTGATGCACGATGAACCTCTGCATAACATAATTTTAGCAATAAAAGGACTTTATCTTAATATACTTCAGAAGCAGGGATTTATGATTCTATTATCTTTAGCTAATGATACAGTAGATTTAAAATTGACTCACTCCAAGAAAGATCTCCAAAGACAATAAATGACTTTCAAGCTCAATGTCTTTTGCCAAATAGTCTTAAATGATCTTTATATTTTCATGGCCAAAGTTAGTATGAAACAGTAACATGCAACAAATTAAATACATTTGAAATGTGGGCTATGTATTAAATGGGATCACTAATTGTTGACTCCCACAATACATTTTTATTTTTACTTACAAACGGCAAGTCCAATGATAAGGATAATTTCTCTTCAAGCTGAGAATGGACATTTATCATAATGTTACGACTCTGCCTATTCTTTGTATGTAGCAGCAGTACCTCAAATCCACCAGAGGTGCTGCTGTTCTGTTTCTGAACTTTTCACCATGCCTGTAGGAGTTAATCCCCTTGCCTGATGCCTGATTAGAACTGCACCTGTTCCACAGCTTGAAATACCTGCCTCAAGCTGTGCTCTGGGCAGTTCATTGTTTATCCCTGGCTGCTTCTGTTTCCTCCCTGTTCCTGTGTTTGTTCTCCTGCTGCCTGATCTCCTGTTGTGACCCTCTGCCTGACTCCTGGACCCTGATTGCTTGCCTGTTGCCTTGACCTCGGCTTGATATCTGGACTAAGCTTAGTCGCTTGTAACCCTGATCTCTGCTTGGTCACTGGACTCGATTTTTCTGCTTCCCTGGACAGCCTTGTGCCTCCTGGACTTGAGTAACTCATTATACTTGTCCCTGCTATTTAACTATACCTGCCATTACTTGGAACCTGTTGCTTTGTGGAGTTTCCTACCATTTATCACACCTGTTCATATCTTTGGATTTGAGTTATACCTATTTATACTGCTACTTGGAAAACTGCATATCCCACAAACTGAGTCCTTGTTTATGTATTTTGCCTGAATAAAGACATTTGGTTTATTATACTTCTGTTGCTGCTTCCTGAATGCATAGGAATCATAACATGATGAACTGTCATACAATCTGGGCCTGCTGATTGCACGCCCTCTGCTTTAGTCCTGAGATTCCTAGTCTTTTTGCATTGAACTCTGTGTTTGGCTGTTAAGACATGTCAGTAAATCCACAACTACAAATGCTGCAAATGGACAGTAATCAGCTCCGTTACCAAATAATACAGGTATCTACTTTACTTCAGGAACTGCTTAAAACCCTTCATGCTTCTGTGGTGAGCAGTTTCAACACAAATATCGATTCTAGAGCAACAAACTCCTCTACATAAGGCATGCAGACTGCAGAAAATCCTCCCAGAACTTTTTATGACATTAATGGTACTGCATCCACGGTATTGTCGGTGGTCTCTATCATCAGGGATTCTAAACGGGCAAGCTACCTGCGTCCTCATCTGACCGAGGAGGAGCCATGGTGCAGAAGTATTGGCAAACTATATCTCTACTGCGCCAGTGGCGAACATTACTTACAGGACTGTCCACTCTGCAGTCCACAACATCCTGGGAACTCTTCAGAGTCTGCTATTGAGCCAGAGCGCCCAGAGACTGCTATTGAGCCTGAACTCCCAAAAGCCTCTTCCGAGTCATCAGATCCTCCTCCAGTCTTCTTTGACGGAGACATCAAACAGTTTTTTACAGTACTCCAGCTTTCCATGAAACAGTTTCAAGAATGTCCGGATTATTTTGTTGACCAATTTAACCAAGTGGGTTCAATTATTATGTGTTTTAGAGGGGAGCCACAAACTTGGGCCTTCTCATTACTAAATTCCGATGACCCAATTATTCATAAGTTCATGGACTTTGTTAATACTGTTTGTCAGAAGTACACTCCATCCACAGTCAAGTCATCTGATCACGATTTTTCTGTGCCCATTCAGGCCTGTGCCTCAGTTCCTGCACTTGTCCATAAGGTCTCTATGAGTGTGTCTTCCATCAGGCAGTCTATATCACCTAGGGAGAAGGATAACAAGCAGGGAAACACCCTCGCTTTGCCACTTCAGTCACAACAAACATCAATCTTGGTGGCTGGCTTTATGGGTATATCACCATCTTGCAATAAAATAAAAGGTCCTATCCCAACCCTAGACTGGGACTCAGACTCTGAAAGTGAATTTACTGAAGATTCTAAAGACTTAGTGGATGATGTTGCCAATTCTTCTGTTGCTCTTGAAGAATTGGGTCTTCTCTGTACTCCATTGGAGAAGAGCCCAATTGTGTCTCAAGGGAGACCCTATTAAAAGAAAAAGAAGAGGAGAAAAACCTGAAGGGAGCTTGAATGGAGCGTCTGGAATCCGCTCCTTAAAGGGGGGACTATGTTACGACTCTGTCTATTCTTTGTATGTAGCAGCAGTACCTTAAATCCACCAGAGGTGCTGCTGTTCTGTTCCTGAACTTTTCACCATGCCTGTAGGAGTTAATCCCCCTGCCTGATGCCTGATTAGAACTGCACCTGCTACACAGCTTAAAATACCTGCCTCAAGTTATGCTCTGGGCAGTTTATCGTTTATCCCTGGCTGCTGCTGGTTCCTCCCTGTTCCTGTGTTTGTTCTACTGCTGCTTGATCTCCTGTTGTGCCTGACTCCTGGACCCTGATTGTTTGCCTGTTGCCCTGACCTCAGCTTGATTTCTGGACTATGCTTATTCGCTTGAAACCCTGACCTCTGCTTGGCTATTGGATACTGCTTACCCTGATCTCTGCTTGGTCACTGGACTCAATTTGTCTGCTTCCCTGAACAGCCTCATGCCTCTTGGACTTGGATAACTCATTATACTTGTCCCTGCTATTTAACTGTACCTGCCATTACTTGAAACCTGTTGCTCTGTGGAGTTTCCTACCATTTATCACACCTGTTCATATCTTTGGATTTGAGTTATACCTGTTTATACTGCTACCTGGAAATCTGCATATCCCACAAACTGATTGCCTGAATAAAGACATTTGGTTTATTATACTTCTGATGCTGCTTCCTGAATGCACTAGGAATCATAACAATAAGTGCATGTAGTGATCTAGTTTGAAATGGGGAACCATGCCACTTTCTTTAATGAGAACAAACAGATAAATGTTTAGACATGTCCTGGAAGTTGTAGCTTGTGACTAGTCCATCTGCTTACACCCTCTACACCAGCATTTAAAGTTGGGGCACCTAAGTAATTTTTTTTACCTTGGTGGTAGTGCAGCTTTAAATTGAAAAATATACCTTATTAATAATTATGGTTTATTGTTGCTATATTTTTATCTTATCAATGTCCAAAATATATGAATGTGAATGCCTCAATTATTTGCATATTTAATTGTATTGAAATGAATGGGAGAAAATCATACTCCTTTATTGTCCATGGTAAAATGAAATGTCAGAGGTAGATTAGATTTGAGTATAAAAGTGCCTCCAGTGACTATAATGATAATGGAAGACTTTCTTATTTTTATCAAACAACTACTTCTAAATAAAAAATCTCTCCGATATAGGAGTGCCCTTGATTCATTCAACAAGAAGACAAGTGTGAATTTTAAATAAGTAGTGATTCAGTCTAATGCACATTTAAAATGTCTCTGACGTCTACGCCTATCTTGTGGACTAACCTATTATTCATCCAAAGACAGCCAATCAATTTACTTGGAATTAAGTTTTTCTGTATTTATAATCTGCATTCTTGTGAATCTTGGTACAGCCCACGACATGGCTGCCCCCATTATGGGCCAAAATCATGTTCGCATGTACGTCCATTTGTGTAGCGTGTCTTATGTGAAATAGCTCTGCCGGTGCCCAGAAATGGAACTTATGCCACGTCTGAACACAGATGTCACTTATGACAGACTATGACTTGAAAGACGGAATGGTGGAGGGAAGGGGTGGCCTAACATAGGCCATGTACAGTAAGGGCATGCCGAGGGTGTTTCTAGGCTGATGGGGACGATTTAAATCCTGGGTATCTTGTTAGTACTCTTGGTTCTAGCCGTTTAATTTTCACTAGTTATAAGGCAAGTGTAAGTGCTGACAGTGATAACTGACACGGCATAGTCTTTGTTTTAAAATACCACAAAATAGTACAGTACATTGAAGGAAGATAGATTATGAAAAGGCATTGTATATACAGTACGCATTCAAAGTACCTTTATGTTAAAAAATACATATAATTTTTTTTAATCAATATTTTTATTAATTATTATACAATTAATAGTTGTTAATTTATTTTATAATATAATTTTTTATGCATTCTAATGTGACCTTATATTGCACATACACTTGTGTGCATACTACAGTCTGTTCTTTCTGTCTGCGTACGGCAAGTACTGTGTAGACAGAGCGTACTTATACCCAGATTCAAATGAAAATGTATCTTGAGTTTCACTTGAATTTGAATACAGTCAGAACTACGCTCAAGTTCCATGCTCATGTTTTTAAAATGCAGCTTATGTGCAAGTTGCATTCTGGCTTGAATCAGGCCATATGAGAGTGGTAAACAGGTACACTTTAATTTAAACAATCTTGTCTGCAAAGTATCATTGTGAAATTACATTTAAGTACTGAACAAGTGGCTTGTGTATTAATATTTCGTTTCAGGCATATATTTATGAAACACGTTCCAATACATATCTGCAAAAGCTCACAAAACACACAGACTCTGTCATCAACGTAGCATTTAATCCATCTTCCGTACAGGTATGCTTTCTGCTATTTTTTTTAAAAAATATACAAGGTACTCACCTTAAAAAAATAAGTATTTTGTTTCAACCGACATGTTAAATATATTTTTCTAAAATGTGGGGTATAAAAATAAAAACAGGTGTCATTACTTGTCAGGTTTTTTTGTTTTGTTAGATTATACACGTTGTGTCTGCCAAGACAAGAGACATCTCAGATGTCTTTGCTTCTCACACAGCCATTTCCTGCAGTTAGCATCAATGAATCACACTGAATATCTTTGTTGAGTCAAACTAACAGACTTCTTTCACAAGATTTAAATTTTTGCTCACACATAGCAGTGACATAACTGGCATACTGTGTACAGGCAAACACATATGGTGCTGGGCTATGATGTCACAGGACTGCTCCATACTCCTAAGAATAAATGACGGCGGCCCGTCACCTGCTCTACATAAGCTAAAATGCCAGGGGGTTGGGGGTTCAGTGTGTTGCCTTAGGGCGCCGCCTAGAACCCATCTACTGGCTCTGATAGAAGGTTTGATATTGATGGTTTCATTTTAAAAGATTCACAGTAAAGGTTTAAAAATGTATTTCACATAACATACTTTTTGATTGCAAGTATGTGATTTTTACTTTTGACTGGTAATGTAATTGCAATTTTTCTGTTTTTTTTTTTGAAAATTGGGACACATTATACAACATCTCAAATCCGCCCAAACTGTGCTCATTTGAGATGAAACTACACCTAGTTCCTGTAAGTTACGCCCTCTTTTATTGGAAAATCAAGATTGTCAAATCAAAATAAGAACTATTGTCAGGTATTCTTTTGTCTGCTCAAGCATGGTGAAGCTGCATATTTGCTTAGCACAAAGGTCAATAATATTTTGTCTTGTTCTTGGACATACTGCACTGTAGGCCTATGGCAGCACGATGGCTCAGTGGTTAGCACTTCTGCTTCACTGTGCTGGAGTCATGAGTTTGATTACTGAAGAGGGCCTTATCTGTGTGGAGTCTGTATGTTCTCCCCGTGGTTGCTTGGGTTTCCTCCGGGTGCTCTGGTTTCCTCTCACACTCCCAAAAAACGGACAAGTAGGTTAAATTTCTGCTGAGAAAATTAACCCTTGGGGCAGGGGCTGAAGTGAGTTTCAAATATTCTCTGTACAGCGCTACGGAATTGATGGTGCTATATAAATAAATGGTGATGATGTGTAGGTGAGCATAAGTGGGTGCATATGTAAATGTACTCTATTGTGATACAATTAGAGTGTAACCATCTATTATATTTAGCCATAGTTCTTTGTCTTCTCCCTGACCCCTTGGCCAGCCCAGGATCCATTTTAATTCTGGCCCCCCATTTCACCATAGCAGTTAATGTGAGCACTTTGTTCAAACTGTGGACTTGTGCACACAGATATATGCTAACTATGTGCTAGCATAACATAATGGGAAAAAGCTAAAATCATTGTAGAATTATTGTATAGAGTTCAGGATCATTGTTCCTGAATTCTATACTAATATCAGACCTTGCATAAAGTACACATATTTGGTATCCTTATATTCAGGAGACCTAGCTGATTGCCTTTTAGAATACATGCTTGGGTTAGCAATGATTTAGTAAAAGAAAGCATAAGAAGAATCATGGAAAAGGGATTTTCCTATATATTGCTCATAAAATGATGCGTATTCCAATATTCTACCTATCTAAAAACATCTAAAAGTAATTCAACTATATAATACATATATTTCACTTGTGTATACTAAGAAATAGACAATTTTCCATTTATAATAGTTTAAAACTTTTGTTTATTATTTATTTTCTACACTACATACTATACTGTGCACAAGGGCATTAGTTAATAAATAAATCAAAGCCCAAGTCATGTCCATGTGTAAATAAAGCAATTACTTAAAACTACCATTATGGTGTGCCCAGGGATACACATAGAGGGACTAGGTGATCAACAGTGCTAGGAAAGCTTCACATTCCCAAGATTTAAATCTCGGGACACGTGCTCAGCCAGGTTTTCTTTGAAATAGGTATGAGCTTTCATTAACATATTTCAGTGATGTCCCAGCTTTTAATAATGTCAGACAGGGCATGGTTTGGACTTCTACCAGAGAGAGAGGCAGAGTGAGGCCCGGGCTGGAAGTGACTAGATAACTGAGACTGTAAACACTAGCCTCCAGATATGAAGTCTGCTATACACTAGCCATCAGATTGTAGGTTTGCTTTAAATATTAGCCACTATATTAGAGACCTGCTTTAAAGCTAAGTATCAGATTAGAATTTTATTTTTAAAGACTAGCCCCCACTGTAGGCAGAGAGTACAGCAGTATGGGGCCCAACAGAAGAGTGTGACCCCTCCAGCCCTGAGCTCAAACAAATTTATTAGGGGACAGGAACTCCGCAGTGAATTAAGGGAGGTCGCTAGCGCCATTTCTAGACAGCAGTGGCTCTTGAGCTGTGAGATGTGGTGTGCGGAGAGAACTCTGTGTGTAATTAAGGATGTGGCAGCGGGTCCCCTTGTAGGTAGCATATCTGCCTCCACTCCCAAGATGTCAGGGCCCTACAGCTGCCGCCATTTGCTCCAGTCCCAGCCCCCCAGGTGCCCGGATACTGGCCAGAGAGACGTGACCAGCTACAGAGGCTCCCTCGAGTATCGCTGACGTTATGTAATTAATAACATCAAAGAGCTGTCAATAGAGAGGAGCTAAAAGGAGGCAGCAAGAAGATAGAGAGAGGTAAGTAAACTATTGCAGGGGTTGGATGGAACCATGGATGGGGGTTGACTGTAGAGAATGAGGGGAAGGCAAATGTTGGGTAGAGAATAATTTTAAAACGAGGGTTGGGTGAGAGAAGGAAGGTAGGTGTTTCATTTGTACTGGGCCCTGCAATTTCCGGTGGCAGCCCTGACTGTAGGTCTACATTATACACTTGCACCATAGAGTATACACTATATTGGAAGATTTCATTATGCATTAACCACCAGATTACAGGTCAGCTTTATATACTTGCCATATAATGCTATTGACATGGGACACACATTGTACCTTTTATTTGCACTTCTTCTGGAAAGTGTTTTTGTAGGTGCACTTCACTTTATAGACCAAACCAAAAACCCAAGTTCAGATCGCTTTTGCATGGTGCTTCCTATGACTAGGTAGGCCATGCAAGTTGGCATGCACCTTTAAATCCATTTGGGGACAAGTAGGCACACTTACTCACATAAGGTAGTATTGTCGGTCTATAGATTTAGCTGTTCGTAAATTAACCTTTTTGGACCATATACTGGCACACGTGGCTATATGGGACATATACTGTAGGCGATCTAGTTTCATGTGAGGCTCTATAGAGGCATTTGAATTGAAAATTATGTCTGATGTACATGGAATTTATTTTGCCACACTTTGACCTGATTTAAGCCAGGACTAATGTTGGGAAGTATGTTCATGTAAAATTGTGGCTGTGCATTGCATACCATTTTTGCCCTAATAAACTTATTCATTTAACTGTATTACAGTATACAGAGCCAATATAATACTAATTTTATCCATTCTAACTCCTACACTGCTGGTTAACCTATCCCCAACAACCCCAATGCCAGTTTAGTGACGCCTATGATTTCTGATGGTCTTCATGTACTTACTATAGACTGCTCATATGTTGACAGAGAGATTAGGTGCAGAATGGCCCTGTAAAACATGTGTTATGTGTGACTATACAGTTCCATTTCCACTTATTTACAAAGTGGATTGGATGTACACTAGAAAGAGTGGGGTTTGCAAAGCACCTTAATTTCCAAATATTTTACTTTCTGCCAAAATATAGAACATTTGACATATTTTATATGCAGAAGGTAAAACTGAATTTTAAATTATAGCCGAAATCTTCAAGTGAATGTAGATAAGCGTACATACTTTTAAATGCAGATGCAGTTATACTTTTAAATCTTAACATGAAGATGCAAATATAATCCTGTTGTGTAAAGTACTTTTTGCCTTAACTAGTTCTTGAGACATACCAGCAATGTATCAATATCTAAGGTTACTACAGTTCATGTGAAACTCTTCTGGTACACAGATGAATGCTTAATTTCTTTTTCCATTTAGTATTGACATTCATTATTATTATTTTCCTATGTGGTTAGTTTTAAAGAGAAAGAATTAATAATAGCATTAATAACAAGTATTAATAATAGCTGTATAGCAGCCTTACTTAGCACCTTGATGAAAAGTGGAGTATTGGGAGATTCCCACACACTGATTGGTAGATGGCTGGAACTATCCAGCAACAAGAGGGTTGACAGATGATTTTTGGGATCTGCACTGTAACATCATCCAGAGATTTGGGGACCTGCATTGTAAAATCATCAGATATTTAAAGGTCTGCATTTTATATGACCTCAAGAAAAGGGTTGGCATTAACTGGTAGCCATTAGTAATGTGTTTTGAGTAGTGGTCATGAGAATGCTCTCTGTAGAGGTAACTAAAATATTCATTGTATGTATATGGTTTATGAACGTGCTCTTTGTATTGTATATAGGTCATTAAGAGGTCCCTAGAATGCTCTCTCTATCATATAGATGTCTCTAGGATGCTCTAAGCATATCTGTCTCTAAGCATAAATGCTCTCTTTGTTGTACGGAGATCCCTAAAATCCCCTCCGTTTTGTTTACGGCCCTTAAAATGCTCTCAGTCTTGTATATTGGTTAATATAATTCTCCATAGAATGTTTTCTGTATTGTATATTGGCCACTAAAGTACTCACTGTATTGTATATATAGGTCACTAGAACAGTCTCTGCATTGAATAATTCCCAGGTAGAACTTTGTTGTACTTTTTATAGCTCTTTGACAAAACAGTTTTTCATATTTCATTGACTATATACAGCCAAGCTCACTTTAGAGAAATTGTACCTGCAGGTTTTCCATTGTGGTGTGCTGGTAGAAGAGCCTAGATCACTTGATTGTGTTTTCCCCCAGGCCAATAGTTTCCCATTATTGTATTCATGTTTATATCCATTATTTACAATGATCCAGTGTAATTGTATACATTTATATTTATTAAGTGAGCTGTTATAGACATATTATATAGTTTCCTTATTGCTGCAAGTGGGTTCGTTCCATGCCCCGCCTATATTGTCCATTGTTTTTAACTCTGCAAGTAAGTCTTATAGTAGTTGTGCTGTATACAAATATATTAAATATTATGCATGCAAGTGTGGGCTCTTTTTTGTCATGTCATTGTTTTGGTTTTATCAATATTTTCACTACTGGAATTCCATTTTATGAATATTATTGAGGGTTTTATGCTTTTTGGTTTGGTTTATCAAATTATTTTTTTGGGTTGCTTTATATAGTATATACATATAGTATTCATTGTAATTTTGTAAGTTAATCATAAGTAACCATAATGCTTATAAGTTGAATGAAAGAGAAGCTGGCGACAGAGTGGTCTTTATCCATAAGTTGCACACAGGAGAAAAACCTTATTATAAACTGCTGTTCACAGACAATTAGGATTAAAAACACATTGTCAAGATGTTCACAAGGGACATAGTTTTCTTCCACTTGAAGGAATGCTTAGAACAAATGAACATTTGATTAAATTAAGCAGTCAAAGTGATTTTCATTACCAAATGGCAAGGCAGTCCTAAATGACACAGAGATAAAGTTCAAATTCTAGCTCTCAAGCCCTCAACATCATATATATATATATATATATATATGTGTGTGTGTGTGTTTGTGTATATATATATATATATATATATATATATATATTGTGGCAAGAGCATGCTACTGCAGAAGCACACGCGAACAACTTCTTCCTTTTTATGTAGTTTTATTGTCAGGATGGTAAATGTTTTGACACCGTACAGATTTCACAGCAATTCTTGGAGACCCTAAACGCTAACTAGACATAGCTCAGCTCTTTCAAGACCAGCCAGCTTACCCAACGTTGGTCTCAGTGCACAAATGATACAAACAGGCTTTTATACCTGATACTCCTCCCCCAGCCTTAGCTTGATGGACAGGTGACACACCCACCTTCTCTTTAAAATAAAACGCCCATTCCTGGCTCTGTTTGCACTAACAGACACACCCTGTCTGTTTGCTGAGAGGAAGGATTTCAAATCATGTAAGTTTAACCAAACCTAAACTATTGCTTTTCATACAAAAGTCTTTACATTCAATCTAGGTTCATTACTGCACAAATGTTTTACTCTATTTCCCTGCTTTCTCTGCATATTGCCAGCTAAATGCCTCCTTTTGTTACAATATATATATATATATATATATATATATATATATATATATATATATATATATATTTATACATTTTCACGTAAGCACCAACTATATATGTTTGAATCAGCTTACCGGCAGATAGAAAAGGGTTACACTGGTTACGGATATATAAATATATATATATATATATATATATATATATATATATATATATATATATATATATTGTCGAAGTCAGCAAATTGGATAAAGTCATTTCAATTAAAGTCGAGCAAACTTGGTTGTCTTTGTCTGAAAAGATGCGTATGGTACGCTACGGCGTACAAGGGCACGCTACGGCGTGAAAGGGCGTACGCATCCACTACACGTGGCAGCAACAGTAATAAGGTATTTTACCATACATTCGCACAAACACGCATACTTATAAAATAGTACACATTAATGGTAGTTGCAACACATAGTCAGTTATGTCGAAATATAGTGGTATTTATATGTTATATGTTAAAGTTACATGCATATTAGTGAAATATACGGAACAGGTTGAAGGAATCATATCATGAGTGGTATCATAATAAACCTCTTTACATTTCCTACTGTTTGGTTCACTCTGCGAAGGATCAGAGTGCATACACAAGTTATGAATGATAGGGAATTATGAACTACTTAAGACTAAGGAATCTTGGCGGGAAGAGCCGAGCATACCCCCTGGACAGATGACCCCCTCCTTTGGATTCCTTAGGATGAACTAGCCAATGATTGACAACCCCTTGGACCTTCCTGAGACCTGGACCAATAGATGCAAGCTATACCATCTTCATTGTATTACTGTATTTCTGTGTGTATATAAGCAGCAGCTTCACATCTAGTGTTCAGACATCTTGTCCCCAGACTTCAGGATTGAATGACTGCACACTGGATCCAGAGCGCCTGCGATAAGTAACGGCTGTATTTATTATCACTTCGCTTGAACATATTATTCTACTATTTGCGAATAAATCTTTGTGCGTTGGAAACACAAATCGAGGTTCGACAATCGTTATTGGTTAGCGACAATACACACATAACAATTTGGGGGCTCGTGAGCTTTGGAGGTTTCGTTGCCGATGATACGCAAGACCAACGGATTTCGGTTCCGCAACAAAGGGTGGAGACGCGTCATATACGGGTAAGAACACAATGTGTTCAAAACCTGAATTTTACTCTGTGTTGTGAAACCGAATGTCCGTTTGGCATTGTCTAGGGCACGCTAACTAGAACCTAGGGACAAAAGAGAACTGTTTCTTTTTACTGTCATTGTGCGTTTTAACTGTATTGCATTGCTTAGTGTATGTGTATTTCCTGCTGTGCGTACGCGAACTTCCGGTAGATTTGCCACGTGGTTAAGCAATCGGTTTGATAGTTATACATGCATAGTATGAATCACTTGTGAAAACCTCTGGGACATTATTACTATTGTTGGGAATTCTTTTATTTTCTGTGCAGAAAAGGTGTATGTCGTGTGATTTGTTGACTTTAAATACACTAAGGTTTTATCTATTGTAAAATAGAGTGTCAGTTGCTGTTTGACGAGGCAGGTCCCAACTGGTGTACGGTATACAAGGCAGGTATACCGGGGGGCGGAAACTGAATTAGTTTTCGTGACGTGCACCCAAGGATAATCACATCGCTTACTGAAAACCTTTAAGCGTTGCGATTGCACCGCACGGCAAGGAAAGCTGTGATTGTGACTTGGGAGTAACGGGGAGGAATTACGTTGGTAAAGCTGGTAATTGACTTTACCGGATGCTGCCGGGCGTAATAAACTCAACAGATTTTGTTGGAGAGTCAGGGGTAATCGAGGAGCTGATAACCCCTTAGTCCGCATTGATATCTCTGTATTAGGGGTCCTCGTGAGGAAGCGAGTGGACGCGGCTTGTAGCAAATACGTCCACAGGCCGGTAAAATATCTCTAACGGTAGTGTTGAAACTTGTGGCAGGATATTGTGATATTTCTGTAACCCTATTGTTGAACATGGCTGCTAAGCAAACGCTAGAGAAGGCCAAAGTACTGCCTAAGGAAGGGCCTATTGGGTCAGCGAGATTTCTCATGTGTAAGAAATATGGTGCATACGCAACTGCGTATTGCGACACGTGGGTCAAGATGACCAAAGATTGTGATATGCCTTTCCCAACAATAGGGAGTTTTAATGCAGAGGTACTAAATACTGTAAAAGATAAAGTATGGTTGATTAACTCAGCGAAAGTGAGGAATAAACATAATGATTGTTTAAAATTGTGGCAAATGGAAGGTAACACGTGGCAGAGCAGCGAATGCAAAGCGGAAGTAGGCGTGGCGAAAAGCGCGCGCAAAGCGGACGTAACCGTTGAGAAGCGTAGCGAACTCAGCGCAAGCGCGCCCCCGCCACCTTATGTGGCGGGAGGGGTAAGTACAGCCGTTATTAAAACTGAAAAAAGAGAAATTGCTAAGTTGTATCCTGTTTTAAGCCAGTTTAAAACAAGTGTATCAAAAAATGAAGATGAACCCACTGTGATTTCGGCTATTGCCCATGCTGTTAGTGTACTAGAGGCTCAGCGTAAGTATGAGAAAATGGCTGAGATAGGTGAGAGTAGCGTGATCACTAGGAGTGAAAGCGTCCTAAATCTTGAAACAACAGATCCGGTAGTGACTTCTGAAACCAGTGAACCAGTGGGTGCATACCCAGTCCGCACAATATCAGTTCCCAATGGGAAACCGGATAAGGATGGTGTAGTTCCTTTAAGAAATTTTACAATGCATTGGCCCAGGTGGCGGAACTAGTAGCACTAAGGAGAGCGTGTGAATTGGCAGAGGGTAAATCAGGCAATATATATACTGACTCTAGGTACGCCTTCAGGGTAGTGCACGATTTTGGGGCCCTTTGGCGTCTTAGAAACTTTACGACAGCAGCAGGTGCGCCAGTGGCACACTCACAACACATAAAAGGACTTCTGACAGCGATACAGTTACCCAGAACAGTAGCCGTCATAAAGTGCAAAGCCCATACCTTTGAAGAAGACCCAGTGTCATTGGGCAACAACAGGGCAGACGAAGCTGCTAAATGGGCAGCAGGGCAACCTATGACTGTATTGACCGAGACTATGATGGTTTTTCAGATATTAGACATGCAGAAATTAATTAAAATGCAAGATTTGTGTTCCCTGCAGGAAAAGGCGGTCTGGAAGGCGAAGGGATGTGGTCAAGAGTCCTCAGGACTCTGGAGGGATGGACAAGGTAAGCCTGTAGCTCCCCGAACGTACTATCCAAGCCTGGCTGAAGCAGCACACGGCCTGACTCACCTGGGTAAAGAAGGTATGTGCAAACTGGTGAGAGCCTACTGGTGTGCTCCTGGATTTTCCTCTCAGGCTGGTAAGAAGGCAATGTCATGTCTTACTTGTTTGAGGAAAAATATTGGGAAAACTATTCCAACTGAGCCATCCCACATCCCTCCTACAGACGGACCATTCCAGGTAATACAAATTGACTATATCCAATTACCACCGTGCAGGAATCTAAAGTATGTGTTAGTATATATTGATGTGTTTTCCGGTTGGTTAGAAGAATATACGGCAGCCACTAATACTGCTGTGTTCACTGCAAAGAAAATTGTACAAGACTTTGTATGTAGGTTCGGTATCCCTAGAATCATTGAAAGTGATAGGGGTACCCATTTTACTGGTGATATCTTCCAAAATATGTGTAAACTCATGGGAATCGAGAGCAGACTTCACACCCCTTACCGACCACAAGCCAGTGGTAAGGTGGAGAGAGTAAACGGTACTATGAGTTGGAGGCAGAGGAAAAGTTATTAGAATACTCAGAGCAGCCCATTATCAAGCTTGGTCCAGGGGTTATGAAAAGGTCTGCTAGCTCAGGAACTCGGAGGCAGTGTGAGGGGCTATTGTCTGATGAGTATTGTATCTGCAAGTTCTGTGACTCCCTAGTTGAAGAGAGATGCATCCAACGATGCCAGTCCCCCAGTACTCTGAATATAGGCGGGCATCCTTTGGAGGATTATCACTCCCTGGTTGGTAAGGTGCTAAACCAGACCGAGTGTTGGGTGTGCTCTCACGTGCCGCAAGGGCAGCATCTTATAGGACTAGTGCCATTCCCTCTAAACATATCCGAAGTACTCAAATTGAGGGGTGGGAGGCCCATAGACAGGCGGTACAATAACACTAGGTCCCCTAGTCTGACGCTTCGACAATACTCCATAGGCAGATCTTTGCTGTGCCTAAATATATCTCATGCAAAGAGCCTGGAGAATTGGGAGGCTGACCTATCAGATCAGACAATGGCTCGCCACACTCATTTTAGAGGGAGACTCACAAGGTCACTAATAGGCAGGAATGTTGATGGAAGTCACAAATTAGGGCGTATAACCAAACATAAGAAGGTATCCATTGGAAAAGTCTCTATAGATAATTGTAAAAATATCATCCATGCTGACACGTGTCTAGAGCAAATTGAGACACTAGGCATGGGTATTTTTATCAAAACACTATGTGATATAATTAATGGGCATACTGTTCCTTATGTTCTCCCTCATGATGTGTATTTTGTTTGTGGAAGGAAAGCTTATTCCTGGGTGACTCCGAGTTCTAAGGGCTTGTGTTTCTTAGCTAAACTGGTTCCTGAAATCATGACTATTACTCATGAAGAAATGGTTGGTATTCACAAGACTACATCACCACCATACATACACAAACAGTATGAACACCGTGGCAAGAGAAATATGATTCCTGGTGAGGAACCCATAGCTAAAAATTGATTAGTGAAACTGCTGGTTTTCAAGTTATGGTTGCTCTAGATCTCACCAGGACCGCTCGGGGAACAATAAACTTTAAATATATCCAAGACCTAGCTAAATTAATAGATAATATCACCGAGATGTATGATGACACTTTCAGGTATACTGGAAGGGAGCTACAAGCGTACAAGAAGGAGTTGGTGCAACACAGACTGGTCCTAAATTATCTCACCTCTATTATTGGTGGGTACTGTGTGACACTGGCCACCCAGTTCGGTGTCAAATGTTGCACGTACATCACTAATAATACAGATGACCCTAAAGAGGTTATAGGCCGGAAGATGGATGAAATTTTACAGCTGAAATGGGAATTTCGAAAAAGACATAATTCTTCGTTATATGAGGTCGGGGAAAAGGTGGCGGGTTGGTTCTCGTGGTTGAACCCTGTGAAATGGTTCTCAGGTCTGGGGAAGTGGGTACAGGAAATGGTTGCTAGTGTAGGTAAGATCCTTCTCCTTATACTGGGTGTCATCTTAGCAATTGGTTTAGTTGTCAAATGTGTTCCTACTGTGTTGAAGTGTGGAAAAAGGTCTCATAGGAGTAACACTGAGAAAGAGACTGAAAGGGTGGTACCAGATACCGAGATCATGGTCTGTGAAGAAGTATTGTATAATCCTGAACTTGAAACAGTGATTGGGTGATAGTTTGTTACACTATCAAAGGGTGGAGCTGTCGAAGTCAGCAAATTGGATAAAGTCATTTCAATTAAAGTCGAGCAAACTTGGTTGTCTTTGTCTGAAAAGATGCGTACGGTACGCTACGGCGCACAAGGGCACGCTACGGCGTGAAAGGGCGTACGCATCCACTACACGTGGCAGCAACAGTAATAAGGTATTTTACCAAACATTCGCACAAACACGCATACTTATAAAATAGTACACATTAATGGTAGTTGCAGCACATAGTCAGTTATGTCGAAATATAGTAGTATTTATATGTTATATTAAAGTTACATGCATATTAGTGAAATATATGGAACAGGTTGAAGGAATCATATCATGAGTGGTATCATAATAAACCTCTTTACATTTCCTACTGTTTGGTTCACTCTGCAAAGGATTTGCAGAGTTCATACACAAGTTATGAATGATAGGGAATTATGAACTACTTAAGACTAAGGAATCTTGGCGGGAAGAGCCGAGCATACCCCCTGGACAGATGACCCCCTCTTTTGGATTCCTTAGGATGAACTAGCCAATGATTGACAACCCCTTGGACCTTCCTGAGACCTGGACCAATAGAAGCAAGCTATACCATCTCCATTGTGTTACTATATTTCTGTGTGCATATAAGCAGCAGCTTCTCATCTAGTGTTCAGACATCTTGTCCCCAGACTTCAGGATTGAATGACTGCACACTGGATCCAGAGCGCCTGCGATAAGTAACGGCTGTATTTATTATCACTTCGCTTGAACATATTATTCTACTATTTGCGAATAAATCTTTGTGCGTTGGAAACACAAATCGAGGTTCGACAATCGTTATTGGTTAGCGACAATACGCACATAACAATATAAATATATATATATATATATATATATATATATATATAGATAGATATATATAATGACAAAAGTATCTGTTAATTATTGAATTGAAGCCCAAGCAGTATAGCACAAAATGACCAAGATGCAATGGCCATTGTTCGCAAGTGTGTGAAGCCAGATTATTTTATCACACTGATGTGTAATCCAAAATGGCCCTGTCATACGCCAGGTCTTCTGTATCTCTAAACCGAGACCCAGCTCACTTACCCCTTCTCCCGTCCCCTCGGCTGGGCGCCATTTTAGTTTCTGCACAGACCCAATTTTTCTTTGAAACCTCCTCAGCCTTCTCATTAGCCCTCGGGCTGCCTGCCACTACTTAAGGCAGCTTCCTCTCTCCTTCTGTGCCTGTTCTTGGTTATCATCCATGGTGAGAACAAGCTCTGGCTCTCCCTCCCAGTGGCAATACCTGCTGTCCGCAGATCATCTCTCTGCCATCCCAGTGGTCAGGGCCATCTTTTCCATTGGACACGATTGTCCATGGGGCCCCATAGGCACAGCTCTTAATGAGAATAAATAATCCTGCAAAAGAAAAAAACCTGCAAAAAACCTTCAAGGGTCACTGAGCAAGTACATCTATCTATCTATCTCTATCTCTATATATCTATATATCTGTATCTGTATCTGTATACATCTATATCTATATCTAGGGGCCCCGGTGCACTGCTTTGCCCAGGGGCCCATAATGTTGTTAAGATGGCCCTGCCAGTGGTAATACCTGCTGTCCGCAGATCATCTCTCCGCCATCCCAGTGGTAATACCTGTTGTCCGCAGATCATCTCTTCGCTATCCCAGTGACAATACCTACTGTCCGCAGATCATCTCTCCGCTATCCCAGTGGTAATGCCTACTGTCTGCAGACCATCTCTTCGCTATCCCAGTGGCCATACCTGCTGTTCACAGATCATGGCTCACCATTCCCGTGGTATAGTATACAGTTTTGTGCTGAACTCTTCTGATCCTGCAATACTCCCCAGATGGCCGCGACCTGCATAGCGGAAGCCGCTAAAATCTATACCTTATTGTGAGGGTTCCTGGACAAGATCAGCCGCTGCGTTAGACTCTGCGCCTCTGGTAAGAAAATTAGCAAATTTGGCAGATCAGGTTCCAAGTATCGTAGATTTACGTGACAGACCCGAAATAAAGGCATATATTTACTTGAACTTGTTTTTAGTCACGGTACTGCGATCTGTCGATATGAAAATCAAAATTATTGGTGGCATGTAACAGGGAAAATTGGTAAAAAGCTCTGAGAAGATTTACACAAAAAAATTTGTTATATAAAGAAATATTTGTGACATAGGATTTTTTTATTTTTTTTTGGAGCTGGTAGTTGATTCCATATTTGTGGGACAAATGATATGCAGGATTTAGCGGTTACCAAAAAAGGGTCCAACATGATCTTACTCTTATTTTTTTTCATCATTTTGTGCATACACATCATCATCATCATCTATTTATTTAGCGCCACTAATTCCGCAGCGCTGTACAGAAAACTCACTCACATCAGTCCCTGCTCCATTGGAGCTTACAGTCTAAATTCCCTAACATACACACACACACACACACACAGACTAGGGTCAATTTGATAGCAGCCAATTAACCTACTAGTATGTTTTTGGAGCGTGGGAGGAAACCCCACGCAAACACGGGGAGAACATACAAATTCCAAACAGATAAGGCCATGGTCGGGAATCGAACTCATGACCCCAGTGCTGTGAGGCAAAAGTGCTAACCATTACACTAACTGATGATGTGGATACAAGAAAAAATATAAACACAAACAAAGCTCCACCAAATATATCTTAAATCCAAACCACTCAAAAATTAGTTAAAAAATGATTAAAGCCCCAAGCCATACATATTACTTATACACATTTATGCGCATAATTAAAACACTACAATTTCTAGTATGGCGCACTTTAAAGGGGGTGTGAATCTTTCTTTCTTTTGGTTGTTAGGACAAGAAAATAGTTAATGTCTCCAGAAGCTTGGGAGACCTCAGCAGGCCATCTGCCAATGTGTTTACTGTGTTTATTGTATATAGACACTTAACTCCCATCAGTCATACTCTACTCTCCTGTTGTTGTATTTGGTATTCCTATACTTGAGTCTAAAGCTGCCATTGACGTATACACCTGTCTCCAAGGTCCTCACTTGATTCTGTCCTCCACAAGCTTGTATGACAAGTGGGATCAAGTAATGTTCTGATTGTTAGGAATGTATAGTGGCATCACAGTGGCTCTTTTGTAAAATAGCTATTTTTGCTGAGAAAGGATCAGAATTGAAGCCTGTGACAACAGCACAAGGTACAGAATGGAATTCATGACCAAACAGACCCTGGATCTTGTTTTGTTATGCCAATTAGAGAGGGCCACTCAGGAGGAGAAGGTGTGAAAGATCAGAGCTGAGACATTTTCAGAAGTTATTCCCACATATTGCTGATGGCAGGGATCCCTAATATGAAGGAAGGAAATGATCCTGAGCCCTTCCTGTTCGCATTGAAGACAGTGGCTTCAGCCATTGTCCCCGAAAAAAAAGTGGACTATCAAAAGTCTCACTACTTTATTTTGACAAACTCTCTATCTTCCCAAAAACGTATAATCAAAGCTAAAGTCTTTTCCATGTCAAACAACCTTGGGCACAGTGAAGTTACAATTATACCAACAAGTAGTTACTACAAATGCCACACCCTGACAGCCAGAAATTGGATGCTGTGATCTGGTAACAAATTACTAGAAGACTCTCCCAGCACCTGGCTCAATGTGTCCAACTACATTGGGCCTTGATCCTCATGTTAGCTATCCATTTGGTCAAGAATGCCCTGACTGCAGAAGTTGGGATGACCTAGGGGGCCATCCTTGATTCAAGGTTCTTGCTTGGACTTGTCATTGTTCCATTGAGGGAAAGCTGCAACAGATAGAGGAGAAAAAAGTAATCTGTTAGTATGACCACAGGCGTAGCTTCAGGAACCAAAGTTCATGCTTTTTCCTCTACTTTACCTGCTTGAGGAAAACTTTAGAAACAGAGAATCAAGCCCCCACTTAGTGTCTAAACACCACAGTTACGTACTCAAGGCTCACCTTTCCCTTCATTGGGCTCAGGAATGCAAACCCACCAGCTGTTTGGACAGTGTGAAAGGAGACATTCTGAATCCATCTACCCCCTGATAGTCTCCTTCCTTTGTGGAAGTCTTTACAACTGCCCCTGGGCTGCCTCTGACACAGATACTGGTCCTAAATAAGAGAATAGTGGTCAAAGTGGTGGTAGTTTATAGTGTGGAGAGTGTCCTAGCATTTCAAGGAAGTGTCTCATAAACATCACAACCTTAATGGGTATATCCAGTGGGATATATGGTCCTACCCAACTCCCCAAGTCCCTCTTACTATACAGGTAAAAAACCCTGAGGTTTGGTATATTGCTGGTGCTGGGATTGATAGGTAGAGACATTGTGGACTTTTGCACACTCTGCTAGAAAGGCTCCAGAGGTTTGCCCAATACCCAGAATTTGAGATGGATGGATTACCTGGATTAGATCTTGTGAAGCTGATATTGTTGATGTGAAGTTATATGACATTAATGAAGTTATGTAACATTTCTGTTGGCTAAAAGAGGCTCATAGGAAAGATCCTGTTTTGGCTAAATCATTTGAAAATGTGGTTGTGGAGAACGATCAATCGTTACCAGATGTAGACATGCCCAGTTAACCGTGCTGTTATTTGCAAAATTATATTTTGTATTGGAATACAAGTATTAACAAACATTTGCATTGAGTTTGTGCATTGTTTTCTATCTGTCGAGTTACAGCCAACAGACATTAGCCTTTGTCCCCTCTTCTTCCCCTTCATATAGTTATGGTTCTTTTTGAAAAAATAGGCGTAGACTTAATGAGCCTGCTAGTACCCTCTTCTAAGGAATATAAGTTCATGGTGGTTGTAGATTATGCACCAGATACCCAGATGTATTTTCATTTTGAAATCCTGACAAGTGGCCAACAAATTGGTAGAACTTTTTCCAGAGTAGGTCTGTTGAAAGTTGTTCTCAGAGACTAAGGAACAAACAAGCCACCACTGTCTGTGTAAGTTATTCCCAAAAGATGTTTCTCCTCCACCTGTGTGTTAGGGTTTCTTCTTAGCTTTAAATAGAGTTGTGGGCAACAAATTAGTAGAAATTTTTCCAGAGTAGGTCTGTCGAAAATTGTTCTTACAGACTAAGGCACAACCAAATTTCCACTGTCTATGTGAGTTATTATCAACCACAACTGCTTTGGTATTAGATAATGCTAAATTAACACACATTTTCCCTCTATCTGTGTGTGAAGGATTCTTCTTGGCTTGATATAGAGTTGTGTGAGCCAGGAAAACTATAATTGTATCCACCTCCCTTTTGGAAGGAGATCATCCTAGCTCCATTTGAAGTAGCGTTGGATCTGTATATGTTTAAGGGCCCCACTTTAAATATATATGGCCCAGCCTAGTTCTGGGGGGTCTAGCCCACTATCAATGCCACAGCGGTGTGCACCCTAGCTCATTCCACTGGTGGATTGGTTTGCAGGTGCCTGGAGTGCATGATGACCAACAGAGCAATGTTTAAATACTGTTCAGAAAGTAAATACTCCCCACTGGTTTTGTTTGTTGGGCAGGGGACTAAAATGGACCCCCGACTAGTGCAGGAGTTCCAAACCTGCGCCCTATACTGCCAGACATGAGGCAGAAGATAAAAGCCCCAGGCAAGTGCTGAAGAAAACTCGATCCCTCTGTTGCTCCCTGGTGTAAGTTACATTATAAAATACTACTCCAGAGTATTTACCTTCCCCTGTGCCTTTGTAGTATTGGGGCTGTCACTGAGACAAAAGTACAAGTTAAAATAATAAAAAGTGCACAAACTCGCTCTCTTAAGAAAAATATTTATTAGACCCCACTGGGAGCATTTAATTAAGTATTAGCTTGCCTTATACTAAAAAAA
Source organism: Mixophyes fleayi (assembly GCF_038048845.1). NCBI lineage: Eukaryota > Metazoa > Chordata > Amphibia > Anura > Limnodynastidae > Mixophyes > Mixophyes fleayi. The sequence goes on from NC_134404.1 coordinate 260,288,003, forward strand.
AACAGGCTACTAATAAAGCAGAACCATATCAATCTAGGTGGGGATTGGAATCACCCATGAGCGGTATGCTAATTGTTGTTGCATGTAAGTTTGTTTGACAAATTGTGTTTTTGTTTTTTGTAAAATAATGCCAATCAAATAGGACATCTTACAGGACTGTTTCAGTTGTATGTTATGTAGTATGTTTCTTTATGGTCTATCTGTCTGAAGTTGCATTTAAACTTGTGAAACCTGTTTCTATTGAAAAACAGCAAAGTGTGGTTCAGGGGTACAGACCTATAGATGCCAGGATAGAGAGATAAATGCCTGGCTATGTTTCATGGTATCATCAGCAGCAGCAGTAGCTATTTATATAGCATCACTAATTCCGCAGCGCTGTACAGTGAACTCGCTCACGTCAGTCCCTGCCCCAGTGAAGCTTATAGTGTAATTTCCCTAACATATACAAACACACACAGACAAGAGTAAGGTCAATTTGATATCAACCAATTAACCTACTAGTATGTTTTTGGAGTGTGGGAGGAAACCAGAGCACCTGGAGCAAACCCACACATACACGGGGAGAACATACAAACTCCACACAGATGGTCGGGTATCGAACTCATGACCCCAGTGCTGTGAGGTTAAAATCCTGACACTTGCACAACATTCTAGTTTTAGGTAATCCCCATAGAGATACATTAGTTTCAGAATTAAGGTCCCTTTTAGAATATGATCCTATCCAGCCAAAATATGATAAGCTTTTTCCAAGAAGTCTGATTTTAATTTTGTTAGAACATGGGGAAATTTTTTCCTGATATAGAGATGCATATGAGTTAGTGATAAACACCCCTAAATATTTGTATTCTTTTGTTTCAGCCATTTTACATTATGTATGAATTAGATGGCTTTCTTGATTTGTGGGGCTTTCTTGATTTATTTTATAACTGCAAAGTGCGGCATATTTGTTTATCAGGGTACACAGGGCAGGGATGTAAGTCTGCGGATTAGTAAGGGAGAGAAGACGGTCATCAAGAAAAAAGAGAGATTTTAAATTTGTACCCTCCCACCCTTACACCGTGTATAGTGAAGGAGGACCTGATTAATGCAGCTAAGGGTTCTATCATCAGGCAGACCAAAGGTGATAGTAGACAGTCTTGTCTGTTTCCATTATTAATGGAAACTGGGTCAGACAAGTTGCCATTATCCCTGACTAAAGCCGAGGGGGTTGTGTATAGGTCTTGAATAGCAGTTGGAAGCTTGACCGCAATCTCAAAGGTATTAAGCGCCTGGAATATAAATTGGCAGAAAATTCTGGTGAGCAGCATTAAACAGCAGAGGTGAGACACCAGCAGTATATCTGTGTTTAATTCATCAACCACTGAGGAGGACAGTCTGGAGAGACCAGCCTTGGAAAGGAAACTATTGATAGCATCATCTGAAGGGGAGGTCCAGATGTTCTTGCTGTAAGTTGTACAGTTTAGAGTAATATAACTGGAATTCCTGTATAATGGTCATAGAATTGCATGATAGTGTACTGTTTGCTGTTTTGCCGCTACGATGTTAGTCTGTGACCAATTCAAACATTTCAGACTCTTAGAAATCTGTTTGGGGACAAGGAGATTCAACTGCACCCGCACTCTGTCAAGTTGTCCAAGGGTCTAAGCTCTGCTTATGATGCATTTCCAGTACATGTAATTACATAGATAGAGACTGATATTTGGTGATTTTCTTTTTCTTTTGGGCAGACGCCATAATAATCAGATGGCCTGTAATCACTGCTGTGTGTGCCTTCCATAGCACTATTGGGTAAGTCTCTGGGGGGTCATCAATTTGGAAATAATCAGTCACAAGAGATTGTAAATGGCAGCTGTAATCAAAGTCATAAAAGAGCGTCAGACCAGATTATGAGGTGTATGTGAATCACTTGTAGTTTCATAGTGAGATTGTGACTGAGCAGGTTCATATTAATCCTAGTGTAAGAGTTGTGTACATTTGAATAAAATGTGTATTCTCTTGTCGTGGTTTCTTTAATGCTCCAGGTATTAACCTCAACAAGAGAATACACATTTTATTCAAATGTACACAACTCTTACTTTAGGATTGATATGAACTTCAATTTCTGAATATCAGTGAATTAATCACTGCACAGGCCACAGGGATGAAGCCTTGAGTGTATTATTGAGAAGTGCATTAATGTCCCTTGCCATAATAATGTCATCTCTCTGTCAAAAAATTATACTGGTTTTGGTACATATATGTTTATTAAAGTGCAGATAGAATTGTTTATGTTACCAATAAGGATCAGGAATAAACCTTCTTGTCCTTGTGTAACTCTAGTAACTCAAAAGTTATACCAAATGTACAGTATGCATTATTCATTAACTATAATACCGCTTTTTGCTGTGGCAGTAGTAACTGTTTGGCTGGCTTGTGAGCAGGTTTATCATGTGGCATTGGCACAGCACTGGTCTCCTCAGTTTTTATGTTTTTTTGGCATTTGGCACAGTCAAATCTTTAGAAATATTGGCCTCTGTGATGACAGGAAATTTGTCACTTTATTAAGTTATGGTCATTACTTTGGTATGGTATAATATTACCATGATTGGTTTTTATAATGTATGCAAAGGTGTTGTTGATTGCATTTGCTCTGTATGTGGTTAGTAAACATAGAGTGATTTTCACTTTTTAAAATCATTTTCCCATTTATTCTTCAATTGAATTGCTGTCATTTGCAGGCTCACATGGATTTGTCATTTTAACAATTGCTTTGTTAAGAAATCCACCAAAGGTATTATAAAATGTATACATTTTAATGATACTTTTTTATATTTGTTTATCACACATATATACATATATGCTGTCATACATTTTCATAATACTGTACAATCTTCTTTGCTTTTAATCACTAAAGAAGTAGCAGAGTTGCCTTCTTCTATTTATCCAATGAAGGTAGAAGCACTGTACAAGTACCACAAAGATGTTTTTGTATTTTAACACTATGGAAGATTTTAAAAAGCTTTGCATCTTAATGAAGGTTTGGTGCTTTACATCTAAATGATTGTTTGGTGCTTTGCATCTTAATGATGGTTTGGTGCGTTACATCTAAATGATTGTTTGGTGCGTTACATCTAAATGATGGTTTGGTGCTTTACATCTAAATGATTGTTTGGTGCTTTGGATCTTAATGATGGTTTGGTGCTTTACATCTTAATGATGGTTTAGTGCTTTACATCTTAATGGTGATTTGTAGGTTTTTTTTTTACGTTTTGGAGCTTTTGTAGGTGAGGTAAGTGGGTACACCTGTTACTTTTACTTGCACCAATAGAACTTCCAATCTAGGTGTGTCACTAGTAGATCTCCATTCTGTTTTATTTTCTGGTCAGTACTAACACATTGTGACTATCCCAACATTTAGCTGTGTACACTGTGTGGCTTTGTGCTCCACAATGGTAGGTGTCAATCAGGGCCGGACTGGGACTAAAAATCAGCCCTGGCATTTATAGTCCACAGGCCCACCTCAGTTCCAGCAGGAAAGAAACCGAGGTGGGCCTGCGCGGCGGCACCGAAAAAGGCGTGGCCACATTGTGTTGTGGGTGTGGCCAACATGGGGCAATGATACATTCATTAAAATAAAACATTACATTTATCACGCCACCCCCAAGGCACATTATGACAACCCCAGCCCACTGTACTTATCTATGCTTCTGGTGCTGCTGACATCTATCAGGGTGGGAACTTCCTGTAGAGTGAGCAGGGAAGCTCTTAGTCTCACAAGATTACCAAATCATGTGAGACTTAGAGCTCCTCAACTTGCTCTGCAGGCTGTGTCCTATCCAGAGACTTGGAGCGGCTATCTGCTCCCTCCTGCTAACCAGAGATAGATTAACGCTTGGGGGGCCTGGGGTATTTAAGACAGGGAGCCCCTGTTATGTAACATGGCTATCATTTTAGACAAATGTTAGACAAATACACAGGCAATACTGTGTGCAATACTGTTAGTTGCACGCAGCTCTGCCTTCACAAGCAGTACAGTGTGAAGCGGGACATACCTCCCGACTGTCCTTGTAGTCGCCCCAAATCTCACTAAACGAGACAGTCACCAAAATTTGGACCTTCCCCACCAGATTCAGGACAGTTGGCAGACTGTCCTGCTCTCTCCTACCTGTCTTGTTAGTTTCACCACCTCTGGCTCCTGGTGTCTTTAGTTCAGTTGCTGCTTGTCTGGATACTGGAATGCTGGAGGCCCTATTTGGAAGAAAAATGGGTACATGCAATTTAGAAAACTCCAACCAGCCCTGGTGTTTAATCAATACAACCCATGTTTTATAATTAGGCCTCCCTCCAGCCCCAACATTAAAATACTAGTATTCACATTTAATATAAATAGCTGCTGCTGCTGCTGATAAATAAACCTATTTTCCTCCCTCCAAACAACCCCAGCAATAAATGAAATAGCATTTACGTTTAATAAATATACCTATTTACCGTAACCATCACTGCCATTAAATAATTCATATTCACATTTTTAATTAATAGCCCCCAAACCACCCCATCATTAAATTAAAGATCCAATCACCCTATCTTAAATTGCTAGGCCCTAATATAAAATTAACCCACATCACCCCACAAATAAAATAGCACTAATTAAATAATTAGCCCCCACCTAAACTTCACCATTAAATTAATAGCCTACCTCCCACATTATATTAACATTCTCCTCCTTCCCTCATGCCTGAGTACATGCACCCAATTGATATTATGCCACACAGTAGTGCCCCAAAATCATATTTTACCACACAGTAGTGCCCCAAAATCATATTATGCCACACAGTAGTGCCCCAAAATCATATTTTACTACACAGTAGTGCCCCAAAATCATATTTTACCACACAGTAGTCCCCCAAAATCATATTTTACCACACAGTAGTCCTCCAAAATCAGGAAGTGACCAGGAAGTGTTAGTGCACTGACTGTCCAGTGCACGGTCAGTGCACTGACTGCTCGAACCGGCCCTACTAACCATCGGCCCTTCTGGCATTTGCCAGAAGTGCCAGATGGCCAGTCCGGCCCTGGATAACTATGTGCTGTGGTCCCCCATTGAAAATGTTACTTTTACTTGCACCAATAGAACTTCCAATCTAGGTGTGTCATTAGCAGATCTCCATTCTGTTTTATTTTCTGGTCAGTACTAACACATTGTGACTATCCCAACATTTAGCTGTGTACACTGTGTGGCTTTGTGCTCCACAATGGTAGGTGTCAATAACTATGTGCTGTGGTCCCCCATTGAAATTGTGACAAATGTACAGAAACTGCTTTGGTTTTCCTTGAAAGGAAATCTGTACACAGAGGTTCTAATTTTTGTGCAGACATAGGCCCGTTTGCATGCCTTATCTTGCATAAAATAGCTCTGCACGTGCTCAGAGACTTTTTTGCCAATAAATGCAATTGGATTCAATTCATGGCCAAACGCAAATGACATTACTGCAAATCACCTGAGAAGTGGGACGGGAGAGGAAAGGGGTGGATGAATGTAGGCCATGTACAGTAAGGGCGTGCTTATGCAGATTTGGCTGATTCAAGTCCTGGATTTCTCCTTAGTATGTTTGGTTTCAGCATTATCACTTGCAGCAGCTACAGGGCAGGTGTAAGTGCCCAATGATAGTGATGACTGACACTGCATAGTCTTTGTTATAAAAACTACTCTATGTGTGCCACAAGCTAGCACAGAACATGTGTATGTAAGGAAGATTGACTATATAAACACATTGTAAGTACTGTACACATTAAAAGCATCTTGATTTATGTATTTAATGTAAAAAAAAAACTAGTACAAATTTTAAAAAATTCTTATTTTTATTAATGATTATACTTATAAGAGTTATTCATTTATTTTAGAATGTATCAATTTTTTATGTTTGTTGATGTCGCTTTTTGTGAAGACATGCTTGTGCGCATACTACAATCTGTTGTGTGTATCTACATATGACAGGTAACAATTAGGCAGAGCTTTCTTACACCCAAATTCAAGTCAAAACATATCTTGAGATACGTTTGGATTTGAATATGGTTGGAACTACTTGCGTGTAAGTTGCGTCTGCACATGAATCAAGCCCAGAATATCTGTTATTAAATGTGCAGTCATGTGTTGGATTTCCTGTAATTATGTATAAGTTCTTTATCAGTGATCTCTACAAAATAAAGTAGTTTATGTGTTTCTTCTCAGTTATAGCATATGCTCCTAATTATTTAAAGCTTCCTGCATCGTGGATATTGCTTTTCATCTCATGGCTTGCATGCTTTCCTGAAAGGAAGAGAACTAGCATGTTCAATATGCATATGCTTCATAACAAGACTGTCAAGAATAAAACATGAATAAGATTAAGAATATGGTCATGATGTGATGAATCTGTCGTTCCAAAAGTCAATCTGTTCTGTTTTCATATATTTCCATAAATTTATCTAGCACAGATTAGTCTTAGTAGAACAATACTACTTGTTACGTACGTGAAATTTTATTTAGTATAGTCTAAACTTTACTATTATGCCACATATTTTATTTTACTCCTCTACCAACACTAGCAGATATGTTTTTCTCTACCGAATTAAACAAACCAGAATTTAAGTTGTGCTTGGTGTCTTGAATGAAAGGCCCCTAACTGTGCACTTAATGTTTGGCAGTAATTATTTTCCACAAGCAAAGCAATTCTTTGTATTGATATGGAAAAGTCTGTTTTAGATTTGTCTGTATGGAACTTTGGCTTTGATTGTTCTAAAATCAATCTTAGCTTTACCTCAACATTGGCTTTGCATACTTTCTGGGATTGCACATGGTAAAATACATTTTGTTTGCCAGTAGCAGAAGTATTTAATCATGCTTAATTAATTTCAAAATCTAGTTCTGAATGGACTTAGCAACAGTGTCTTTACTTGTCATCTTTTGCAACAATAAAATGACATATGATTATACCCATTATTTTTATTTTAGGAAAATGACAGTATTTTAGGCACAACAAGTTATATAACACAGGCTTCTAGAAATTCTTTACAACAGGAAGAATGGGATAAATTTAGTACTCCTGCTACTAGTCCATTAATTTAGACAAAAATCAGCCTTCTATTATGGAGGAAATTTAATTGCCGGTGATATAGTGGATGGACATCGCTCCGCCCAGCACAAATTAGCTGAGATTTCTGTTGAATGTCCGCCGCGAGGTGTCTAATGGATGTTCCGGAGACACCTCGCGGCTAATTGAATCCCCCCCTAATATTGTATGTTGACAATTGCAAACAGTTCCATTTCAGTCAGTTTTTGTTTCTGAAACTGCCATATCTCTGAAGTCCCCTCCAGTGTCCAAGTCAAACATTTGATTTTTGCTTATATTTTTCGTTTGCTTATAAGTAACGTTATTAAAAAAGAATAAACAATCAAACCTCGGAATTTCCAATACGCTTTCTAAAATATATTATATAGTATGAGATAGAATGTATTCTAATTCCAGATAATATACATAAATTGCCTAAAAATAACAGTTTCCATAATCTAGAATGATGTTACTAGCTGTACATCTATTCTATATCAGTCTTGTTACTGTTCTTTTTACTAGGATGTGTTACAGTGGATTGCACTATATATCAGCAAAATGTAATTGCCCTGCACTGATAAAGCATTTTATAACATATCAAGTTTATAGGTCTGCTGTCCTCCTAACACCCCCTTGTACTAAGCTAAAGTGCCCATTGATAGTACTCTGAAACAGCTGAGCTCAGTAACAATAGAGGAAACTCGCCCATCCTTTAGCATTCCGCAGTGCAGCAGTCATAGCACTGTCATTCAAACCCCTGGTGCTCTTAATGAGGAGGCCAGGTATGTGGATAAACATAAATGGCTGTAAATCAAACATGTAAATATGTCTTTCCTTTCTACTCATAAAAGTCTCAAGGCAACGAACAACCTTCATTCTAGAGTATTTTTGGGAAATGTACATATATAATTAACAGGTGATGCAACGAGTTCTGATGTTATTACTATCACTGACATTACAGTTTTCAGTAGGAAAAGTAGTGTATCGTAAGCAATAATGCACCAACTTTTGTAAACTATTTGTCACAACACTGATTCAAAAAGTACCTGCTAATGTTAGCGCAGCTCTAGTAGAAAGTGCAGAGTCTAAAGCGTCCCCGGTCTTCTCCAGGAACCCTCACAAGGAGGTATGGGTTTTACTGCAGGAGGTGCGCAGATCGCGATCCTTCACTGAGCCGTATAGCGAGGTACGAGAGAGAGTAGTCAGGCCAGCTGAGTCTGTAACATGCTAGCAACGGAGGTACACAGGGAAGAATCCAATAGAATGATCAGACAAGCCGGGTCGGTAAGGAAACACTGGAGAGCAGGAGGAAAGGTCAGTAATAGCCAAATGATACACTGGAGCAGGAAGACCCAATACTCTGGCACCATCATGGTGTCAGAGTCTGCCGTCTTTCCCATTGGGCACGATGGGCAGGTGCCCGGGGGCCCAGGGGGAAAGGGGGCCCTGGCAGGTCTGCTGTAAAAAATCCTGTAAAGAAAAAAAAACCAAAAAGAAAAACTTACCTTTCACGGTCACCTGACCGTTCAGGTCAGGTGACGATCCGGCTCACTCCCTGGTCCCCTCTTCCGTGATGCACTCGCAGTGAATGTCGGGCGTGATGACATCATCACGCCCGACATTCACTGCGAGCACAGCATGGAGGAGCACAGTGATGAAGTACAGAAGAGGATTCGAAGCAACGCGATTGAAAGGTAAGTTAAGAGGGGGTGGATGTTTAGTTCAGCGTTCTAGTGTTGTGTGAATGATCTGCAGCCTCTTGGGACCGGGGAACAGGGGGGGGACAGGAAGGAGAGGGACAAAGGGGTGTAGCTCAACCCTCGGTTACAATAAATATTGATAGTAGTCCCTGAGCACATACACAAAAGTGTCATGAAAAATACACATTTATTGAAATGACCAAGAGGAAAAAATGAGTTGCTTTGATAAATCGAGCTAGCAATCAATAAAGCAAGCACTGGGGGTGCTAGCAGGCAAATATGTCATACAAAGTATGATAAACAGAGGCAATTCTGGACATTGCCTCGATTTATCAATTGTGCATTTTTATGCTTGCTGTTTATGTCACTTTACCCAAGAGGTTTTGTATACCATTACTGTGACTATATTGTTCAGCATTATATAGAGTTGCAACTCATTTTTTCCTCTTGGTCATTTCAATAAATGTATATTTTTCATGCCACTTTTGTGTATGCGCCCAGGGACTACTATCAATATTTAAGTTAAGAGGGGGATTTAAAAAAAAAGAAAAGAAAAAGTGACTAATTTTATATATATATATATATATATATATATATATATATATATATATATATATATATATATATAAAACAAGTTAACCAGTGCATGATACTCATGCATTCTAGTCAAATCAAGCTACTTAAGGTGTTAAAAAGGTTCTTGTCATGCATTTGGGCCATAGCTCAGGTCTCCTCAGGGGAAGAGCGTTACTTCCCGACGTAAGCGCCCTTTTTTAACGTGGTTTTGTCCACATGTCACCACCTCATCATTCTTCTCCATCACCTCATCCTTCATTTTCATCGCCACATCTATCCAGATGTCTATCCAGACACAGGGATCTCTCTCAGCGGTCCTGAGTATCACACTCCTCTCACTCTGTCACCCCCGGCAACCACCAACCACTCCCCACTGTCACCCCCGGCAACCACCAACCACTCCCAACTGTCACTTCTCCTTCAAGAAATATATATATATATATATATATATATATATATATATATTTAAAATCTTTATAAACACTTTTAACAATTAACAAATTAAATTAACAAATTAAAAACATCTTAGTATACCAAATTTCAGCCCTTTCTGAATTTTTTTTCCCACACACACTAAGAATTTAGTAGGTCAGTGTATAACTCCGCCCAGCAGGTGGCGCTGCAGCTTGGTTTTATTTTTTACACACACACACACACACAGACTAACACACGCCACTAGGCATTTATATTATAGATCCTTTTTTTTTTTTTTACTTATATATTTATATATAGGGGCCCCCTGTGCACTGCTGTGCCCGGGGGCCCATACTGTTGTTAGGGTGGCCCTGCCTTAAATACTACCTGTGACCAATGAGGTGGCTGCGGCGTGATATCATTGGCCACTGCCGGATATCCTGATCGCGCATGTGCAGAGGAGCCGGCGGCCCTGACGGAAGTGTCGCATCTGGTTGCAGGCAGCAGGGTAAGGGACAGATAGCCGTCCTGAAGGAGCGAAGGGACGGCGCCTGACACTATTACACATATTAGAAGTTACCTTTGGTTTCCATGACACGTGTAAAAGCGCTGTTTGCTGCCTCATGCCCTGATATGGTGACAGAACTCTTTGCTGATTTCCGTAATAATTTACTGTAGGTAGTGCATTATCCCATATATGGACACATATATAGAATACTCACAACTCAAACTCTGGCCTTTATGTTACTAATAACTTCTACCTGTATATCTCTATGTGCTTTAGAGCTTTGTGATGTTTAGCTTTATATATAGTATAGTAGGTTGTGTTTTATCATAACTTGTATCTAAAAGTCAACCAAGGTAAATTCTTGTCTTTTAACACATAAAAATCAAGTAAGTATCCTTCTTTTACCATTTGAAATGGTGTATGGGCCTTACCTGTAATTAAATACATTTAAGGTTAACACTTTAATATATTGCATAAATTGCACCAGTTCCCATTTGCAACTGCTTCATTATTGTACAATGGATATAAACAATTTGAGTGTTTTGCTAATCATTGTTATGGAATATTATTTAATTTGTAATCTCCTGTTTAGTTAATATGTGTGCTCTGTCTTTTTTTACTGTTAATGTTTTGCATTTTAGAATTATGCGTACACTGTAGACTATTTAGATTTCTATTTAAATTTATCTAAGATTGTTGTCATTTTTCTTTTTTGGAATGTGGATGGCAAATAGGGATGGCTTCATTTTAAATCTGCACTATGCCCTGCCTCCACAAAAATCTTAAAAAATTTGTGAAGGCAGTGAAAAATCAAAAGGCATTGCCATGAGGTGTAGTCTCACCAAGAGTAGGGTTGTTTTGAAGATCTACTGGAATACCAACTCAGCGCAGCTGCTGGACCCAGAAGAGTTCGGCTGTCAGCTGTTGACATCTCTGTTACTCCTCTAGTGATCTTTGTGGCCTCCTTGATGGTTGCAGCTATGGCCAGGGCCTGATCAACCACTAGGCTGATCAGGCTGCAGCCTGGGGCGCTGAGTCCTGGGGGGGCGCAGCGCGGAACACTGACAAGCTGTTGGTTTTTTTTTGTTGTTTTTTTTCTTCAAGTGTCGGTGATCGGCTTCTTTCTCCTCTAATGGGGCCGCCCCTGGCCTCAAGGGGGCGGTCCCGCATGTTCCTGTACCCAATCACGCAGCTAACAGCATCCGACGCTGTGAGCTGCCCTATCAGTGTATTGCTTAGTGTGGTCACGTGAGATCTCACATATCACGTGACCACACTAATCACACAGAGCGCGCCCGCAGCTAACAGCGTCGGATGCTGTTAGCTGCGTGTGAAGATGACAGAAGCGCCGGCGTCTGGTCAGAGGAGAACAGAAGACAGCAAGGTAAGTGCTTGTTAAATGTCAGGGGGGTGACACATCGGATGTGGAGGGGGGGATATGACTGGGGGGGATGTTATAAATTGGATATGGGGGGATTAATGATCTGCTAGTATGGATTGGATAGGGGGGATTAATGGAGTGAAAATGGGGAGGTAATGAACTGGCTGGAGGGGGGGGGGGGTTATGAATTGGATGGGGGGATTAATGAAATGGCTAGAGGGGGGGATTAATGAAGTGAAAATGGGGATTAATGAAGTGAAAATGGGGAGTTAATGAAATGGCTAGAGGGTGGGGGGCTTATAAATTGGATAGAGGGGGCATATAAATTGGATGGGGGTGTTAATGAAATTGCTAGAGGGAGGTGTTTAATGAAGTGAAAATGGGGAGGTAATGAATTGGCTAGAGGGGGGGTTAATGAATTGGATAGGGGAGATTAATGAAAAAGCAATGGGGAGGTAATGAACTGGCTACGGGGGGGGGGGGGGGTTAGTGAATTGGATAGGGGGGGTCATAAACTGTCTGGTGCGGGTTGATAATAATGACAGGGGGGATGAATTGGTGGGGAGGTGATGAAATAGCTTGTAGAGGGCAGGATTTCTGTATTGTGTGGCGGTGATGTTGATGCTGACTGTGGTTTCAGCGATCACTAGAATGCTAAATACTAGATAGACAGGGCTGGTAGATGTTACTATAGGAGTGTGAATAATTTTCATATATTTTATTGTCTGCCTGTACTAGGGGGTTGTTTTGTATCATTCAGGGTTTGTTAAAATTTTGCACTATAATACAATTTTTGCAATATTTTTTGCAATTTTTTTTAAATACAGGACTCCCAAGTTTCCAGAAGCCGCCAACGGACAACACTCCAAGAACATGCAAAAGAGAACACCAGGTAGTCTACACTGCAAGATCAGGTAAGAGAGGAAGTGCATAATGAAGTGTGTTTAATGTATTAATGTTTTACAATTTTATTTACAGATATAAATCTATATATATAAAATTTTTATTTACACACACACTGGGAAGGGGGGGGGGGAATAGTGTAGTAGCCTGGGGCGGCTGTGACCCTTAATCAGGCCCTGGCTATGGCCACAACTTTTGCGAACGTGGATAGTGTACAGATGCTCTGCAAAGCAAGTGAACTCTGTATTATGTATTCTAAACATGGTCTCTGTAGGTGGAGCCTTAATGAAGACTTTGTAGACTACAAAAATAAGCTATCATGCATAATATTAGGGAAAAAGAGTCTGTTTGTGAAAAACCATGCATTAAAAGTTGCACATGTTCTTAAACTATTTCTGATATTTAGGTAGCAGCATTATGCCAACTCCTCTATTATATGGTGCAAGTGATTTAGTCTTAAACAAGGGATCATTAGTTTCAGTGGTGGTGGGCTCTGTTCATCTTTTGTCAGTTCAGAACACTTGGCAATAAATCCAGTTACCTTAGCTGAACTTTCCTCCTTGAGTGATACATTATGTCAAGCAGAATATTTAAGATAAACATTCAGAATAAAAATTTTGATCAGTACCACTGCCACAAAAGAAAAGCAAAGAAAATATTCCAATATTTCTCAAAACAAAATTCAGATAGCACTAGAGATTCATATATCAAAATATTCATACTTGGCAATTTAAAAATAATTGCTTTCAGTATTTTGTTTTCTAAAAACAGAGCCAACATTTACATGTAACATTTCTAGACAATACATGTTTCCTAAAATCATAATAATGACATTTCTTAGAAAACTATGGGAAAAAAGACAGTGAGGTAGCATACAATGGGACAGATAGTTGTGTCAACCTATAATGCTGTTATTGGAGGTGTATATGTAGAAAAAAGTAAATCACAAATTATATTGAATAAGGGGTCTGTTTAACAATTTTGGACAATAGAAAATCTTCTATCGCCCAATTTTACAAGAAAAAGTTCGTGGGGCAGTGAGTAATGCTCAGAATCCCAGCTCGCTGACAGCAGTAAGAGGAGTCATATCATTCACTAGGCTAGTGAAGATTCCTCTGCGCATGCGTGAGGTGGATTGCCGACATGCATTTGTGCACTGGTAGAGTCTGTAACTGGTAGCCTGGGCTTGGGCTTCCGATACCAGATTTTTAAGAAATAATAATAAAGTTTTGTTTGTTTGTTTTTTAAATAAACTTTTTTATTGGTTTTTACAAGGTACAAAGGTGAAAAAAGTCAACAGGTGTTGAGGTACAGAGGTTATCAACAATACAATATCAAAAGACATAAATAGAGTCTATACAAGTGAGAGGAATCATTGTGTACCAAGGGATAGCTTTATACCAAAGTTTTTAGGAGTAAGAGGGTGGATGGGGTAATGGGGTGGATGGAGGAGGAGGGGGCAGGGGAAAAAAAGGGGGGAGGGGTTAGTTAGCAAATGTGAGAGTAGAGGAGTGATGGTGATCAGCAGTGAATCTCTAATGTTGCGAGGGCAGTCAGCAATTGGGAACATGTTGTGGTTAAAGAAGGGGTAGCTCCAGACTGCCTGGAAGGTAGTAGGGGTATTGTGCAGCTTGGCTGTTATGTTCTCCATGCGATATGTGGCCACGCGTTCCGAATAGTACTGGAAAGAGAAGGTGGGGTGGTGTTTTTCCAGTGTGCGGTTATGTGGCATGTTGCCACATTTATTATGTGATAAATCAATTTTTGTAAGTGGGAGTGGTATCAGAGATAGGCCTGTGCAACAGTGTGCAGAATGCTGAGGGCGGCATGTTCACGTCAGTGATAGTTAATATGAGCGAGTGGATTTCCTGCCAGTAAAGGATTATTTTCAGGCAGGTCCACCATATGTGGAGCATGGTGCCCCTCTAATCGTGGGACCGCCAGCAATGATCTGAGGAATTCATGAAAACTGAGTGAATGTGGGTGGTGACCCAGTACCATCTATAAATAATCTTGTGAGCGTTCTCTATAACTCTAACTGATTTTGGAGTTTTAGCCAGATTAAGTCTCATTTTGGCCAATTCTTTCAGGGTCCAGTAGCTCCTCTGCGTCACGCTCCCACACCAATTTGTGGGGATCCTTCGGGGGTTGATTTTGTTGCATCAAAATCTGATATATGGTGGAAAGAAGGCTGGTTAAAAAGGAATCGCAGCAGAGAGTCTCCAGCGGGGAAACTAGAAAGAAAACTTTCTCAGAAACTAAGGGACTTGAGGGAAGTAAAGTAGTGTTGGAGATGGAGGTATTGGTAGAATACCTGTTTGGGGAGTAGCAGTGTATTGCTGAGGGCTGTGAAAGTGGGAAAAACTTGCATTGGGGTGAGGTCTTGTACAATGAGTAGATTATGTCGTGTCCTGTGACTGAAAAGTTGGTGGCTCTCGTCCTGGGGGGAACGCAGGTGAGTTCCATAGTGGGGCAAGCAATGTGTAGCCAGAGCGCACTTAGTAGGTGCGTGTGGCTACATTCCATGTGGAGAGGGAGAATTTGATCGTGGGAATGTGGTTGACTGCTTTAGGTCTCTGGTTTGGGGGTGTCCATAGGAGGAAATATGGTAAATAGTATTATGCCAACAAGTCTGATTCAATATATGTCCACCTTCTTTGGTGTGACGGCAAGTGCCAACTGACTCATTGAGAAAGGTGAGTAGCCAGATAATATTTTCCGCAATATGAGGGACTCTCAGGCCTCCTGATGTCTGGTGCTTAAGGAGGAGCCGCATATGTATTCGAGGCTTTCGCCCTGCCCAAATAAACTTTGTTAGCGATTGCTGCAGATTCCTCAGGACATGAGTGGGGACATGGATGGGGAGGGTCTGCCAGATATAGAATAGTCTCGGTAGGACATTCATCTTAACACGGGCTATGCGCCCAAACCAAGAAATGTGGTACCTGGTCCAGTGGGTTAAATCGTTTTTGATAGAGTCTATAAGGCGGGAGATGTTGGCTGCATATAGTTAGGAGTAGGAATATTCCTAGGTTTTTAAGCTAGGAAAAGCGTAATTTGCCTGGAGAGTCTGTATGAGGGAGGGAGGGAGGTATGTTTTAGGTCCAGAATTTCAGACAAATGAGGGGATTTGTGACAGGATGATGTCATCCGCGTATATGCAGTTTAGTAAGCCCATGAGGATTAGAAAGTGGCCCTGTGCTTCTGAGGTCTCAGTGGTGTTAATCAGTGGTTGTCTATTGTGGAAATAATAAAGTTTTAAAAAATTGTTTTTTGTTTTTTTTTAAATAAAAAAAAGAGGAAAACATGCTTTTTATTACTAATAAAGCAATTTTTTCAGTACTGATCCCTGGCTACCATCATCTTGAAATGGCAATTGCGATAGAACAACGATGGTGGTACTTGTACCACTGCTGTCCATGACAAATAGGCTGGGCAAGCTTCACTGGAGGCACCTAGTGAAGTCCCTTACTGCCCCTGTGGTTTTGATAAACGAGGAGAAGCCGTAAATGTGGCAAAAACTTACATTTTTGCTGTATTTAGGGTTTTTCTCTATTTGTTAAAGTATCTAAGTATGATTATACCCAGTTACGTCATACTTACCAACTTTTCAATGTTCCTCTCTGGGATCTCCGGAGGGAAATGGGGCGAATCGCATAATTTTCCAAGGGAGAGTGGGCAAGTATGAGTTTCATCTTGTCACACATCGGGGTCTTAGGTGCCCTTCCAACCTGCCTATGGCACTCCCGAGTCCTGTGTCACTCACTATCTGTAAACAAACACTCTTTGCTGTTCTGCTTTATGGGTGCGGCTATCTTGGATTGCATCACAACATTCATTCTGACAAACCAGTCTCCAGTAACTCCGGTCACATGATTCAGCTAGTGTACAGGGCACCCTGCTTAAACCAAGAACTGCTGGTTGCACATTGCCAGAACAACTTTCATCTTTTAGGTGAAGGTCTCCTAGCTCCGATCCTGTTCCTGTCTGCAGTATCTTCTACCAGCATTACCAAGTTCTCTGTTCCTGTCTGCAGTATCTTCTGCCAGCATTACCAAGTGCTTTGTTCCTATCTGTAGTATCTTCAACCAGCATTACCAATGTTCTGTTCCTGTCTGCATTATATCCTACCAGCATTTCCAAGTGCTGTATCATTTTCCTGATTGCTGTATCTTTCGTCGTCAGTACGAAGTTCCTCTGGTCCTGGCCGCGGCATCATCCTGACACACTTCTCTGTTCGTTCAGTTGGTTGCTTCACCAAGTGCCAATTCTAATTCTCCTCTGGTTCGTTCCAGCACTGAGTTCCCTCTACGGGTTCCAGGTCTGTGTGCCTCTGTGCAGATCTCAGCCCTGTGTGTCCTGTGACTGGTTCCAGTCCTAGCTTGCTGCTACAGATTCCAGTTCTGAGTTGTCTGGTTCAGACCCCAGGGGGTAAATGTATCACTCTTCACATTCTGCAAGTTGCCGATATTCGGGACTTTTCAGGACAGATTTAGAACAGCAATTTCTTTACAGGCAAAACTTGCCTTTGAAGGCATTGCCACTTTAAATCTATGATCTATAATTGGGACTCATCCTGGCACCCCTTAGTGCTGGGTAATAGTTTAAAGTCAGAAAATCATTAAGTAAGAACCACAAGTGCTAGCATACCCATGGCTACCAGTGGCTGCACAAACATGCATAATAATAAAACACACACACACACACACACACACACACACACACACACACACACACACACAATGTTCTATTGGTTTATTTGAAATAAGTACTCACCTAAATGCCTTGTTTACCAATTGTTATTGTCCTTAATCCATAAATTTTTCCTAAATTAGAAAAAAATAAAAACTCTAAATGAACAACAAGGAGTTTCTAGTAGCGGAACAATTTGGGTGGAGTGTGGGTCAATTGTAGTGTCATTTTTATATTGTTAGAATTTAGGAATTAAAAGCAGTCATATTATCTGGGACCCACATCATAGTCACTTAACCCACAGAGGCTCTGACTGTATACTACACGGATGCCAAATGTATGCTTGCCAGATGTACAGTAATTTAACTGCCTTATTGGCCATAGTGAATCAGTTCACTGCATTGAATGACCCCCCCATGAGCCACTGGTTAAGCAGCCTGACCAGCAAGAATTCTTGTCAGTGAAGGGAAACTGAATATATAGTGTACCATAGCTGCTACTCGTGTAAACAAATATGTGTTTCGTGCAGTACGATTTTCATGACTTTCTTTTATTATTAAGATTAAGTAAAATTTTATTTTTCAATTTTAAATGAAATTAGAATGCTTAGTTTTATAGTTTTGTTGATTATATTTTAGACAAAGTACAAAGGGGCACATTTATCATTTATCAGCAAACATGAGAAATAGTTATTAATCCTTATCGCATGGATAAGGATTGATCTATTTCTCAAATTTATTTAAAACGGATCACAGAAACAGCATTTCTGAAAAACTGCTGTTTCTGTGATAAAAAAAATCATACTTACCCCCATCTTCAGGACGTACTGTCTCTGGATCTCCTACTGGTCATCTTTGTTCCTCTTCATTCTTCAATTGCGCATGTGCAGTTCGCACAAAGATCCCCGCTCTGTCTGCAACTATCGTTGCAGAGAGAGAGAGCTGTGAGTGACAGGGAGGAATCATGTGATCCCTCCACACATGCGCTGTCCAGCTCTGCTCTTCGGAGCAGAGCTGACAGCATTGGATTTTTTCAATTTAGCTGGCGTACATTAACATGACAAGTTCCCGAAAAAAATGTTTTTCGGGACTTGTTAGATTGCGGCCAGAGCAGTCACCATACTGTTGAATGGTGACTGCTAGCAAAAACGATCAGGAGTGCAAATTTATTAAAGGTGCATCGCAGCAGATATCATGGATATCTGCTGCGATGCACCTTTAATAAATTTGCGGAGGGCACATCGGGACCTGATTTCCACGGTAAGTGCACGATAGTGCACTACCGTGATTTCTTAAATATGCCGCAAAGAGCTTAGAGTATCACTCTGCAAGCGTACAGGACTAGAACGCTCTGTGCTGGGGTAAAATGAGTGCAGCATAGTGGAGAACTTGTATAATAAATTCTTACTGTAGTTAGACATAACTCAAGGTCATGAGTCATGAGCAGCTCAGTTTCATAGTCAATATTCAGACTAAGGTTAAACAGTGAATTTGAACAGACAAGTTGTGGAATAGCAGACTGACAAGGCCAGGATGTCTCCTTCAATGATTCAGAGAGAAGGCCATATAATGTCCAATTTGGAAATTTAATGGATTATTGATCACAGACAAGAAAATATTGTAAAACATTTTGCATCATTAAAATCTGGCTTCAGAAGGGGGTCATAGGACTCAGAGACTTGGGGCCACCATGCATTTCTGGGTTCTCCTTACCGCGAACATCATACTTGCCACACACCCTACAGTGCAGATATTTCCTCCACTGGTAGCTGAGAGACAGGTTTTAATAAGTAAGGTGATGAGACATTAGTGTAAATTTTAAGCAATAAATACAGGAAATCATAATGCAATACTAACCAAATGTCCAGAGTTTGAATCCCAAGAGATCCAGTATTTTTCTTGGGGTAATCGCCACGAAACACCAGGTTTTTACTTTTTTCATTTACACAGTCAGAAAAAAGCAGGCAACACAGACTCGTCAAGCTCATTTTACAGAAAGTGGTGCCTGGCAAAGCCTGCCTGCTGTCATGTTATGTTCACAAATACACAGTAAATCCTCTGAGACACTTTTAAGGCACCCAATCAACAGCAGACAAAACCAAAAATAAATCACATGAAGAAATCACATATCGCTCAGCCATTTTAATTCACTACCTTGATTTTACCATTTACAAGGCAAAGATAATCGACACAAGTACTGTTGCAGACTTATAACTAGCACTCTTGCTTTACAGCTCTGAATATGACACTTCAAGGTAAATGTCTTATACAGCTGGTTAAATAAGGTCATATTCCTTGGAGACTTTGGCAACACAGACAGGAAGTTGCGGATTAAACTGTATTCAGCTACTGCCAAGATACACCAAAGATACTTGGTTTATCTGGAAAACAGATTTTACAGTGGTTGGACTGTTATTTTCAGCAACATTCATGTAATGTTGACTTTACTTGCAAGCTATTTTATTCCCAACCAAGACAAAGCTTTGGATATTTTCCTCAACCATTCGACACTGGAGTTTTCCACATAGCATTATCCTGGAAAAAACGGTGATTGTAGCAATCTTCTATATAGACTTGTTGAAAAGAGCAGTTAGATTTTCACAAAGTTGCTAAATGTTACAAAACCAAAAAGTTGTTTTTTTTCTGTAAATATAAATAGGGTAAACTCAGTACAAGTTTTTTAGTGAACCCTAGTCTGCTCCTTTTTTTGGTAGGGAAACAGCCAATCACAAAGTCCTTAATTGTGCCTATTTCAAGACCGGAACAATAGCCCTGGCATGGTGTGGCTAAAGCTCAAATAATATATCTCTGGTTTTCTAGACTTTTGCAACAATGCAATACAAATTTTTATTAATTCCCTTCATTTTGTTATCTACAGCTAGCTATACACAGAATCATTCTCTCACATATAGTGGATAAGAAATCACAATGTTACATTACACTCAAGTAACTTATGATAAAGAAGGGTGTGTTAAACCTCTCCTGTAATTTGTGTAAGTAAGGGGAAAAAAGCAAAAATATGTGATTTTAGCAAAAAAAATAAAATAGGGATTTTAGAAACAAATTGGGATCCAAAACCCAAACATGCAAGGGCGGTTTAGGCAAAACCAAAACACGAAGTTAATCCAGATCTAAAACCCAAACCAGAACACGGGGGTCAGTGAACATCTCTAATTACAACAGCGCTAGTCTACTACATCTATATCATATCTAAATTATTCTTCTAACTTCTATTTTCCCACCTATTAAGCCTCCTCAGCAATATAATTACGTGCACAAATTACTTTGTACTCCCCATATGCAACATAATTAACATGAAATTTATTCTTAGGAAATGTTATATTTTAATTACTTTGTATTCCTGTATGCGATATAATTAAAAAGATAGTTATCCTTAAGAAAGTTATAATACTATAAATAAAAAAAATGGCAGGTTAAGGCACACATCCTAAATTAAATTAGTATCCCCACCTCAGTTATTGAAGCTAATGACACCCAACCCATATCCATTGCTTTTTCCAGCCATTTGAATATTTCCCTTAATTGTTACTTGGTGAGGGCGGGGAAAGGCACCCCTTGCTTTTTTAAAGTTTTTATAGAGACACATTCTGACTGTTGTCCTTGACAAATGCTTCAGTCCTTTTTAGCTAGATATTTAGATATATACTTTATAGTAGTTGTGGAGGGGTAGTTATGGCAGTCATTTGTCTCTCCATTGCTCTTATTGGTTTTGAAATGTTTTAGAAGCCTTTAGCAGGTGCTCACTGGTGGATCAGTTTGTCACTTCTTTTCTGCTCTACTTTGTCTGCAGATTTCTTTATTTGGTCAGCCATAAATCCTCACAGTGTAGGACCTCTGTCAGTACAGTGTAGTTGTAGGAGTAAACTGCACATTGGTCCTAGTTGAGAGACTGGAGGGGAGACAGATTCCCACTACAAGTACCGAAAAGCTTCTACAATTGTTTATCCTTTCACCAGCACTTAGCTGCTAGTGTTGAGGCAGAAACCGCACTGTGCAATGCTCTGGATATTGCACCTCACATTCAGAACCACTGCAGACATAATTTGTGATTCAGGACTGTTATGTATCAGCACATACAGAAACAAATCATCCAATATCATATTCTGCCTACAGTATAATCCCATTCCAAACTGTCCCCCAAAAAATTGATTTGTAGGAATAAAAATGTATTGAACTCATTGCTGCTGTCTGTAGACTGTTGCCTCTTTCCATGCCTATATGCGAAACACATCCCTGGTTCTTGTGTATACAGGAGGCCATATATAATCAGTGAAGGGACACATTTGGATGAATGTAAAGGTAGGAAGTGGGAGTACAATATCATATTGGGACTACCTATTACTTGTGAGAAACCTCTCTTTGTATTTTAAATAGAGATGGTCACTGACCCCCGTGTTTTGGTTTTGGATTGGGTTTTGGATCTGGATTACCGTCGTGTTTTGGTTTTGGTTTTGCAAAACCGCCATTGCGTGTTTTGGTTTTGGTTTTGGTTTTGTTTGGTTTTGTTTTGCTATTTTTTTGGAAAATCCATGTTTTTGGGCCTAAATTAACCCAATTTAGTGCTCCAACTGTTTTAGAGACAAGTAATCTAATTGTTGAGGTAATAAATCATCCAAAAAAACAGTTTAATTCTTCGTTGGTAGGCCTATTCTACACACAAAACAGATTGTCTTCCTCTCCATCTATGCATATTGGCAATGCAGCCATCGTCTTTGAATGTATATTACACCCTACACTTATAGTTAAATATGTAAAGAAATGGAAAAAGCCAGTTTGGTTTCTGTCTCTCAAGGCCCCCCTCCACTTGTATAAAATACCAAAAAATTCAGCCATTATAGACTGTACAATATTAATTGACATGGAGAAAGCCAGTTTGGTTTCTGTCTCTCTAGGCCCCCCTCCACTTGTATAAAATACTAAAAAATTCAGCCATTATAGACTGTACAATATTAATTGACATGGAGAAAGACAGTTTGGGGGTCACTCTGTCTCTCTAGGCCCCCCTCCACTTGTATAAAATACCAAAAAATTCAGCCATTATAGACTGTACAATATTAATTGACATGGAAAAAGCCAGTTTGGTTTCTGTCTCTCTAGGCCCCCCTCCACTTGTATAAAATACCCAAAAATTCAGCCATTATAGACTGTACAATATTATGAAAAATGGACAAAGCCAGTTTAGGGTCACTCTGTCTATGACACCCTACCCTTAAGGATAAATTGCCCTAACAGCAGCCTTTCAAGATGGTATGTGATATGGAAATGCCACAAGTCCCTTTCCTCTTTGGGGGTAGATTGCACCCTACACTTACATAGAAAGTTTTAAAAAGATGTTATCGGCATCATCTTCAGCTTAATCCTCACCCTCATCAGTGTGTACGTCATCATCACAGACTATCAATTCATCGCCGCTTGAATCCGCCATTAGAGAACAGTCAGTGCTTGGATGTCTTTGATGTTTATAAAAATGAACTACATCTTCCACGAGGAAGGCCTTCACCATCCTTTTCTCCACATTTTTGGGAAGTAACCTTCTACGGCGATCACTGACTAAGTTCCCTGCTGTGCTGAACACTCGTTCAGAGTACACACTGGAGGGTGGGCAGCTTAGGTATTGCAAAGCAAGTTTGTACATGGGTTTCCAAATGGCCTGCTTTTCTTCCCAGTAAGGAAAGGGACTGTCTGACATTTCCATATCAACTACCTCTTGAAAGTAATCCTCCACCATCCTTTGCATGTTTATACTCATATTGGATGGAGTTATGGGCAAAGTGACACATTTTTTTGAAAAATCCTTCAAACCAGCCCAGATGTTAAATTGTTCTGGTCTGCCCCCTGTGTCTTCCCTGCTTCTTTTTTGGAAATTTAATTTTTTACGAGCAACAGCTTGAGAAAGTGAAGGAGGACACGTCGTCAAGCCGAGGCCCAGTTCAGCGGCCAACTTGCTGAGCAATAGCTCCTTGCAAAAGTTCACATCTCGCTCATTTACAAGTAAAGACTCAATGTAGGTTTTAAACCTTGGATCAAGCACAGTGGCCAAAACGTACTGATCCGAGTTCAAGATCTTAATAACTCGAGGATCATTGTGAAGCGAATTAAGTACTTGATCGACAAGGCCAACATACTTTGCTGAATTGCTTGCTTTCAGCTCCTCCTTCATTTTCTCAAGCTGCTTTTCCAATAGTCTAATTAAAGGAATGACTTGGCTCAAACTAGCAGAGTCTGCACTGACCTCACATGTCACAACTTCAAATGGTTTCAGCACCTTGCACAGCACTGAAAGGATTCCCCACTGTGCAAGAGTGAAATACATCCCCCCTCCTTTCCCAATGTCATGACTTGTGCAATATGCTTGGATGGCTTTGCGCTGTTCCTCCATCCTCTGAAGCATGTACAGGGTGGAATTCCACCGAGTTACCACCTCTTGCTTAAGTTGGTGGCAGGGCAAGTTAAACTGCTTTTGGAGCTGCTGTAATCTCCTACATGCTGTGGCTGAATGCCTGAAATGGCCTGAAATTTTACGGGCCACCGAAAGCATCTCCTGCACCTCACGGTTATTTCGTAGGAAGCTCTGCACCACCAAGTTGATGGTGTGAGCAAAACAGGGAATATGTTGGAAATCACCCAGCTGTAATGCTCGCACTATATTGTTGGCGTTATCTGAAATGACATACCCTGGGGAGAGTCCGAGTGGTATAAGCCATGCATCAATCACATCTCTCAGTTTACGTAACAAATTGTCAGCCGTATGCCTGTTAGTGAAGCCGGTGATACAAAGAGTGGCCTGCCTGTGACAAATGTTACGTAGTGGTGTACATGCTGCTGCTGTTCCTGCTGGTGAAGGTGAATGACCAACCCAGTGGGCTGTCACAGTCATATAGTCTTTGGTTTGGCCACTTCCACTTGTCCACATATCTGTGGTTAAGTGAACAGTGGGCAGAATGGCATTTTTCAGCGCAATCTCTACATTTTTACACACTTTTTGGTATAGTTGTGGAATAGCTTTACGGGAGAAATGGTGTCGCGATGGAATTCTGTAACGCGGACACAAAACCTCAATTAACTGTGAAAAACCAGCTGCGTTTATTGTGGAGATTGGACGCAGATCTAACACTAACATTGCAGCCATGGCGTCTGTGATTCGCTTGGCGACTGGGTGACTGCTGTCATATTTGCTTCCCCTCGCAAATGATTGTTTTACAGTTAATTGCTGAAATGTAGGACTGCTCATTTTATTAACCTGCCTCTGGGATGACGATTCACCCCCAGCAGCAGCAACAGCAGCAGCAGGACTAACGCTTTCTTCAGAGGAATCAATAATAGTGCCGGAGTCATCCAGCCTTAAGTGGGATGCCGGACTAACTCCGAGCGCTACTGAGGATATTGATGAGGATGGTGTGGTGGGTGTATTTTGTAGCCGTCGGTATGTCGGTGAGCGGAGGGTCTTAGCTGATGAGGGAGTGCTTGTATTCTTTTGGGAAGAACTTTCAGCTTTTCCCAACACTTTGCCATGAACTCTCGTTAAATGGCGTAACATAGACGAGGTTCCAAGATGGTTAAGGTCCCTCCCTCGACTGACTGTGGCTTCACATACACTACAAATGGCTATACAATTGTTGTCTGGATTTGGGTAGAAATAATTCCACACATAAGAAGTGGATTTTTTTGTTTTATGCCCAGGCATGACAATGGCCTTTTTCTTGTCACGTGCCAGAACTGCTGCCACTGGTGCAGGACTTACACAAACAACCTCATCCTCATCAACATCCTCATTAGCGCCCTCGTCGCCTACACAAATCTCCCCCTCATCCTCTTCTAATTCCAAAGTGGCATCCTCAATTTGGGTATCACCGGCTACACTCGGGCTATTAAGGCACACATCAGCAGAATGCTCACGATTAGACATCCCACTGTTGGATGGACTCTCCACAGGGATTGTTGTCATTTGTGAATCAGAGCAAATATTCTCCTGTAATGCCTCACTGTTATCTTGCAGCTCGGCTTTGACGCGTAACAGTAGTTGTGCACCAATTGTAGGCTGGGTAACTTTTTGGGATCTGCCACTAATAGCCAAAGGTGAAGGCCTCATTCTCTCTTTGCCACTGCGTGTGTGTAGAATGGCATGCTTGCAATTTTTTTTTTATCGTCACTTAACTTTTGCTCAGTTACACTTCTTTTTCGCTTCAATACAGTAAATTTTTTTTTGGTTTTTGTTTTTTGCACTAATTTGAAAACACTCTGTTGTTTGACATCGCCTTGGCCAGATGACGTACTGGGAACACTAACATCAGGACTGGTGACAGAACCTGGTTGCTCATTCAGATCATATGTGGACTGCTTTGAATCCATTCTGAGCGCAAACCACTGGGGAGTGCTAAAAATTATTTAGTAGATACTGCTGACAGTTATGACTTTTGACAGCCAGAAATATTAATACACAATTAGGGAGGACACCCCAAAAGCACTGAGGAGTGCTAAAAATTATTTAGTAGATACTGCTGACAGATATGACTTTTGACAGCCAGAAATATTAATGCACAATTAGGGAGGACACCCCAAAAGCACTGAGGAGTGCTAAAAATTATTTAGTAGATACTGCTGACAGATATGACTTTTGACAGCCAGAAATATTAATGCACAATTAGGGAGGACGCCCCAAAAGCACTGAGGAGTGCTAAAAATTATTTAGTAGATACTGCTGACAGATATGACTTTTGACAGCCAGAAATATTAATGCACAATTAGGGAGGACACCCCAAAAGCACTGAGGAGTGCTAAAAATTATTTAGTAGATACTGCTGACAGAAATGACTTTTGACAGCCAGAAATATTAATGCACAATTAGGGAGGACACCCCAAAAGCACTGAGGAGTGCTAAAAATTATTTGGTAGATACTGCTGACAGATATGACTTTTGACAGCCAGAAATATTAATGCACAATTAGGGAGGACACCCCAAAAGCACTGAGGAGTGCTAAAAATTATTTAGTAGATACTGCTGACAGATATGACTTTTGACAGCCAGAAATATTAATGCACAATTAGGGAGGACACCCCAAAAGCACTGAGGAGTGCTAAAAATTATTTAGTAGATACTGCTGACAGTTATGACTTTTGACAGCCAGAAATATTAATGCACAATTAGGGAGGACACCCCAAAAGCACTGAGGAGTGCTAAAAATTATTTAGTAGATACTGCTGACAGATATGACTTTTGACAGCCAGAAATATTAATGCACAATTAGGGAGGACACCCCAAAAGCACTGAGGAGTGCTAAAAGTTATTTAGTAGATACTGCTGACAGATATGACTTTTGACAGCCAGAAATATTAATGCACAATTAGGGAGGACACCCCAAAAGCACTGAGGAGTGCTAAAAATTATTTAGTAGATACTGCTGACAGAAATGACTTTTGACAGCCAGAAATATTAATGCACAATTAGGGAGGACACCCCAAAAGCACTGAGGAGTGCTAAAAATTATTTAGTAGATACTGCTGACAGTTATGACTTTTGACAGCCAGAAATATTAATGCACAATTAGGGAGGACACCCCAAAAGCACTGAGGAGTGCTAAAAATTATTTAGTAGATACTGCTGACAGATATGACTTTTGACAGCCAGAAATATTTATGCACAATTATGGGGGACACCCCAAAAGCGCTGGGGAGTGCCAAATATGAAGAAAAAATAATAAACCTCTATCCTCCTCTCTGCACTAGCGATTTTGGTTAGAGCAATTGCAAGAACAATATTGTATTCTCTGTCCCTGCTCTAATTAGCCTATGACTACACCCTGCTCTCTCCCTCTGTCAAATGGCGATGGATTGCTGTGGAGGCGTGTATTTATAAAGTTGAAGTATCGCGAGAACCGAGCCCCGAGATCCGACGACGTCACAATGACGTTCGGCCTCGATTTGGATTCGGAATGGGCGGGAGAGTACCGAGCTGCTCAGCTCGGTACTCGGATACCCAAAGTTCGGGTGGGTTCGGTTCTCGGAGAACCGGACCCGCCCATCTCTAATTTTAAAGCAGTAAGTTGTTTTAGGAACCAGTATGGGGAGATAGGGGTGGAAATTCACTATGGCCTCTGATATAACTTCTTGTTTTATTAATACATGTGAGGGTGATTTTCATGGGGGGCTCGCAGGGTACACATCCTGGTACCAGTAGTTTTAAAGGCTTTTGAAAGGTAATATAGGCAATTAATAATAAAAAAAAATACCTTTCATGTCAGAGTTTGACCCTTGAGTTAGTACATGTATCACTTTATTTTGTTCACAAGATATTGTACATTGCTGTTTTAGTGAGACTTGACTTTAGTCAGACTTGAAGGTTGTTTATCATCAGTTTACATTTTGGCATTGCTTCAAATTCCATCATTTCCTGTCTTTATCTTTGACTATTGCTTGTTCAATATAAATAACAGAATTTTTACAGACTGTTACCATATTGCCACTGGCCATATTCCATGCACTAGATTATTTTCAGAACCAATACATAATTTAACTTCCAGTAGTAATTTGTGCTTATATATGTTTATATCTATAGTTCGACCACAGTGCATACAGTAGCTTCACCTTCACAGACATAACAAAATGACCAGTTCAGAAAAGTGTTTAAAATGCAAAGCAAGAAACAAGAAATATAACGCCTATTACATTTGAATTTTCTGGACCATTTTAAAGCTTGTTCCTGGGTACAGCCCTACTTTTTTATCTTCTTGTTTTAGTCTGTGTTTTTGCTTACCCTGTCTCTGTTTTTAATAATAAATGTTGTAACGAACAAACAAAAATTGTATCCAAAAAGTTTGGTCTGGGGATTACTTTCCTGAATAGATTTACTATACATATTAGTAAATAATTTAGCGTAGCTCCCTTCCCCATTACATTTTAATCAGCTCCAGTGCTATAAATTCAGTGCTGAATTACACTAAAGCAAGGGCACAACAAGCACAGGATCACCCTGCCCTGATCACACTATTGCAAAGGAAACTGTCTTGATAGGAACCAGCTCCAGCCTGGTCAATGCATGGCTGGAAACTCTATTGGGGCGGAGGAGCGCCAAAAAGCAAATTGGTTCACCCCATACCCCCAAAGACTACAAGCCCTGTGCTGAAAAGTGCTATTATTCTGAGTGACTGACTGTACTGTGCCCTGTGGAACATCTAGCACTTGGAGCACATGTCCCATCTGCTCCACTCATTTTACACTCAAGTGTTGACCCCGAGTAGTGCAGAGTACAACATTAGGGCATGCCTGGGCAAACCATCTATATCTGGGGATAGTTAGATAGATAATAGATTAGAGTTAGATATGAGATACATGGAGATAGATGTATAGATTGATGACACAGATTTACTCCCACCCTCTTTCTTAAAGCTTTTCCCCACTTTACTCCTCTACAAAACACAGAACTGCTTTCTCCCAGGGTAGTCCATCAGAGCAAGTAATGGGGCAATCACCATTTGCAAGACTCTACTCTCCCCCTGTGCTTGTGCTTAAAAGCTTCTTTAAGTGATGTAGGGGAGCTGCAGAACCAACCCAATATCCTTAAAGAATGTTTCCTCCTATTGGATGATTGCTGCAGTCAACCAATGAAGATCTGATTGTTATTACAGTTCTTCTGTTCGACCCTTTCTCTCCTGCAGCTCTACTACATCTTTACAGCAGAGGTACTCCAAAATACTGGGAGACAGTTGCAGCATCATTACACCTCTTAATGATCGCCATGCTTAAATATAAAACCAGCAAATTTGTATTACCATAGTTATGTATGGTGTAGGAGCAATGCCATCAGGCAGTAGTGCCCATTAGACATTTCCCTGATATCTTGGTGAGTGAGTCAGACAATGCCACATGGGCTGACTTCACTTTCATAATTCATTAGTCTTAAATAAGGCTAAACTGAGCAGGGGAAAACGCCTAGAGATGATACATAGAAAATGCCAGCTTACATCTGGAAACATTTCCATACTTACTGTAAAACACCAATAATGAACAGAAATATTATGTTATGTATATCCGTAATGCCTGTGGCATAGACGAAAAGCGATTCCTGTCTGTAGAAGCTAACAAGTGTCACAATGTTGTGCAGTTCCCAACACATTTACTCAAAGTCAGTCCATTCTTACACCCATTAGGGATGTTTTTTTAATCACTTTGATATATGCACTAAGATTATTAAGATTTCACACATGTAATAAAGACAGTAATGATGTCTCTTCACTTTCATTCAATTCATTAGTCTTAAAAAAGGCTACACTGAGCAGGGTGAAATAGAAAAGTTGTGGTCCTATAGTTGTAGTAAGTAGTAGACTTTAACATGACATTTCACTCTTCCATTTTGTTCCATTACCAGAGCTCAGTATAAGTGAAACACCTCAAGCCAGTGCAAACCATGTTAACCATGTTAAAATACATAAAAACTCTGTGCTTTTGGGGGTGCGTCTATGTGGTTCACATGCATTAAGTCACCAATTGATGTACACTGGATATGTTTGCATGCATTTGCAAATTCATCTGCAATAAAAGTAGCATGGTGGGGGGAGGGGCGATGCTGGCTTAAGCAATTCTATACACTGGCCTGGATGTGATTGGCTTGCAATGAAAGGTAGCCCCATGGACATCCTGCTTTTATCACATATTATTAGCGATGATTGAATCTTTATTGAGAAAAAAAAATTACCAGTGCTATGCAGCCCCATTCATTTAAACATCCCTTTCATTTCTATGGCTCATTGATTTCAGCGGGGTTTCTACATATTGAACAAAACCGCATTAACAAAAATGGGTCGTTGACATAATATTTTTGGTGAGGTGACCATGTACAACTTTCAGGAGTGCCAGTAATAGCTTAAATCTGTTTTATTACGTTTCTGATTTGTGAAATAACAGTAAATTAAATGATAGTTTCTGCTACATTTCATTTGGTGTATTTTTTAAAATGATAATTTTCCTTACTTATTAGAAAATAAAAACAGCAGGAAATTTTCATATGTCTCCACTGAAAACAGAATATGTGACATTTTATTCATAGGGAAATGATATATTAAACTATGCATACATGAATCTTGATGATAGACCTATAAAAATGTTTTCCCTGACACTATATCATTTAAAACTGTCTTTTTTTATGAAATGGTGCAGTTAAAAATGTTATTTCTTATAATGGTATATCTTAGTATACTGCTCTAGTAATAAAACAGTACATAGAAACTAGGGGCCTGATTCATTAAGGATCTTAAATTAAGAAGTTTCTTATTTAAGTCTCCTGGATAAAGATGTTAGAATGCAAGGGGTGCAAATTAGTATTCTGTTTTGCACATAAGTTAAATACTGACTGTTTTTTCATGCTGCACACAAATACTTGATAGCTTATTTGTACACTGAAATTTAAAGTTGATATTTGTGTGCTACCGAAAAAACAGTCAGTATTTAACTTATGTGCAAAACAGAAAACTAATTTGCACCCCTTGCATTGTAACATGGTTTTGTCCAGGAGACTAAAATTAGAAACTTCTTAATTTAAGATCCTTAATGAATCAGGCCCTAGATATTTTAAAGTTTCTACCAAATCCAGATGTGCTAAGTTTGAACAAAGTGAGTTTTTACTTTTTACAGGAAGGCGCGTGTGCATTTCACCATGTGTGCAAGCAGTAAATCACTTG
Source organism: Mixophyes fleayi (assembly GCF_038048845.1). Lineage (NCBI taxonomy): Eukaryota > Metazoa > Chordata > Amphibia > Anura > Limnodynastidae > Mixophyes > Mixophyes fleayi. The sequence continues at coordinate 260,318,934 of NC_134404.1, forward strand.
GCATATGTGTTTGGGGGCGCGACTTCAGTCTTTCAGTTCTGTAAATGTCTCTTTGAGCCAATTACTCTTGATATAGGGAGTACATTATTGTAGTTGTTTCTATAGCAGTTATCCTAACATTGTAGCTAGGTTATTTAAGTTGAGTTCATATTGTTTATATAACCTAAGGGTTGGAATAATGAAATATACTTTTTGGTGTTCACAGCCATAATAAGCCTACTAGTGAATATATTTTGAGATTTTATACACCTAATTTCCAATTCACACACTGGAGCTAACAGAATAATGTAACCATGTAGGCTTTTCATTTGTTAAAAGAATTGTCATGCCTTCTATGCTGATGAAATTGAAAAATGGATGCTATAATTACCTTATAAAATGGGAAATGCCAAAGACATATTGTAAACTAAGCCAATATTTTTTTTTAAGAATGTATGGAAAAAATACTGGAGTTAATATATCATCATTTTCATTTTGCATTTGCCCTTTTCTTGTCCTTCGAGAAAACATTTAAGGATGATGCATAGAAAATGCCAGCTTACATCTGGAAACATTTCCATACTTCTTTTAAAACACCAATAATGAACAGAAATATTATGTTATGTATATCCGTAATGCCTGTGGCATAGTCAAATGAATAGAATTTGACCTGAGTTTAAGGACAGGCAAAAAGAACAATACTATAATACATTGATTATCTAGTTTATTTTCTATATCATCATCATCATCATCATTTATTTATATAGCGCCACTAATTCCGCAGCGCTGTACAGAGAACTCATTCACACCATTGGAGCTTACAGTCTAAATTCCCTACTATAGACACACACTCACACACAGACAGACAGAGAGGGAGAGACTAGGGTCAATTTTGATTGCAGCCAATTAACCTACCAGTATGTTTTTGGAGGCTATATCTGCCTTTCCCATGTAATTGTCATCAACATATGTGCAGACAATGCTAATTAAGGCACTTGCCGACAGATTATCAGTGTGAGAATGGGCAAGACAAGTAATTTAGTGACTTTAAACATAGACATTCAGACAGGGTCGGACTGGCCCACTGGGGTATTGGGGAAATCCCCAGAAGACCCCAGAGCCCGAGTGCCCCCATCCCCTACCCAGTGACAGCGGGAGTATAACATTTGAAAGTTATGTAGGTGCCGGCGCCATTTTTTTTTCAACACACGTCAGGAGTCATCCAGCCCTGACATCGACATGTGCGGCAGTGTAACTCTCCTAGGTTCTGCGCGGACGCCATTTTTCCAGCACCCTTGAATTCGCTATGCAGCTATAAGGATGCAGCACCTGTGGTACATGCTACGGCTCTCAGTCACATAGACCACAGTCATACAGTGTATTTATTGCTAGTTAGTCTCCTGTTCAAGTTAGGGAATCTAATTCTAATCTGGGGGAACCATCATGCAAACAGTAATATAAATTAATGGTAGGAAATAAAGTTGACAGCGCAAATGCCGAAGCACGTTTCACTATTTTGGTTTTATTAAGGCCTTATTATTATATAAATTTGAGAATTAAATATATAAATGCAGTTTTGAACATAGAATGCACAGCACACATGTTAATATTTTGCTATATCAAATACGATTAGGAGGTTGATTCATATCTTTTTAGTAAATTACTAATAAAGATTTGAATATATTTTTATTAAACTCTACATCCCAGAGTGCCACTTTATAAACATAACCTTTTATTTTTCTGTTTGTGTCAGCCTCTCTGCCTCCCCGTTGTCTGTGTTAGCCTTTCTCATTCCACTGCCTGTGCAAGTCTCTCTTCTTTTACTGCCTGTACCCCATCTGTCTCCCCTCCTGCTCTCTATACCAGTTACTCGCATACCTCATTCTGTGTCAGTCTCTATTCCTCTGTCTCCTCAGCTGTCCCACTGTTCCCCTCATTGTGTGTTATTTTGTATGCGCACCTCTGTCTCTCCATTTATCTCTCTTTACCCCTCCCCTTTATGTTTCTATGTCTCTGTCTCCGTATTGTGGGTGTATGTCCTTTCTTTCTTCCCCTTTGATTCTGTCTGTATTGCTAGCTTTTTCTTTACCTGCTGAAGTTTACAAAGGTATCTTGGTAGCTGCTGATCAGAAACATTGTTGATGAAATGAGGCACAGCCATGTCCAATGCCACATAATTGAACCTGAGGATGGCAGGTAAGCACAATCTTCTGATTTTAATATTTGTTTTATATACTACACTCTGGTGCTAGCCATGTCCTCCATGCGCCCCCCCTCTAAGTGGGAGTGCCATTTGCCAAGTGGGTGTGGCCAACCTAATGTGGGGGTGTGGCTAGCACTTTACTGAAAGAATTCTGTTACACATATTTGCAAATGGTTCTGGTGAACTGATGAGGGGGGAGAGAGAGAGAGAGGGGGGAGAGAGAGGGGGTGAGGGGGGAGAGATAGAGGACGGGTAGAGAGAGAGAGGGAGGACGGGGAGTGTGAGGGAGGACGGGGAGAGAGGGGTAGGGGGGAGAGAGAGGGGGGAGAGAGAGGGAGGGGAGGGGGAGAGAAAATGAATATTGAGGAGATTACTTTTTTTTTTGTAACAAATACACTTTTATGTAGGTTCTTAAAATGAGCAAATTTCACATTATTGGATACTCTGAAGGTGTGGAATTGTATGGCAGGTGCAGTCTCACCATCATACCTATGGGAGTACTGAGTAAATAGATCATATTGCGGCTGTGGTATAACGCTGAAGCCGAATGCACAGATACAACACAGGCGGAAGTAACGGCTGATACATGGTAAGGTCACATATACACAAAGCACAGGCTGAATCGGATTTGTACCTGCTTTTTTAGCTGCAGCCATTTATTGTACCAGACAGAATCTTGTTGTCAGTCAGAAATCGCTGCCCATCCTGGTCTTCTCCAAGTCCTGCAGGTTGGGTTCCCGATTACTTGAGCTCTACTTCCCACACTGTCCATCTCCAACCATGGACTGAACCTGTCATATGCTTCAGACCTCTGTACCACAACTGTCCTGCTGACTACCGAGATTACTTTTTTTCCCTCTTACAGTGGTGATCGGCGCTGTAGCTGCAGCCCGGCAGCTACCTTCAATAGCATTTAGAACGCAAGTTTCCGTTCCAAATGCCAAACTTCCTGTCAGTGGAACGCACATGCGTTCCACTGACAGGAAGTTTGCGTTCCACTGCTTTCAATGCAATATCGCTCGGTCGGTCAGGCAGGAAGGGAGGGTGAAAAGTAACGAGAACATACAAGGGAAAGTGGTGAGAGTAAAAGGCTGAAGGTAGAGGCAGATAGCGGGCGGCTGCTGCACCTCCTTGAGCTTGCGCCCTGGGCGTCGGCACCGCCCGCACCTGCCTAGTTACGGCTCTGCCTCCATGGGCCTGCTACATCCCTTCTGGCTGCTGGACACACCTTATCTCTGATGGCTGGTCATGTCCTTTCAGTGGCACACACTATCTCATGGGCCCATACCATTGCATGTCCCCAGTGGGCACTTCATGCCTCAGCCCTCCACTCCATTCAAAGTTAAATGTAAAATTGCAACTTTTGAGCACACGCAAAAATGTGTCTGCACACTCACAGTTCTGCAGTTGTATTTTGAGTTGGATGTATTTTAAGATATGTGCAACTTTAAATTTAGTGCATGGTGCAAAAATGCAGTTGTCATAAGACGTATCTTAAAGTTACATACAAGTCAAAATCTGACATTTCTGAAAGAGACACACGGCCTTATTGAACTGAACTTACATGTGAACATCACCAAGCCACATCTATCAGCACAAGTATATGCCAACTCAAAATAAATGTGTACATTTTTCACATGCACAGGGTAACAAATGTTATGCAAGTCACAGCTTTACATGTTGCAAGTGGACTTATATTCAACTCTAAATCTAAATCAGTCCCTAAGGTTGGTGTCACACAGGCACTTTTAACGCCAGTATTTTTCTAGCTTCAGAAATGCTTAGGCCAAATGTCATGTTCTTTTGCAGTTGAAAGAATGCAGCACTTTTAAATCTCACAGCTAAGCGCTTAAATGCTCTATTTAAATATTAGGTATTTCAGTTGTACATAATTTTATTGAGTGCTTTGGATACTTTAAAAAACTCTCAGGTGTCCATTTTACTCATAGAAATGAATGATTATATTGGCGAGTAATGAGACATTACTCTTTAAAGGGTAGTGAAAGTTACACCACCCATAAAGGTAATGTACAAATATGCACAAATGCACATCTGCAATGCATTTCTGTTTCTGCATATGTGTCTATTTTTGAGTCTCCCAAATGCAGAAGTCCACTCCCACAATCCAGGTTTTGAAACTACCCTATAAAATCTCTAGTACTACCCCTTCATTACTTCCAACTAGAAAATATTTCTACTAAATACTGCTCATTCCAGCATGAGAGTGAGGTGCCTTCTTTTTTTTTATTGAGGTTTTATTGGATATTTGTGAGGTGTTTGTGAGGTGTTTGACATTTTTCTTCTGACTGTCCTTACGCTCAGCATGACATGAGTATGCTGATTTCTTAAATCCTTTCTTATTCAAAGTTTGCATGGATGTGAAATTTGAGGCTTGTGTGTGTGCACAGTCCATTTTGTTAGAATTGTGCCAATCCAAACAGTTCCTCACATCAGAAAGAGCAACTTTTCCACCCCCAAGATGTTACCATCTTAATGCACAGATCCATGCACTACCCGGGAAAATAGGTGTATTTTCACAACAATATACATATAGTGGAACTAATTTATTAGTAAATGCCAATATATGCTGTATTGTGCGTAAAATCGCACTGTACATGCCCAGAAACGGACTATACGCCAGTGAATGCAAGAACATCCAATTCAAAGTCGAGCGCAAAGGACACTTGTGGCAGCCTGTGATTTCTTGTGCGGAACGGAGAGGGGAATGACCGTATGTAAGCAGTCAATGTATAGTAAAGGCGTCCAAAGTCGAGCACACGCATCCGTGTCCGAATCAAGCTTTGTGCATCTCTGAGGTACATGCTTTTCAGTCATATCACTTTTACCAGTTACAGGTCAGGTGTATGTGCCGATTACTAGTGATGACAGTTGTGTATACATGCTAAACACATGTGTTTTCAATCAAGAGCAACTGTACAAATGCATTTTATGTACAGTAGGCATTAATAACATAATGATTAATGTTTTTCATTGGGGAAAAAACTTTTTTTTTAAATTTTCTCATTAATGACTATTAATAACAGGTGACGATAATTGAATACTTTTTTCTGTGCATTCTGCTGGGACTTTATAGTCTACTGTTAAGTGCGTATTGTCGCTAACCAATAACAATTGTCGAATCTCGATTTGTGTTTCCATTGCACAAAGATTTATTCTCAAAAAGTAGCAGTAGATATTCAAGCGGAAATTATAATAAGTACAGCCGTTACTTATCGCAGGCGCTCTGGATCCAGTGTACAGTCATTCAATCCCCTATCTGGGGACGAGATGTCTGAACACTAGATGAGGAGCTGCTGTTTATATGCACACAGAAATACAGTAAAAGAATGCAGAATGGTATAGCTTGCTTCTATTGGTCCAGGTTTCAGGAAGGTCCAAGGGGTTGTCAATCATTGGCTAGTTCAACCTAAAGAATCCAAAGGAGGGGGTCATCTCCTCAGGGGGTATGCTCCGATCTTCCCGCCAAGATTCCTTAGTCTTAAATAGTTCATAATTCCCTATCATTCATAACTTGCGTATGCACTCTGCGATTCCTTCGCAGAGTGGCCCGGACAGTTGCAATTGTTAAGAGGAGTATTATGATACCACACATGATATGATTCCTTCAACCTGTACCATATGTTTTACTGATATGCATATAACTTATGATATTACACATAAATACTACTATATTTCGACATAAATGACTATGTGTTGCAACTACCATTAATGTGTACTATTTTACAAGTGTGCGCGTGTGTGCGAATGTATGTAAAAGACTAAATACTGTTGTTGCCACGTGTTGCAGCTGCGTACGCCCTTTTACGCCGTAGCGTGCCCTTTTACGCAGTAGCGTGCCGTACGCATCTTTTCAGACAAAGACAACCAAGTTTGCTCGATTTTAATTTAAATGACTTTATCCAATATGCTGACTTCGACAGCTCCACCCTTTGATAGTGTAATAAACTATCACCTAATCACCGTTTCAAGTTCAGGGTTATACAACACTTCTTCACAGACCATGATCTCGGTATCTGGTACCACCTTTTCAGTTTCAATCTCAGTGTTTCTCCTAGGAGACCATTTTCCACACTTCAACACAGTAGGAACACGTTTGACACATAAACCAATCGCTAAGATGACACCCAGTATAAGGAGAAGGAGCTTACCTACACTAGCAACCATTTCCTGTACCCACTCCCCCAGACCGGAGAACCATTTCACAGGGTTCAACCACGAGAACCAACCTGCCACCTTTTCCCCGACCTCATATAACGAAGAATTATGGTTCCTTTGAAATTCCCAGTTCGGTGCAACATTTGACACCGAACTGGGTGGCTAGTGTTACACAGTACCCACCAGTAATAGAGGTGAGATAATTTAGTACCAGTCTATGTTGCACCAACTCCTTCTTGTACGCTTGTAGCTCCCTTCCAGTATACCTGAAAGTGTCATCATACATCTCAGTGATATTATCTATTAATTTAGCTAGGTCTTGGATATATTTAAAGTTTAGTGTTCCCCGAGCAGTCCTGGTGAGCTCTAGAGCAACCATAACTTGAAAACCAGCGGTTTCACTAATCAAGTTTGTAGCTATGGGTTCCTCACCAGGAATCATATTTCTCTTGCCACGGTGTTCATACTGTGTGTGTATGTATGGTGGTGATGTAGTCTTGTGAATATCAACCATTTCTTCATGAGTAACAGTCATGATTTCAGGAACCAGTTTAGCTAATAAACACAAGCCCTTGGAACTCGGAGTTACCCAGGAATAAGCTTTTCTCCCACAAACAAAGTACACATCATCAGGGAGTACATAAGGAACAGTATGCCTATTATATCGCACAGAGTTTTGACGAAACTACCCATGCCTAGAGTCTTCATTTGCTCAAGACACATGTCAGCATGGATGACATTCTCACAATTATCTTTAGAGACTTTACCAATGGACATTTTCTTATGTTTGGTTATACGCCCTAATTTATAACTTCCATCAACATTCCTTCCTATGGGTGATTTTGTAAGTCTCCCTCCAACATGAGCATGGCGAGCCATTGTCTGATCTGATAGGTCAGCCTCCCAATTCTCCAGACGCTTTGCATGAGATATATTTAGGCACAGCAAAGATCTGTCTACGGAGTATTGTTGAAGTGTCAGACTAGGGGACCTAGTGTTATTGTACCTCCCGTCTATGGGCCTCCCACCCCTCAATTCGAGTACTTCGGAAATGTTTAGAGGGAATGGCACTAGTCCTATATTATGCTGCCCCTGCGGCAAGTGAGAGCACACCCAGCACTCGGTTTGGTTTAGCACCTTACCCACCAGGGAGTGCTAATCCTCCAAAGGATGCCCGCCCATATTCAGATTATCGGTGGACTGGCATCGCTGGATGCATCTCTCTTCAACTAGGGAGTCACAGAACTTGCAGATGCAATACTCATCAGACAATAGCCCCTCACACTGTCTCCGGCTCAAGCTTGATAATGGGCTGCTCTGAGTATTCTAATAACTTTTCCTCTGTCTCCATCTCATCCACATCACTACCAGAACCCTCCTCCGTCCTCCATCCTCCTTCACAAAAATAGAATGTCCTAGAAAAAGTAAAAACAAGGAAAATCCTGGAACAAAAGAAAAACAAAAACCGCCACTCCATCGCTGGACAGATAGTTCTGAGGCAACGTCTCAGGTTCAGGTGTCTCGACTGCAGGCTTTAGGTCTCCCGGAACAGACTCACAAGTGACAGATCTATGCCGTCGGTCTCAGTTTTATCTTGCACTTTCTCTGGGTTACGGACTCTCCTGCAGTGGGTGGAATGGACCCAAGTGTCTCTCTCTGCAACTTTCAGTGATGTAGTACTGGTCAGCAGCACTTGGTACGGGCCTTCCCAACGGTCTGTTGAACAACCTGAACGTAAGAAATTGCGGATCATAACATAGTCTCCAGGTTCAACATCATGACAGTTCGTTTCTGGCATACCAGATGACAGCATTTTTAGTTTTTGTTGTTGTTGCTTTAGCTGTCTACTCATTCTTATAAGATATTGTACAGTCACTTCATTATTACACTTCAAGTCGTCTTGTGGACTCACGATTAAATGAGGTTGTCGTCCGAACAGTATCTCAAAGGGGGACAGATTAAGAGGAGGTCTAAGAGTGGTCCGAATGCTATGGAGGACCAATGGCAAAGCCTCAGGCCATGCCAACCCAGTTTCAGCCATTACTTTACCAAGCTTGTTCTTTATAGTACCATTTACTCTCTCCACCTTACCACTGGCTTGTGGTCGGTAAGGGGTGTGAAGTCTGCTACCGATTCCCATGAGTTTACACATATTTTGGAAAATATCACCAGTAAAGTGGGTACCCCTATCACTTTCAATGATTCTAGGGATATCGAACCTACATACAAAATCTTGTACAATTTTCTTTGCAGTGAACACAGCAGTATTAGTGGCTGCCGGATATGCTTCTACCCAACCGGAAAACACATCAATACACACTAACACATACTTTAGATTCCTGCACGGTGGTAGTTGGATATAGTCAATTTGTATTACCTGAAAAGGTCCGTCTGTAGGAGGGATGTGGAATGGCTCAGTTGGAATAGTTTTCCCAACATTTTTCCTCAAACAGGTAAGACATGACATTGCCTTCTTACCAGCCTGAGAGGAAATTTCGGGAGCACACCAGTATGCTATCACCAGTTTGCACATACCTTCTTTACCCAGGTGAGTCAGACCGTGTGCTGCTTCAGCCAGGCTTGGATAGTACGTTCGGGGAGCTACAAGCTTACCTTGTCCATCCCTCCAGAGTCCTGAGGACTCTTGACCACATCCCTTCGCCTTCCAGGCCGCTTTTTCCTGCAGGGAACACAAATCTTGCATTTCAATTAATTTCTGCATGTCTAATGTCTGAAAAATCATCATAGTCTCGGTCGATACAGTCATAGGTTGCCCTGCTGCCCATTTAGCAGCTTCGTCCGCCCTGTTATTGCTCAGTGACACTGGTTCTTCTTCAAAGGTATGGTCTTTGCACTTTATGATGGCTACTGTTCTGGGTAACTGTATCGCTGTCAGAAGTCCTTTTATGTGTTGTGAGTGTGCCACTGGCGTACCTGCTGCTGTCGTAAAGTTTCTAAGACGCCAAAGGGCCCCAAATCGTGCACTACCCCGAAGGCGTACCTAGAGTCAGTATATATATTGGCTGATTTACCCTCTGCCAATTCACACGCTCTCCTTAATGCTACTAGTTCCGCCACCTGGGCTGAGTGAGGTGGGCCAAGGGATTCAGCTTCTACCACATCCTGATCGTCTACAACAGCGTAACCAGTACATAGCTCTCCCGTCTCTGTCTGTCTATGACAACTCCCGTCTGTATAAAATGTAAAATCTACATTTTCTAAGGGGGTGTCACGTATGTCGGGACTTGCAGTAAAGGTCTGATTCAGGTGTTCCATACAGTCATGTGTGTCAGTACTCTTGCCTAACTCCTCATCGACCAGGGTCTCCTCACCTCCCACCCTTTGTGTCTCGAGAGACACATATGGAAGGTATGTAGCTGGATTTAAGGTGCTACATCGTTTGATGGTGATGTTTGAGGGTGATGTTTGAGGGTGCCATCAGGGCTAGTTCCCACTTTGTGAATCTAGCTGAAGAAACATGTCTGGTTTGGGCTGAATTTGACAGAGCTGATACAGCATGAGGTGTATAGACAGTTGAATTATGTCCGAATACTACGTCCTCGCTCTTACTTACCACAAGAGCAGTTGCTGCTACACTTCTGAGACATGTTGGGAGTGATCTTGCCACATTGTCCAATTGTGCACTGTAGTATGCTACCGGTCTGCTAGCGTCACCATGTTTCTGTGTGAGGACACCTGCTGCACAACCAGAAGCTTCCGTACAGTATAGCTCAAAAGGCTTTTCGTAATCAGGTATTCCCAATGCAGGTGCTTTAGTCAGACTATATTTAAGGTTAAAGAATGCTTGCTCTGACTCTTCTGTGTGTACAACACATTCTAGTTTTGACGAAGAGACTAGCTCCTGCAATGGTAATGCCAGAATAGAAAAACCTGGGATCCAGGATCTACAGTATCCACACATCCCCAGGAAGGTACGAATCTGCTTCTGGCTCTGCGGCAGAGTCATGTGTTGTATAGCCTCAATCCTGTCGGTTGTCAGGTGTCTTAGCCCCTTAGTGAGGCAGTGTCCTAAGTATTTGACCTTAGTCTGACATGGCTGTAATTTGTCCTTTGCCACCTTGTGCCCTGTTTGTGAGAGATGGAGCAAAAACAATTTAGTATCATGTAAACATGACATAAAAGAATCAGAGCACAGCAACAATTCGTCCACATATTGAATTAGAACAGACCCATTGTGGGGTTGAAAGGATTGCAAATAGTCATGTAAGGCTTGGGAGAAAATACTGGGGCTGTCAATGAACCCCTGGGGCAGTCTGGTCCATGTGTATTGCACTCCCCAGTAGGAGAATGCAAAAAGGTATTGGCAGTCAGGGTGAAGAGGGACTGAGAAGAAAGCAGAACATAGATCAATGACAGTAAAGTGACTAGCAGACGGTGGAATCTGCATGAGGATGACAGCTGTATTCGGCACTACGGGGAATTGGCTCTCAACAACTTTATTAATTCCCCTTAAGTCCTGGACTAATCTATAGCCCCTCCCCCCACTCTTCTTCACAGGGAAAATGGGACTATTTGCTGTACTGGCTGTACGAATTAAAATCCCTTGTTGTAGCAGCCTCTCAATAACAGGATATACCCCTAGTTCCACCTCCGGTTTTAATGGATACTGTGGGATTTTTGGAGCTATCCTACCACTTTTTAGATTGACCATGACAGGGGCTACGTTTGCCATCAGTCCAGTGTCCTGTCCATCTCTGGTCCATAGTGAACCTGGTATTTCCAGCAACATCCCCTTTACTTGAGATGGACTTTGCTCTATAACAGGAGAGTGTAACATTAACCTTTGAGGGGTGTCCAATATATCCTGTACCTCATGTGCGACTTTCTCCGGTATATATCTAAGAACACTCCATCTGGAGTACAGTATATGACACATCCCGTTTTACATAACAAGTCTCTTCCCAGCATGTTAGTAGGAGCCGCCGCAGCCAAGAGAAATGAATGCTTGGTATGCAGGGGCCCGATAGTAACTTCAGCAGGTTTAGTTAGTGGATAATGCAACACTCTTCCCGTTACCCCCATAGCTGGAACAGTTTTACTGGTCACCTGTAGATTGAAAGGAGAGGTTATCACAGATCGGTGCGCCCCTGTATCTACAAGAAAAGTTTGCTTCCTACCAGCTATGTCAACTATCATTGTTGGTTCTTCTATCTGACTCTCAGTTAACCTCACTGGCTGTAGACTACAGGTATGACCTGACCCCTAGCGCTGACTATCTTTTTCCCACGCAGCATTTGCTGCTATAATATGCGCGGGTAGATGTGAGTCTTCTAATCTATGAAAATTCCCCTTTGGAGGATATCTACGTAACCCACCCGTATGTGTATACTGTCTTTCTTTTTTACAATCTCTTGCGAAATGGCCTTCTTCGTTACACTTGAAACACCTGATTATTCTATTTTTCTTATTATGTGGGTTGTATGCTGGTGGTCGTGTATGCACTCCCTCTAAAGCCTGTATATTTACCGTCATTAACCTATCACTTTTCTCTTCCTTTTTTCTAAAGATGTTTTTGTCATGCTCCACAGCAGACTTCCTAAGAGAATCTACTGTGATGCCTCTCCAATTAGGTAATGTGGTCTGTACTCTTGTCTTTAAATTTTCTCTAAGGCCATCCATTAATACTCCTACAGCTATCTTTCTATGATGTGGGTCCTCACCTATGTTGGATATCCCAGTGAACCGTGTTATCGCTGCTATAGCTCTAGCAAAGTAATCTGAGGCTGTTTCACTATCCTTTTGTTTTATGGTGAAAATCTTACTCCAATTTACCACTACTGGAAAATAGATGGCTAAATGTTTGACAATTTGTTCTATATTCTCTTGGTTAATCTCATCAGTCAAGGTGTCATCTTCATCCAACAAACAATCTTTAATAAATTTTTGTATGTCAGTATTAGGAGGAAGACACGCCCTCAACACTACACGCCAATCCTTATTGGTTGGTTCGTGTGCATTTCCTAAGTCTTTAACAAATTTCTGACACTTTGCCAACTCTTTTCTAGGATCTGGGAATTAAGTCATAATGGAACGTAATTCTGATCTAGTCCAGGGACAATGCATTGTAACATTCTTTAAAGGAACTACACCATCCTTGTCCGCCTTCCCATTGGGAACTGATATTGTGCGGACTGGATACGCACCCACTGGTTCACTGTCTTCAGAAGACACTACAGGATTTGCTGTTTCAATATTTAGACTGCTATCACTCCTAGTGATCACACTACTCTCACCTATCTCAGCCATTGCTCCTTTCCCATACTTACGCTGAACCTCTAGCATATTAACAGCATGAGCAATGGCTGAAATCACAGTGGGTTCGTCTTCATCTTCTGATACACTGGTTTTAAACTGGCTTAAGACAGGATATAACTTAGCAATTTCTCTTTTTTCAGTTTTAATAACGGCTGTACTTACCCCTCCCGCCACATAAGGTGGCGGGGGCGCGCTTGCACTGAGTTCGCCACGCTTCTCAACCGCTACTTCCGCCGTGCGCGCTCTTTTCGCCACGCCTACTTCCGCTGTGCATTCGCTGCTCTGCCACGTGTTACCTTCCATTTGCCACAATTTTAAACAATCATTATGTTTATTCCTCACTTTCGTTGACTTAATCAACCATACTTTATCTTTTACAGTATTTAGTACCTCTGCATTAAAACTCCCTATTTGTTGGAAAAGGCCTATCACAATTTTTGGTCATTTTGAACCACGTGTCACAATACACAGTTGCGTATGCACCATATTTCTTACACATGAGAAACCTCGCTGAACCAATAGGCCCTTCCTTAGGCAGTACATTGGCCATCTCTAGCGTATGCTTAGCACCCATGTTGAACAATACCTTCTACACGGAACACAGACACACCGCAATGCTCTGTTCTTTCCGGCCAACAATTTCAACCCTGTTGCTACAATCACTGCTAGAGATCTCTAATGCCACGGTGGACGTATTTCCAAATAGCCGCGTCCACTCGCTTACTCTTGTTCCGAACAAGAATCCCTAACACAGAAATAGTTCCTCGATAGCCGGCTATCTCAAATTTCTGTTGAGTTTATTATAACTGGTAGCACCAAGTCGATACAATCAACCAGCCTTTCCAATATAATTCCTCCACGCACTTCCAATTTTACCCTTGCGGTTGTGTTTACCGTGCGGTTAGATCGCACCGCATACTAATACTAATTATCATTAAACCTTGCGATCTATTGGTGGCGATTCGCGAAAACCCGGTTTTCGCACTCGTATACCTGCCCTGTATACCGGCCTTCAGTTGGGCAACCTGCCTCGTCAGACAGCAACTGAGCACAATCCACAATAAAAGTGTATCTACGTTACAACATCACACACTATACACCTTTTCTGCGCAGAAAATCAAAAGTTCCCAACAATAGTAATAATGTCTAAGAGGCTTTCACAAGTAATTATACTGTACACATATGATAACTATCAAAACGATTGTTTAACCACGTGGCAAATCTACCGGAAGTCCGCGTACGCACAGCAGGAAATACACATACGTTAAGCAATGCAATACAGTTAAAACGCACAATGACAATAAAAATAAACAGTTTTCTCTTTTGTCCCTAGGTTCTAGTTAGCGTGCCCTAGACAATGCAAAACGGACATTCGGTTTCACAACAAAGAGTAAAATTCAGGTTTTCAAACATTGCGTTCTTACCCGTATATGACGCGTCTCCACCCTTTGTTGCGGAACCGAAATCCGTTGGTCTTGTGTATCATCCGACAACGAAACCTCCAAAATTCACGAGCCCCCAAATTGTTAAGTGCGTATTGTCGCTAACCAATAACAATTGTCGAATCTCGATTTGTGTTTCCAACGCACAAAAATTTATTCTCAAAAAGTAGCAGTAGATATTCAAGCGAAAATTATAATAAGTACAGCCGTTACTTATCGCAGGCGCTCTGGATCCAGTGTACAGTCATTCAATCCTGAAGTCTGGGGACGAGATGTCTGCACACTAGATGAGGAGCTGCTGTTTATATGCACACAGAAATACAGTAAAACAATGCAGAATGGTATAGCTTGCTTCTATTGGTCCAGGTTTCAGGAAGGTCCAAGGGGTTGTCAATCATTGGCTAGTTCAACCTAAAGAATCCAAAGGAGGGGGTCATCTCCTCAGGGGGTATGCTCCGATCTTCCCGCCAAGATTCCTTAGTCTTAAATAGTTCATAATTCCCTATCATTCATAACTTGCGTATGCACTCTGCGATTCCTTCGCAGAGTGGCCCGGACAGTTGCAATTGTTAAGAGGAGTATTATGATACCACACATGATATGATTCCTTCAACCTGTACCATATGTTTTACTGATATGCATATAACTTATGATATTACACATAAATACTACTATATTTCGACATAAATGACTATGTGTTGCAACTACCATTAATGTGTACTATTTTACAAGTGTGCGCGTGTGTGCCAATGTATGTAAAAGACTAAATACTGTTGTTGCCACGTGTTGCAGCTGCGTACGCCCTTTTACGCCGTAGCGTGCCCTTTTACGCCGCAGCGTGCCGTACGCATCTTTTCAGACAAAGACAACCAAGTTTGCTCGATTTTAATTGAAATTACTTTATCCAATATGCTGACTTCGACACTACATATATATTGGACGTGTTCTACAGTGTATTGTCTCTTAGAGCAGAGAGTACCTAGACCCGTGTTCAACAAGAGACATTTCATCAGATCCCCTTCTAGTTGAATATGGATATGTGTATGCCTGAATTACGCACGTATGCCCGAAGAAATGCACATTACATTTGTTTTGCATGCCTTAATGAATTATGCCTAGTGTCACAAATCTGTATATGTGCTACATTGTTGATGGTTGTTAATGACCGTTATTATTTGTATACTTCCCATGTGTACCATGTATTGGTAAACCACAAGTGCTTTGGCATGATGTGCACAGTAGCTTGGTACTACTTATACTGAGCTTGAACTTGTCACTCCTCTTGCATCATTAAGCTTCAATGGGGCAGGGACTGATGTGAATGAGTTCTCTGTACAGCGCTGCGGAATGGAATCAGTGGCGCTATATAAATAAATGGTGATGATGATGATCATTAAAAAGAAAACATCAAGTGAAGGTAATTGGGTCCATTTATATGGTTCGCCTCATTTACGAACTTCTTGATGTTGACACATATTGACCAGTCATGTATACACCCTTATGTGCATAACAAAAAAGTGTTATCTACACGCTTTTAAAGAAGCCACATGTATACAGATACCTTGTTTTATATAAATTTTATTAGCTCTATAAAACTTTTTTATTTTGACTTTTCGATGCTAGCATTTCACTTGATTTTCAAAAGCCAGATGCTAGTTAGCTCAGTTCACTTCTGTTTTGGCATTGTCTTTTTGCGGCTTTGGCTTTACTTTATATCACTTAGTCTGACACCATATAGTAAAACCTGCATTTTAGTAGACAGAAACTAATTGTTTTTCAGTCCAACTAAAATGTAAAAGCTGCCATTTGGTTGTTTTACTTTTAAAACAATATCATGTTGATTCTAACATTTACCTTTGTGCATTAGCCTAAATATTGTAATGGCAATGTTTTAGAACCTTTTTTTCACACCACAGAGCAATAAAAGTTGTTTAAAAATTCATTCTATGTAGTTCAGTGTCATAGTTATAAAATAATAAATGGTAACTTATAAAAGGTAGATTGCTGTAACTCACTGTGGGCAAGTACAGAAGGGGTTATTTAATGCTCATCACCTTCATTTGCTTCATCTAAGGTTAATGTTATATTTGAAGGTGTTAACAAAGTCAACAGGCTGTTTCTCTGGTACAAGATTAAATGTGCCTGGGAGACAATGTAAGGTACTGTAAATGTTGTAAAAAAATAATTTGCTGTGTGGTTATTGAAGTTCTTATGTTTCATATAAAAAAAATGATGTTCATAATTCATACTGACATCCTTGTCTGCATGTGTGTATAATCAATGGGATTAGGTCTAAGATATATACCAAACTCAGGGGTGCACAGAGGATTTTTAAGGGGAGGGTTTCCCCTCCACCGAAAAAAAAAAAAAAGCGAGAGAGCTGCCGCGCATGCGCAGCAGCTCCGTTTAGGCAGCACTGTATGATACAGCAGCCGCGGCGCTGTTAAAGAAGCGTCCGCGGCGGTGCTGTATACAGCTTCTTTGACAGCGCCACGGCTGCTATATAGTACAGTGCCAATATGTAGGGCACTTCTTTAACTGAGGGGAGGGGTTTCTGGAGACCCAGAAACCCCCCCCCCCTGCGTGCGCCCCTAAAACTTAAATGCTAAGTCATAAGGAAACTATAGATTTGTATTTTTCATATTTCACTAAGTTGTGTGGGAAATTATGGCTTGTTTATTGAATGGGAAATTATGTATCTGTGATGTGTCATAAAAACTATATGGTAGAATTTGGAAAACATGCAGCTTTAGTTTAGTTACCTCACAGGTAGGAGGGCTGAGCTTAAGGATCAGGTTTATAAGATTACTTATGTTGTCAAGTATTGTTCATTACCTGGAAACCAATCTAATTGGGGTTATGGTCTTCAGCATCCTCTTGCAACATAGAGAAGAATTGGTATGTTTCCATTTTTGTTATTTCTCCCTTTATTATGATTGCATAATATTACTGTATGCCATCTTGTTATACTATTTTGTACATTAAGCATTGTATTTGTTATATTAAATCTCATTTAATAAGTGTCTGTGTACTTACTGGACTTACAGTCAGACAGCTTGGCTAATGTGATTGCTACATAACTGTAATACAGGGTATTATTTGGGTTAAGGATAATTCTGGGGGATTTAATGTTTAATTATATTGGGTATACATTGTGATGGTATTATAAGTGAGGGAAGTGACCTAGGACTTCCTCTCAGTGTGGTCTGTAAAACCTAATCGTTATGGTGGCAGTTTTGGAATGAAAAGTAGATTTCTGATTTAAAAATGGATTTAATTATTGTTAGATAGACCAGGTCTTGTAGAGACTAACATCTTGTCACGCACACATATCATGCAGGCTCAGCAAGTCCTGTTTTGTGACAGCCAGTTTGATTTGTTCTTGTAATTCGCAATGTATTCCTTATTATTCTCCTTGGTTATTCAGTGCTTCTAAAGTGCTTGGAAAGAAGCTTCAAAGCAGCTTTAAAAGGGCTTTCCCATCTGTCATTAAATGCACTCAAGGTTTTGGTGAGAACAAGCACTACATCTTTCTACTCCTGGATGCCCGTATATAGCTCATGTTATATCTAGACATGGAAGGAAAGACCTTCATTTAAGGGTGCAAAACTTAGATATATGCTAATGGCAGCTCTGTACTTGTAATATGTCTTTGCTGTTTGGCTCCTTGTTCTGGGTAGATGAAAGAAGAGGGACGCAAATTGGTGATGTCCCACAAAGAAGTAATTGCCACACATAGTAAGATAAGAGTATTCATATGCACTGTGACTGAAATGCAAGCTCAAAACAGAGGTGGTGGAAATAATCACAGACGTGTTAGTGGACCACAGTCAAGACCCAGACAGAAGAGTTGGGAGATCCAGGAGAAGTAGAGCAGAGTACATAGATAAAACCACAGTGAGGAGAATGCAAATATAACAAGACAGAGGAGGAGGAGAGTGGAGTGTGTAAATAAGACACAGGAGGAAAGAGAGAGTCGCATAGATGTAACACATGAGCAAAAGGTTATACACAAGACACTGAAAAGAAGGGCACATAGACAAGATAGGGGGTGGATATAGGGCATAGAAAAGACAAGGTGTGGTGGCAGAGACAAGACACAAATGGGAGAAGGGGACATAAACAAGACATGGGGCTAGATTTACTAAACTGCTGGTTTGGAAAAGTGGAGATGTTGCCTATAGCAACCAATCAGATTCTAGCTATCATTTATTTAGTACAGTCTACAAAATGACATCTAGAATCTGATTGGTTGCTATAGGCAACATCTCCACTTCTTCCTTAATGACATCCACTAAAACACTTGCAAAAATGGGGATGCTATTCTTGATTAACTGGAACATTACTGAGAAGCTCAACTGAGGCAACGCCACGTCAAGAGTTCTTGACATCTGTAGATACACACACCTATTGTAAGTGCAGATATGATCAGAAAACTTACCCAGTTGTAAGGAAACCTATAGATGCATCTTACAAACCACCATCAGAGTGCATTGGTAGAAAATGTAAAGTTTAGAACATATAGCTGATGTTCAGAGAAACAAGAGTGAAAGCGTTGTTCCACTAATATCATGTTTCATCAGGTTCTCCACCTGATATTTCTGTAGGCTCAGGCTCTGGCTCTGCCATATGGGAGCTATGTTTTGTTCTTCTGCTAGTTGTCATCAAAAAGAGGGCCTGCAAGTATCTCAGGCCTGGCCAACCTGTGGCTCTCTAGATGTTGCGAAACTACAAGCCTTGTCAGTAGATAACCAGCTGATAGCTGGCAGGGCATGATGGGACTTGTAGTCTCACAAAACCTGGAGATCCACCTGTTGGCCAGGCCTGAAGTATCTGTTTCAAAAAATACCTGACTCATATCCTGCAAAACATGCTTAGGCAGGAGCAGCTCACCCTGGATTTTTAGATTGACATCGAGGTTATGACCAGAAAAATATAAGCCTTCACAGTACATATCTGTTTTGCACAAATGTGGCAATTTAGCCGACTTACCCACATTTTTTGTTTGGAACTGCTCTTGAAACATAATTACTAACCTATGTTGTGGAGTATTGCCTACTATCACTTTAGGGCAACCCTCTTCATTAATTTTCATGTATTTTTTTTTAAAATATTGCCCATTCCAGCCTAAAGTATGTCTTCAATTAATACATGTATCACTATGGTACATTTCATGTTTTTATTACATTGTTTGAAATATATGTATAAAAATACACTTTCATGTAACCTGAGAACGTATAAAAAACAAGTCCTTTTATGGGGAACAAATGGCTTTTTGGTCTCTCATAATTCTGCTTTCTCCACCTGTTAATTCTCATTTAAATATCTTGTCCTGCAAACAAAATGCTGTGTTTGGATATGGTTGTAATAGCAGTCACATAAATGTGCCAAGTATCATCATCATCATCATCATCATTCTGTAGGGCTTTAAAATTGGGAATAAACACAGTAATAAAACAATATTGGATAATACAGACAAATAGAGAGGTAAGAGGGTAAGAGGTTATTTGCAAGCTTACAATCTATGGGACAATGGCAGTTTGATGCATGAGGTTAAGTACTACATATTGCATAGTAGTCCAGACAGATTGTAAAGGTCAAAAGTGCTTAGTATCAGAGCAATGTTGGACAGGGGTTCAGAGAGTTGTTGTATTGTGTGAACTGTCTAAAGGTGAAAATAGGGTACCCTAGGGAGGTGAGAAAACAGGATCCCGATGAGTAGAGGAATGCATCCACTGGTACTCAGCCCGAGGGAGTAAGTTAAAGAGAGTAGTTTGGAGGCACAATTTGAATGTGGATTTTCAATGAGGATGTTAAAATCACTCATGATGATGTCACAGTATTAAGAAATTATGGAAATCTTCAAGAAATTGTTGGTGTTGTCCAAGGGGTGTGATAGATGATGGCAACACACAGAGAATGGGTTGAAAATCTGAATAGCATGTACTTCAAAAGAACGTATGAGATGGGATATTTGGTAGAACTGTGAATGTGCAATGTGTGGAAAGAAGTAGTCCAACCCCACCTCCATGTCTGCAGGAAAATATGCAAATCCAGCGACTGTGTGTTCTGCTATCAGAGTTTTCTAATTCCGTTTTTGTTCAGTTTTTTATTATAGGTTTATTATAGTATTACAATCTTATCTAAACAAATTTCTGACCTACCTCTCTGTATAATTAAATCTATTTTTGTTTGATATAGTTATTGTTCTTTTGAATGTACCATGTGTTTATGTAAGAAAAGTATTATTTATTTAAGCTAATGTATTGCGCTTCTTGCAAATATAATGCTGGACACGCACAAATCCCTTTCTCTTTTTGTCTATATGACTGATGTAATTACTACCCAGTAAGGAAGATACAGTATATA
Organism: Mixophyes fleayi; assembly: GCF_038048845.1. NCBI lineage: Eukaryota > Metazoa > Chordata > Amphibia > Anura > Limnodynastidae > Mixophyes > Mixophyes fleayi. Next base: position 260,339,379 of record NC_134404.1, read on the forward strand.
AATTTAGACTTTGGTGTCTATAAAAAGTCTGACCTTCAAAATTATCTCTTTCACTCCGGCTGTGTTAATGTGTCCCATCATATATACGTACTTGCATTATTTTTTGTGTCTTTTGTGTAACCTCGTCATTTTTTCTATTTTGTTTATGGCAACTCATTTGATAAACTTGTGTGTGTAGATTTCAGAAAAGGTTGACCTTAATGGTCTAGGGTCCTTTTTCAACCTCACTATGTAACTATGTGGAATTGTGCAATGTAGTGGGACCTCTTGCGTGTATTCCTGGGACTTTGGTCTTTTAAAAACCCTAGCTACGCCCCTCACCTCCCAAGAATTTCTGCTAAAGAAGTTTTGGTAAGAAATTCAATCCCTGGTACTGAAGTGGCTTTACTTTATAAAGTACCATTTAATTTGAATGGTCTTTTCAATCAGTAACATAAACTAAAAATCAACATATTTTAGGACAGAATGTTCTACAGCTAACGTTGTAGATTAAAGATATCTTTATTTTCCAGATAGTTGCAGTAATGTTTTAAAATTATATTTTGTCATAGAACAGAACATTTATTTTTAAAGTCATAAGCAATGAATTCTAATTAGTTGTCATCTAAGTACTACGTGTAACATTTACATCATACCTAAACGGAATACTTGTCAGGTCATCTTAGCTTTCAGTCTCACCAAATATGTTATCACTCTTAATAACTCCAGTAGTAACTCTTTCAGCTGTGGTGGATCCAGTATCAAAGGAACAAAATAAGGATTTCTTCTTTCAAATTATAACTGACAGGACTTTGAATGTAGAATTGAAATAGACAAAATAATACTTACTACTACAGGAATATAGGTATGTTTTTAGTTAAATGGACTGCAAACCTAAAGGGTGTTCTATTATTTTGTTATTACTCTGATGAATACAGCAGTGTGATCTATTATCCAGAAACCTGTAATGCCGAAAATACTGAAGATAACAAAGAAAAGCAAAGTGAAAAAGTGTGCAACATTGTTTCTGAGCAATACGCTCAGAAACAATGTTGCACACGCAAAGACATGGGGGATTTATATATCCTTCTAAAAAGGAAAAGTAGATGTGTTGTCCATAGCAACCAATCACATTATACCTATAATGTATTTAGTACATTCCAGAAAATCATAGCTACAAGCTGAATGGTTGCTATTGGCAACACCTCCAATTCTCCATTTTAGAGGGTTTGATAAATCTACACCATGGTCATCAAGTGCTCTTCGCTCTACAGCCAGTGTGAGGAATGGTGTCAAACAATCTAATAAGATGGGAAAGCCAGGGGCAGTAGAGGGAAAGACGCATGTTATTTTCAAATTTAATTTTGTATATTTTAGGCATGATGCTCCAACTTACCTGACAACTCTTTATTCAGAAAATGTCAAGCGTTCTAGATAATAGATCCAAAACTTGTATGCAAAGTACAATGGAGATAGGGGTGTTTTCTTTGCACTATATACAGTACATATATGCACTACAAATTATTTGTATAACCTAACAAAGAGGACCTCGAAATTATTTTCAAATATTGGGAACTATGCAAGCTCTCCAACATGCTGTACTTTTCTAGTCTTTGTATATTTCACCATTTCTGTTCTCTTTTTATTTTACGCTTTTGTTTACCATCTCCTACTCCTGTCTCCAGGACTGAAGAATTACAACCCATTCTTGTGATGGTGGGTCCCAACTTTAACTTGTTATGACCCCAAGGGACAGCAGTCCTTTACCTCGATGTACTAGCCTATCCACCAGATGGCTGCTGTATGAGTTTCCTAGCTATACCATTACTTGCCCTGCACATGCTCAGAAGAGCAAAACTGGGTCCTTAGCAAATGGACAAACATCACCAAGCAACCCTCACCGATGGGCTCTAAAGTTGCCACGTAAGCTTCCCTAGTGGTAGTTCCGCTGCTGGGGTGCCCGTACATGCAAATGCTGGCTGTAAGACCCGGATGCTGCCCTCTTTAACAATATAATATCCACACAAACACACTTCAACTTATGCAACAAAATACATATTAGAGGCGTGGGAGGGAGAAGACCACCTGGGCATCATGAATTAAAAGTCGCACTGTGTTGGTCAAATATAACTTTGTATCTGCCCATGTTATTAAATTTCTGTCCTGCCCAGCTTAAACTTGCTGCCAATGTAGCTGCTTTAAACTACCCAAAATGTTGGTGGTAAATTATCTACAAACCCTGCTGCCTCAATGTACCTTCTAAATACAGTTCTAAACTGGTATAACCCTTCAGCCGCAAATCTTCCCCATGGTCCTTAGCCTGCATAATAAACAACCTTTCAATTTCCTCCTTATCACAAATTCTCTACTTATGCTTAGGCTTCCCTCATAACTGAACAAAAGCTTTACACAGAACATTTAACCCACTTTTGACATGGTCAGTTACTTTGTTTTTAAGGAATTCCAGAAAGTTCAGCAACAAAATCAACAAAATAAATCTCCCTTTTGTAAATTTCTCCCAGCTGTCACATACTTGGGGATACAAATGAATAAAGCTCTATCTCTATAAAGTATATATACTGGCATTTGGAAAATATATTAATATATTTGGAAACTAGTGATGTTAGAGAAATATATGTTAATATCTCTTAATATCTTTATCAGCGGTGTCCAATTTAGGCCATACCTCGTCCATGCTGGATAATGACAAAGATAACAGTGTGTTTCACACTTGGTAAAACAGTGTGTTTAAGCAATACTCATTTTAGTTACAGAATCCAGAGATTACATGACCCACTATAAACTAAGTGATGGTCCTAAGAAGTATATTTACAACCACTTTTCATTTGCCCCTAACTTCACAAGCTGACACAGAAAGCCACAAACTGCTTATGCAGATCAGTTTACAAGATCAACTGCATCTAGAATATCATCAAAACAATATGTAGTATGTCACAGAATACACAACATATAAATTATGTAAAAATATACATTATAAACAACATAAAGAAATGAAGTTTATTTTGCTTAGATTATGGCTTTCATCCTCCATATAATTTATTTTCTTATTACTTTGGAAACTTCATTATGGCTGCTTTAACATATATCATATCAAAAGCTCCACGGATGGCATTGAAATGTGGGCCTGCTAAAGTAATGAATACCGGTGATAGATCACTTGGGCTTCTGTAATGTGATTAAATTAAAGTGATTTGCATTCTACAGCTTTGAGCACATGGAGAACAGTTAATCCTGTTTGAAATTTTAGTATATGGAAATTGAAATGAACCATATCGAATTATACATTGTACATTTGGGTTTTTCTCCTTTTTTCATGCAGAATCTTTTGTAAATGAACAGGAAGCAAAATCAGCCAAGATTACATTCCCCCAAATCAAGTTGAGATAGTGCTCCAGCAAAAAAATTTTTAACAGTAGTGTTACTGTTTCCAATTATAAATAACTAATATTTTATGCTGGTTTCAGGAAAACAGACAAGAGATGTTTTCTCTTAATGATTTTTTTAGATTTGTACAGGAAAATAACTTATAATAGTTAGAATGAGGGTTTACCAAAGATAACTGCAGAAGCTGGCATGCACAGGTCCCACTTAGTGAGACCTGGCTGATTTGAAGAAACGGAAAGGGTCCCAGGGAATATACTCCAGCCAAATCTGTAGTGTGTGAAAACATTTGGTGGAAACACCTTTGAGATAGTTAATACCTCAACCAGTTTCTGTGAGCAAACAAACTTTTATCTTTGCACCGGAAATGCCATACACTATACTTCAATTAAAATAATCGGTGTGATGTATTTAAATGTCATGATGTTTCTCATCTAGAATACTTTGTAACCTTGTATCGCCAAAAAGATGTTTTTGAACTTCTTAGTGAAACAAGTAAAATGGAGAAGACAGCAATGGCATTCTTGTAAGAAATAAGGACTCATATTCCTTGTTTCTAATCAGTATGTATATTTCATGTGAGAGCTGGAACATGGACATCGTCATCTACCACTCTCAGTATCCGTCTGTATCATCATCCAGCACTGGTCATCCTCCTTATTAAATAACTTTGTGCAATTTATTATAAATATAACACATTCATGTCCATCTCCGTTGTGAATGTTTGCCTGACAAACAGGCATCAGTGTTCTGATAGCTTGCAATATGATATATTTTACTCTCAAGTTAAAAAATAAAAGTAATTCTTCTAGCGGTTTTACTTATGTACAATAAATAAAAAAAATACCTCTTTGGCAATGTATGTTTTTCAGTTAATTAATTTACATAACACAATTTTGTTATTGTACTGAATAAATTAAAAACTAAAATAAAAACAAAAATTATGTAATTATCTATATCTACAAAAAATAGTTGAATTATGAAATTACATGTCAAAATTAAACATTATTCATTACAAAAAAATGTTAATAGATAGTAGATTCATTTTGGCAAAATGCTAGTGGCATCTCCCAAAGTTTATAATGTGTAGTGTTTAGACTGAGATATTGTGTAGTGTTTAGACTGAGATTTTGGTTGTTTTTTTCATTTGGACTATGACGGAAATGAAGAAGAAACAAAGATCTTTTTTCTATTAATTTAATAAACTGGTGAATGAGTCTTATTCAGTTCAACTTTATTTGATAAATGTATGTTTGTGTCTTTACTATTTTATTTTTTTAGTAATTGTGTATAAAGGGCAGAGGTCCCAGTCTTCTTAATCATCACAGCTACCATAACCCAGGGGTTGGAAAGATCCCTAGCTCTTTTCAGCATCGGACTGGTAGCCTTTGGGAAAATGACATACTGTTTTTTGTGGCTTTCCCCATAGATGCTCCAGCCCTGTACTGATCAGTCTGGGGCAGGTTTCATTATAGCATGGCGAAACCTAAACTGTCTAATGCTAGAGCTGGTTAAGGTTTGGGGATTTAGTGTGCTGCCTAATTTTTAATTATTTATTTATTATGTAGTGCAGCATCTATAGTCTAAGTGGCGGTAACTGTCAATCACTTTCAGCTCTATTCATCTGTGTATGTAGTTTTTTTCTGCAATTGATTGTTAATTAACTGCTCTCAGACCTTATATACTGCTAATTTATTAATATAAAATTAAATTAAGATTTAATTTTTTTTATTATTGATTGGTTCTGTCATTCAATGTATTCTGCAGTGGCCTTCTATATTTGTAATGATTTGACAGCAAACCATACAGTTAGCTATGATATTGCAAGTAAAACTTATTAATGGTTTGCTGTTTAACAATACTCTATTACTCTATGCAAATGGCGGTAGAATCTCCAATTTAGCAGTTCTATCCACGTAGCACTTTTTTTTTAACCGTTTAGCAATTTTTAACAATGTTTACTTTATCATTTTAACAATTTGAACCATGTAGCACTTATCAAAACAAGTGCTATATCTTTATGCTTTATATGCAACCATGGCTTACTTTCCAGTTACCAGCCTTGCTTTTAATGCACGTTATTGTTGCACATTAGATTATTCTTTGAAATAGGAAATTATTATTTTGTTATTATTATTAGCTTTTATTTATAAGGCACCACATGAGATCGCAGTGCTGTAAATAGGAAGGGGGGGGGGGGGGGGGTCAACAAAATTACATAGATACAATAACTAAGTTAAATCATTACAAATATCAAAATTGACATAATCCCTTCCCGCAAAATTACATAATTTCGTAAAAAAATAATCACTAGGAGGGAGGGCACTGCTCACGAGAGCTTACACTTGTGAGAGCTTACATTCTAGAGAGAAGAGGCTCACTCAAAGAGGGAAAAGATGAGGGTGGAAGAGGTTGGGGTTGTGGAGGTAGCAGAGTTATGAGGGGGTTGGTAGGCTTGAATGAAGAGGTTAGTTTTTAGAGCACATTTGAAGACTTAGAGACTAGTGGATTGTCTAATTGGGTGTGGAAATGTGTTCTAAAAGTTGAAAGCAATGCCGAAGAAATTCCGAAGACAGAAGTAAGGAGAGTGTAGTGATAATCAGTGGGTAGGTGAGGCTGCGGTTGTTGCCAGTTGAGTGAGCAGGAGGTAGTCTGTGTAAAAATGAAGTTGGAGATTTAGGATTGAGAGGAGTGTTTGAGTGCTTTGTAGGTTAGGGTGAGGAGTACTGGATTCTCTAGAGTACAGGGAGCAAGTGTTGCAACTGGCAGTGTGCAGCGACAGAGGTAGAGAGGCGAGAAAGGATAATTGGATTTGCAGCAGCATTATGGACAGATTGAAGTGGGGAGACATGGGTGTAAGGGAGGCCAGAGGAAGGAAGATTACAGTAATCAAGGTGACAGATATGAGAAAATTGATGAGAGTTTTGGTTTCTTCCAGGCTGAGAGGGTGGTATTGTCAACAGAAAGGCAGCTAGGGAAGAGGTGAGAGGCCCTTGGAAGGAGGGAAGACAATTATTTTCGACATGTTCATTTTAAGAATGCTCTAAGATGTCTAAGAGGAGATGGCCGGCAGACCAGGTGACTTGAGAGAGGATGGAAGGGGGAGGTTGGAGGAGGAGACGGGTGGTTCCCACCCCATAAATATTATAGCACGACTCCCCATGAGTACTATAACACAGGTTTCCCCCCCATGAGTTCGATAACACAGCTTTCACTCGCCATGAATACTATAACACATGTCCACCCCCATGAATACTATAGCGCAGATCCCTCCCAAGAATACTAAAACACAGGTCAGTCAGTCCCGCCTTGAATATTATAATACAGATCCCCCCATGAATACTATAGCAGATTCCACACCATGATTACTATAGCACAGGTCCCCATCCCACATGACTTCTATAACACAGGTTCCACCCCATGAGTACTATAACACAGGCCCCCCCATGAATACTATGACACAGGTCCCCCCCAGGAATGCTATAACACTGCTCCCCCCATATAGGTACATAATCCCGCTGACCTCTAGGGAGACACTGCTGATCTCTGGCGGAGAGGCCAACCTGGGAACATGATGCAGATCTCAGGCCGTTGTGAAGCCACTGTCTAACATTAATATAATTCAAAGACTATGCAGCACTGATGCAAATAATATGGCTGCCATTTTTGTGCATATCATACGTACAATTAATCTATGAATTCTCAGAACCAGACAATATGCAGCTAAATGTAACAACGTTCAATTCATCTTCATACGCAAAGGTCACTTAACACAGCCTACGATTTCTGGGAGGGAATGGGGCACTGAAGGGACTTTTGCCCATATTCAGTGTACAGTATGGACCTGCCAATATCAAGTGCACGCAGCCACGTCCGATTCAACCTTGAGCATCTCAAAGTTACTTGTTTTTCTGCCGCTTCAGCTACAGGACTAGTCTAAGTCCTGATTACTTGTGATGACAGTCTCATATGCATGCTATTACATGTGTTTGCAATCAGGAGCAACTGTAAATATGTATTTAATGTTCAGTGGACCTTAAGATCATCCTAATAAATGTATTTCATGGAACTGTTTTGTCATTAATGGTTATATTAGTAACAGGTGACATCAATTTAATAGGATTTTTTTCTGTGCCTTCTTTTGCATATGTATATTCCACATAGGCATTGAACATATCCTGTAGTGTCTTGTGTAGTAGAGCAGAGCAGAACTGCACCCAAATTCATCAATGCATCTTCAGATTCATTCCTTATTTAATTCGGCGGTACGCAGAGACTATTTAAGAGCATTTTAAAACAAACGCACTTTGCGCTCAATATGCGTTCCTTGATGATCAGACCCTGTCTGTTTAAGTGAATTTTTCAATCATGCTCTTTTGTCACATTAAGCAGGTTGCCATATAAGAAGGGTGGTGCTTCTCTAACTGTGCAGGCAGAATGTATGTAACAGGTGCAAAAATGCCCTATGTGGATTTGTTGATTTATACACCTACTGGTGATTTGGTTGTTTGATTCATACATATGCGGAAAAACAGTGATGTCACAACAGCTCAACTGATTGCATTCTAGGTTTTGACCATTAGGATCCTCAGATGGTTTCAGCTGGCTGTAATGGAGTGGGGAGGTTACTTTCTTGCTAACAAGCATGCCAGGGTAGCACTGAGTTTGTTATGTTACCTTCATGCATAAAAAAAATAAATTGTGTGGTTTATTGATACTTTAAGGATTACTATTTTATGACTGCAAAATTCTGAATGGTAGCATAGCTAGAACTCTGTACAATCAGTCCAAATAGGGTACTATGCAATGGAAAAAAATAACATATATTCTAGCTGGAACTTAAATGTTGCTTTATCCACAAGTAATATTCTTCCTAGAAGAGAGTTTTCAAATACCAAAAAAGTGTGTATCACAAATGCTCAGCCTGTCTCAGATGCAGCAATCTGAAACAGCTGGCTCTGACTGGAGTTACCTAGGTCACTTACCAATGAATACACTCTTTCTGCCACCATGAAGGATTTGGAGTCCTTGCTTTCACCAAAACCACTTATTAATATTACATACTTAAATCACATACACCTGTAGCATAAGTCTCACTTGGCTTCATAAATTCACAAAGAATCACGGAAAATATACCAGATTTAATGTATTTAATCCGAAAAATGTTTCCAAGGCTTAATTACAAAACAGTTAATAACAAGATATACAAAATAAGTTGCACAAATAAGTTTCAGAAATAAAATAGGAAATAAAACCAGAGTCACTAACTAATAAGATTTAAGACTTGGGGGTAAATGTATTAAGCTCCGGGTTCTTCAACACCCGCGAGTTCGGCGTCTTCAGCGCTTAAATTTAAAGCGGCGCTGCCTTGTAAAGGGAAACTTCCCTTTACAAGGCAGCGCCGCTTTAAATTTAAGCGCTGAAGACGCCGAACTCGCGGGTGTTGAAGAACCTGGAGCTTAATACATTTACCCCCTGGAGTGAGAGAAGTACACTTTGAGAAGGATGGCACACTTCAACCTAGATACTCTAGGTCTTCTCTTTAGAAATGCACAATTTTACTAGGTAAGGCAGCTGATTTAAACCTTTCTCACATATCTCTCACCCCCACCATTGGAGGTTAGCTCTCAATCAGGACAGATTGATTCCCAAAATGACACAGGGCTTTCAAAGTGAGTTATCTATCCCTTAGATATTTGTGGCATCTCAGACAGCATGATTCTCACCTCTGCTCGTTCTGTCCGGCTGGTCAGGTCCACATCCTCTGTATATAAAAACTCCTCAGAGATGTTTATCTGTCCTTGGGCCTGGCTAATTTCAAAAGACTCTTTGTCAATTGCACAGGTCACTTAGGTCAGTCAGCAAAGCACACTTTGATAGGTTACATATAATATACACATTGTCATACATGAATATTAAGGGAAAATAACAATAATACATAATAGTCACAGTGTGTAAGAGGTTTAAAGCATCTGTCTCCCATTAATCTATTATAAGTGTGTTCAATAGAAATTTAAGGTGTGACATAAAGTAAAACAATACTTATATTCAGTCACTTCATCCAGTGTTCTCCACAGAAATTTTTTCAACAGTAGAATCCAAACATGAAAAGCAAATTTTCTATAATAAAAGTGCACTATTGTCTATATCGAACAATATTCAAAATACAAATTATAAATGTTTCCAATAATCCAGTTTATTAAGCAAAATTACTTGCCCCCTCTTGTGTGGGACACTTCATAAGGTGTAGATTTGTGAATCACACTCCACAGTGAATATACCCTCCAGGTCACACACTTACTAGACTCAGTCTTGAGATTTTTCATTTATCAAAAAATTTTTCTCAATTCCCATTGAAGTATACATAGATATTCAGACAAATTCATGATGGAATTGTCTCATATGGGACATGACCCTGCAGAAATAATAGATATTCAAATCTAGTACAATACATTTTTATATAAAATCAATGTAATTGTCATAAGCTATAGAAACATACAGGTATAAAAATTTAAAATCCAAAACAACAAAAGTGGTATGCAGGTATTATATAGATGTTGTCATAAAGGTCCTGGGATGAATGACAGCCCACAGTTCTCATCCGTATAGTTAGTGCTGGTAGTAATTCCTATATCACTTGTCAGAGTTGTCAATAAGATGCTAGAAGATTGATACTAGAATATTTTTAGTTACCCCAGCTGACTGAGCTTCTTTGTACTTTCTGTGGAAATTCAGCTTTTGTTCATATTTTATACTGACGCAGCTATTGTTTGAATTTTGAAATTGTTGAGAAATTGTTGTTAAACCAATGTATTATTAACTCATTTGGAAATATACAAAAGAGCCACTCATGTACACACCTGGGATATGTGATTTCTTTAATTAATTAATTAATTAATTAATTTTATCTCCTGTTGTTGTTTTCCAAAGACAGTCCCAGTTTTCATTATTTTTTCATGGAAATTTTTGTACCTGACAGTGATTCTGGTTTTTCATGTTAGATGCCCAGTGCTACCTCATTTGTTTTGATTGCTGGATACAATCCTCAATGTTCAACGCTTATAGTTTGAAGAAGAGCTGAAGTTAAATTTAGTGTTTATTTTTCGAGTTAGTGACCCCTGACTTAGCTGGTATCCTTCCCTTCCCTTCTGCAAGATTTAAATAAATACAGTAATTATTGCACTGTTAATTGAGGCTCTGCTTCAGCTGTTCATCTCTGTGATCACTGATGCAATGTGGCCTTTAAACTGAAGATTGTTTTTCCCTCTAACATTCAATTAAATGTCATAATATTGTTTAGTACAATCTTTTCAACAAATTTATAAAAATCTTTTCAGTAATCAGGTATGGTTCTTCTTATTAAATGAAAAGTAACTATGAAGTACAATAACATATACTTGCTATACTGTATGGTTTTGCCTGCCAAGACTTCCATCCCAAATCACATAATTACAAATGTTGGCAAGTTCCCCAGCTGGCAAAAACATTTATGATTTCCTTATCTTTTGGGTCATATAAAAAGCAGAAAACTTGGGAGAACAGTCCGAAGACATAGATTATCTCCTTGTAAATTAGTATGATGACGTAGCATATGTTTACTGCTAATATAACCTTTAGACATCTGGAAGTGCATCTATGTAAGAGAACAAACTTATTCTATTTCTGATAATGCATGTTAAATATTTCATGTGCGGATTAAACAATATTGTGTAGACAACATTAATAACACGTATAAATCAAATTTTAGAGATAAATACATATTTTCTAGCTAAACTATGTTTGTATTGTCCCTTTGAACATTGTTTATGAAAATGCATATTTGTTTTCTACTGTTCCCATTGTATTGCAAATTAAATGTGATTTGTATGATTAGGGTGCTGTCAAAGTGTCCTGATACAGTGAACATGTCTGTTTTGAAAATGTACCATCTTAGTTGCACAGGTATATTCGATTTGTTGTATGGATATTCCACAAAATATAAAAGGAAAAACTTTGGCTGGTCTGATTAATCTTGATGTCTGCTGCAACATGCAGATGATCGGGTCATAATTTGGCATAAACTACATAAATCCATGGATCCATGTTGCTCGTGGTAAATTGGTGTGAGGAAGGTTTTCTTGGCATACATGAGGCCCCTAATTCCAATTGATCATTGTTTAAATGATGGTTGTAACCACTGGGCTCAGCCTTTGTCAGGGATAAAAATTATCATTCTTGGAACATGGTCCCATGAAAAATGTCTCTATTAGTTTGGTAAATTAAATACTGTTATTGTTTTAGGGTCAATTATTTCACACTGGTCTACTTGGATCTCAACCAGTGTAAGATATAGCAGAATTGGGCTGGGATATAATACAACTATTTGTCAGGGACAGCAAAACTCGTCCGTGACTTTTTTAATTGTTTAGTTCTTCTGGACTGACAACTAAAGGAATACATAAAACCTTACTAATTTTAGGAAAAAAATCTTTAAATAATTTAATATTTAGAGGACGGAGGGGTAATATAGATATTTTTAGCAGAAAAAAAACATTTTTATGAAGCTGAACAAGCCTTTTACTGACTGGTAATTTTGCCCAAAGTCTTATTTTTGTTTGTTTAAATGAGTGGATATCATTCAGAAAATAAGAGAATATCATTCAACAAGTACATTGTTATCATTCAGCAAATTCGAGGATCTCATCCAGTAAATAAGGAGATATTCAGCATATAAAAGATATCATTCAGCAAACTAGGAAATATCATTCAGCAAATAAAAATCCTTGAGCTGTCTGGAAATGTCTATCGCTGTTATACCTGATGCTGCTTATCCACATAGGAAGTGCTAATTGACTTTCAGCGCAGTTTTTATGGAGAATACTACATTTATTCCCTCTTAGTTTAACTTGGTGTACTGTCCAAGCATATTATTTATTTCTCAGTTAGGTACAAAATCTTATCACCTACTGCTCCTTTTAGGGATCAGTGCTCTGCACTATATCTAAATGTACTACCAAGAGGGTACAAAGAGATTTTACAGACATTAACATTGGTTTGGAATGTGTTGGTAACATATAATATCTGTACTTATTTATAAAAAGAATAATCAAATCTTAAATGCTTAGGGCCTGTATTTGAGTTAAGAGCAAAGCAAAGAAAATGAGTAACTTTGTACCTTGGCAAAACCATGTTGCATTAGAGATGGAGGTAAATTTAAAATGTAGGGACAGATTTATAGTTGGGAAATGGTATGTTATAGATCAACTTTAATTTCAGTGTAAAAATTAAGCTATCAAGTATTTGTGTGGTACATGAAAAAACAGCCAGTATTTTTCTTGTATGTAAAAAAATAAGTCAATTTGTACCCCTTGCATTGTATCATGGTTTGTCCAGGTGCAAATTTGCTCCTTTTCTTTGCTTTTCTCCTAACTCAAAATCAGGCCCTTAGTGTGACCAACACTCTAAACCAGTATTCATTATGGCTGGATTGCAGATTCATGTAGTGTCAGTTTGTATATATTTATTTGGGATGTATTTGTTATATATTATTTTTTAAGAAAGCCCGATTTTTGTTTTAGATTGTTCAGAGTAAACTCTCATTTCTTGTTCGGGCTATACAACTTTCCGTACTGCATATTTGCAGTAAAACTGTGTACATCTGAGTGTATTCAGACTTAGATGTATCTGTCTTCTTTTAGAGAGTGGGCTAGCATAGCCCTAATACAGTAAGGCTGTTATGCACACCTTACATCTTATGTAGAGGTGAAAGAGGCATTTCTGTTGCACCTGCTTTCCCCATGGTGCAAGATACATACTGCTGTTGCTGATGATTATCAGCATAGGCACTCCCCCAGTATAAATCAGCATTAGGGCTATTCCCACAATCATATTTATACACTGGAAATTTCCTACACTTTGTCACTTTGTAGTCAGGGCGTGGGAAATTCCCAGTGCATAAATCTGCATGCAATGCGCTGTAGTGGTCATTGTCAGCACATCTCGGTACTGAGTAATTCTGTTGTTGCCATATGAGTTTGTTTCTTTAAAACTTTTAACTGCCTGGAATGCCTGGTGGACCTCAAGAAAAGGACTACTTGCAGCCCAAGAATTAGTTGAGCAATAAATTTGATGAGGGGTTGTGTGATGGTGTGTTGGATGCCAGGGAAAGCTGGCACTTTAAAGTGGCCAAGGAATGTTGGGAGCAGTAGTGCACCATGGCAAAATCCTACTCTATCATTTTAATTTGACATATTAACCAAGACCAGGGGTGTGGGATTAGACCTTGTGCTCTCAGCCATTTTTGCTGTCAGAGTACCATGCAGTCCAGAAGGTATGTTAAGATACTTGCAAATCTGCATACTGAGCAAATTGTGTAATTTCACAGACACAGTTTACACCTACATTTTTTATGTAAATTGCATCCAACTCTGCACGAGGCCCATTATGTTTAGGAAGGTCGATTTGTCAAGCATTAGGTGCCGTCCTTAAATACTTTAGGTGATTGCGGAACTAGGGAATCAGAAATTTACTTGTAAAATTGAAATGAAAGGTCATCAGACCCTGGAGATTTTCCATTAGCAAGCAATGATATAGCCCTCTTGCCATTTTCCTTAAGTAAATGGGTTGTCTAACTATTCTCTTTTCTCGGTGCTCAAGTAAGAAAAAGGGGTTTGTTAGAGGAATGCCTAATCCTTCATGCATTTGTTGTCATACTATTTAGGTGTTCATGAGATTGTTTCTTTCTGGAATTTGGAACCATCATACCATCAGACAGGGGATGCCTGGCGGACTTTAGCCCTGGGGGGCAAGCACACAGCATTAGCTCATAAGTAGTGGCCCATCCTTAAAGGGTGGTTTTCGGTACAATACATATTTATCAATATAAAGAAAGGCTATTTTTGATGTTGCTTAACCCTGTGATACTTTATTATTATTATTATTATTATTATTATTATTATTATTATTATTATTATTATACCTTATTATTACAAATGACAAATCTTAAATAATGGAAACAAATGGAAACCGATAGCAGGCCACAAATAGGGGAGGAGAGGGAGGACGGATCGTATGGATCCGCAGCCAATGATAGAAGGTAGTCGGTCCTGGAGGAGGGGCCAGCCACAAGTAATAGTGGCAGGCCCCTATTACAGGGTCTGTCCCCTCCTCCAGGGGCAGGCTGGACCTTTTTTCTGAACGGCCCAGCCTGCCCGTGCCATTAGAGAAATATTCCTTAAAGACAAAGTAGATGATTAGACAATTATAGTACTGATATTGTCTTCATTGACCTGAAAAAGAAGGGTATTATAGCGTTTATGTGATTAACTTCCTTAAGAAGAGAATTCGGTTAGATTAAGTTTCCCTGGCGTATTAACAGAGATATTTAGTGGAAATAAGATAAGGCAGCAGGAGTTTGCTCAACAACATGAAATGGTCAGCAATTTGGTACCTATTAGATATTTTTTCTGTAAAAATGTCTACCTATGAGTGTGCAGATGTAATTTTAGGGTCCTCTCTCCTTATTGTCTCATGTCTACTGTCTGTCTCCCTCATATGTTCTTATCATGTGTTTTGCTACATTCTGTGCGAGTCAATATAGTTTTTTTTTTAACTTGCACATTTATGCTAGGTAATAGTCATTGTTTTCATGTATTTGTGATTTTGCAGAGGGAAAGGGAGAATGAAATAATCAGAAAAAGAGGATGTGTGTGTATGTGGCTAAATGTATTGTTTTAAATTATTGCTGAGTTTAAGGGTATTGTGCAGGCTATTTGAAGGTTAGAGGGTGACACATGCGAACCTAGAAGTGTATCAGATCACCCATCTAAGATACACTATATGGACAAAAGTATTTGCCCACACCTGTTAATTATTGAATTGAGGTGTTTCAATCAGACCCGTTGCCAGAGATGTATAAAATCGAGCACCTAGCCATGCAGTCTCCATTTGCAAACATTTGTGATACAAAATCGGTTATTCTGAAGAGCTTATGACGTCAAGTGTGGTACTGTGATAGGGTGCCACCTTTGCAATGAGACAGTTCGTGAAATTTCATCCTTGCTGGATATTCCACTGACAACTGTAAGTGATATCATAGAAAGTGGAAGCGTTTAGGAACAACAGCAACTTAGCCACGAAGAAAAAGACCACGGAAAATCACAGAGCGGGGTTAATGACTACTAGGGCGCTGTGTGTGTTAGGGAATTTAGACTGTAAGCTCTATTGGGGCAGGGACTGATATGAGTGCGTTCTCTGTACAGCACTGTGGAATAAGTTGGTGCTATATAAATAAATGATGATGGTGCATAAAAGTCACCAACACTCTGCTGATTCCATAGCTGAAGAGTTCTGAACTTCCACTCTCAATGTAAGCACAAAAACTGTGCAGCGGAAGTTTAATGAAATGGGTTTTAATGGCCCAGCAACTGCATACAATCCTCACATCACCAAGAACAATGCCAAGCGTCAGATGGAGTGGTGTAAAGCACACCGTCACTGGACTGTGGAGCAGTGGAAACGTATTCTGTGGAGTGACTGGTCACGCTTCTCTGCTTGCCAGTTAGATGGGCGATTCTGGGTTTGCGGATGCTGGGAGAAGGTTACCTATATAGAAAGAAAAATATTGAAAATAAGTTTGGCGCTACTGGTTCCTCAAATATTGTAAGAAAATTGCTTAACTTCCACTCTTATCCGATGGAAATTCTTCACAATTCCTCCAATGGATTATAAAAAAAGAAACAACAAAAGGAATAATAGTGTAAACCTGCTAAATAATTATGCAATATCTCCGAAAAGTTCAAAGTAGTAATTGTGACTTCTGTTCTGTGGATAAAATACCAATAATTTCCCTTCTCGGAAAGGTGATTGTATTCAAACGTGAACTCAGGTGTCTAATGTTCATAGCAAATAGCGTGTCTTTTCCCCACAAGAAATGCACTTACATCAAACAATCTTGAAAGTCGCGTATACTAAATACTTTGCCGTTAGTGTGCCTTTCTCCATCCATCAACATGAAATCAGGCGTTTAGAATTCACCAAACAACGTGTCTATTCCCCATAAGAAAGGCACTTACATCAATCAATCTTGAATACCGCATGTAATAGAAGCTTAACCGATAGTCTGCCTTCCTCAATCCAGCCGTAAAGAGGAAACAAATCTCCCTATGATAACGTTGAAAAAAATATAAAAAGGGAGAATCTAGTGCAGTAGGTTTTTACAATAAAACAGCAATTTATTTAAAAAACAACAACAGTATAAAAAACCGGGGGATTCTAAATACTCGTACCAAAGAATAGAAGAATGCTTGCATGTAGATAAAAGATGTTAAATCTGAGTCATCATACTGCTGACCTTCTTAATATCCTTCGGGAAAGAGTAGATAATCCACCCCTGATATACTCTGCAACGCGTTTTGACTTTAGCAAATAAGTCTTTTTCAAGGTAGTGTGTCATATAGTAAGATCCTCCCTTTTATAGTCTCTAACAATCACATGACTCTATCCAGCCAATAACGAACAAAACTCTTCGATACAAAGTGTCAAACTTCTTAAGTGTTTATATAAAGGGAACTGCACAAAATGGTAAGAATATCTAACAAAGCAGATGTTCCGTTTTTTAACGGAAGATTAAATATATCGATATTAACATTTATACTAATTGCCTTTCGGAAGATCTCCCTGCCTGACTCTCTTTCTGCACGTCTTGCAAATCAGGGTTATTCTCTACACGTATATAAATCAAACCTCGCCTTCGATCCTATACCATTTTTCCATTTTCATTTTCTCCTAATATCTCATGACTTAATATAAATTTCATAAAAACATATATTACAAATAATATATATATATATATACACAGACATAAATTGCATACATATGCAATAAAACATACATATGTAATGTCAATATATATCGATTAACAAACATATATATAGATGAACAAATAGGCAAAAATAAAATAAAAAATCTCTTCCTCTACTTGTCCATGAAATGTTTTCTCGAAATAAAAGAGAACAATGTAAAAATACATATCATTCTAAAAAAACTCTTAAGTTCAACTTTTTATTCAAACCATCGGGTAAAGGGCAATTTAATTTATAGATCCACAACATCTCTCTTTTGGATAAAGAATTCTCTAAGTCCCTATGTTTCCAACTTTTTTCTATGAGATCTATGCCAGGAATTTTTTTTTGCCCCTTTTACAGAACAATTAAGATGTTGTTTAAAATGAAGAGAGAGAGAATGTAAATCATAACCTATTTTAATTTCATGGATAATGTTCATATAAACATTTTTTTAAGGGGACGAGATGTCTTTCCTACATAGAATTTACCACAATTACACTCAATCAGATATAGAACATTAGAGGAGTTGAATTTTTTTTTGAATTTTGTAAATTTCATCATGAACAATAAATTCTTGAACCCTCTTGGTGTTGTTTTTAATGTTCTTACAAGCATTACGGGTTCTACATCTTTAGAATCCTTTAGATAAAATCTGGCCTGTATTGGATTGTTCAATTAAAGACCCTCGCACCAATTTATCTTTAAGGTTAACTGCCCGTTTATAAATAAAATGAGCTTTGGGGGGAAGAATTTTAGAAAGACATACATCTTTACTCAAAAATATGCCAATGTTTTCCTACAATTTTCTCTATTTGTTTCGAAGAACAATTATATTGTGTAACAAATGCTAATTTCAGAGAGTTATCACCTTTAGCAATCTTATTCTTAGTAGTAAGTAATTCTTGTCTTTCTATTTTCATAACTTTTTCTAGATGATTTGTGTAATGTAATGTAATACAAGGCCATCAACAAAATTGCACCGACATACATTTCCTCACTGGTCTCGAAATATCTCCCCACTCGACACCTCCGTTCTGCACAAGATCTACGTCTCTCCTCCACTCTCATCACATCCTCCCATTCTTGGTTACAGGATTTTTTCCGGGCTGCACCTACTTTGTGGAATTCCCTCCCTTGCACAGTAAGACTTTCCTCTAGTCTTCAAACCTTCAAACGTTCACTGAAAACCCACCTCTTCAGACAAGGTTATGATATTCCTCAACCACCATCTTAATTTCCCTAGATTACCCTATTACCACCCTCTACACAGCTAACGCAAGACAACAACCCTCTGACCAACATTGCAACACACACAGCCCACTCAATACATTTACCTTTGCGTTCTCGCTGGTCCATTGTGCAAGATGATGTAGCACATGCCCTTGTGTTTCTAACTCCCATTGTCCTATAGATTGTAAGCTTGCAAGCAGGGTTCTCTTACCTCTCTGTCTGTATGTATTACCCAGTATTATTTTATCAATGTTTGTTCCCAATTGTAAAGCACTACGGAATTTGCTGGCGCTATATAAATAAATGTTGATGATGATGATGATAATGAGGCTTCATATCCCTTATCAAAAAAATTATTATACATAATATTCATTTGTGTGTCTAAAACATTATTCTCAGTACAGTTTCTTTTGAGACAAAGGAACTGACTGAACGGAATACCTATAAGCCAGTTTGTATGATGTTGGCTATTACGTAAAATATAAGAATTGTATCAGTAGGTTTATGATAACATTTGGTATGGATAGTGTAATCCTTAATGTAAATTTCATGATCCAAAGAGGGAACTGATGTTTTACTACTTATGAATGTATATTTAATTGATGCATTATTGAAAAACATTTACATTTAAATATAATTTGTTTTGCACATTTATTTTTACTATAATTATTTTTCACGGATTCTTCATAGGGTAAAATAAGTAATTATTTTAAGTAAAACAAAAAGTATTAGTAAACATTTAGGTAGGTGCTGTGCTATACAAAGCATTTGATTAAAATAAAAACTGATTGACAGCACATTGACAATTCCAAATAATGGCTTGCTGTACAGAGATATCCATAAGTGGACTTGGCCAGAAAACAGTCCGGTGGGATTACTGTTAGGATTGCTTGGTTTGTTCATATTTGATAGATGTTAATTTGTAAGACAGCTCAAAATGAAAAGCTCCCAGAATGCAGATCATATTGTTTCCCATTGCGTATCATGTTTTTATCCTTTCATGTAGCCAGTTTTAAGGACATGTTGCTAACTTTTTCCCCTAGGTCCTATTGAACAATTACACAATTTCTTGTTTTATGTTAATCATTGCTTTGTCTTGCATATATTATTTACAGTGTAGCATAATATTCTATAATAATCCTGTAATAATGTCCAGCATACTGAGTGGATTATAGTAGACCCCCTGTTTTCTGAGTTCTACATTTGGATTTGTTTATTGAAGCAGATACATGCAGTATAAATTTCCATAGTTCGCATTGTCATTGAAATTAGAGTGAAAAATAATATGTGAGAAAAATATTTGAATGGTGTAGTGGATATATTACTTTGTTTATTTATGACAGATCTGCTCAGTACTATCAGTTGGCAAGTTTGAATAATGTCATAAAATAAGTTTCTAGATCATGTAATGTTTAATCAAATGTATTGCAACATATCATATAAGAACCAGTGACCTAAAATTATTTATCTTCCATGTCAACGCATCCTGCCCATTAATAAAACAGATACTATTCTTACAAAAAAATATACATATGTGACAGAAGCATACTATTCATGGTGACAAGCTTTGTGAGCAGGTTCAATGAAGATTACCTCATCCAAATGACATTCTGTATATAGTGTAATACAAGGTAGTTTAGGTATATGTGGGGAAAAAATATACAAAAAATAATATACTGGTGTTTCCTTCTCTTTAAAGAATGAAACTACTTTTCATTGATATTAAAAATTATTTGTGATAGTCAAACACGCAGTTCCGAAGGCACCTTGCGTGGATTTTTTTACAACTAAATTCTCCCCTAAGCATTTGGTTCACCCCGATACCCACAGGCCAGGGGTGTTAGGTAGAGCACCAGCGTAGGTGGTAACTTCTGTGGGAGGCATGGTGTTTTTCTGTGCCCCACACATAGAGGCCCTCTTACCTCTCTGTCTGTATGTATTACCCAGTATTTTTTTAGTATTGTTTGTTCCCAGTTGTAAAGTGCTACGGAATTTGCTGGCGCTATACAAATAAATGTTGATGATGGTGTAAAATTCAGCTAAACCCATTGTCTAATATCACCCGTGGACTCCCACCGATATTGATTGTTATGTTTCTTATTCTCTACCAATATACTGCTTGAATCATACTTTTTTATTTTAAGATTTTAAAGAAATCGATTTATGTGCACAAAATTTATACATATGCATTCTATTTTATATCTAGATGGAGCAAAGAAAGTGGTGTATAACACTACCACTGATGTGGTTGTAAAATCTTGGACTGTGGAAGACTAAAAAGCTTTGTGAACATCTGAAAAAATATAAATAGATTCACATATGTGCTATGTCCTCCCCTTGCAGATGATTTCAATATTCAGTTTGTATTTTCGGTATTCAGAGCATAATTGCCCCACTTTCTATAAGACACAATCATATCCTCATTATCGTATCCATCATCAACAGAAAAAAAATCACACCTCCAAAAAAAGATGCCAATATACCAAACAAATCCAGGTGTGCTAATATTAGAGATGCTCAGGCTCGGTTCTTCGGAAACTGAACACACCCGAACTTAGGGGATCCGAGTGGCTCGGTACTTTAGTGCTATTTCGGATTCCAAAGCGATGCAAAACGTCATTGTGACGTTGTCAGATCTCGCGAGTTTTGGAAACTGTAAATACCGTCCCTCTACTTACAGAATTGAAAGAGGAGGGATGATAGCAGTGTTAAAGAAAGCTCCATTGCTAATTGTCATTGCTGAAATACAAATATACAAGTCCTTGCAGGCTTTTATTTTGAATTTGCACCAAAAAGTGTATGGTGTTATATACACCCAAAGACAAGAGCTCCATTGCTAATTGTCATTGCTGAAGTACAAATATATTAGTCCTTGCAGGCTTTTCTTCTGAATTTGCACCAAAAATATCTAGGGTGTTATATACACCCAAAGACAAGAGCTCCATTGCTAATTGTCATTGCTGAAATACAAATATACTAGTCCTTGCAGGCTTTTCTTCTGAATTTGCACCAAAAAGTGTAGGGTGTTATTCAAATGGATTCACAGCAGTACACAGAAGAGCAGGAGCAGCAAGCATCTGCTGCCACCAGTCCTGTTGATATTAATCCCTGTACGTCATCTGGTAAAGCCTATGTAAAACACAAAGTACATATTCTTTTTAAGTCAGGGAAAAAAACATAAAAAAAAACACCTTTTACCGTGGTGAAGAAAAAAAGAGCTGTAATCCATAAAAAGTTATCTGGCGGGAAAAAAAATGCCAACATGCAATGCTACACACGCAGTGGCAAAGAAAGAATGAGGCCTTCGCCTTTCTCTATGAGTGCGAGATTTAAAATTATTACTGAGGCATCTTCTTGTAAGGTCACTCGTGACCAAGCAAGACCAAGTAATTCGGACTCTTAAAGTGGTGCACAAATACTTTTACGTGTAAAAGCCGAGCTGGAAGAAAACAGTAAGGCATTAGACGAAAATGTATGCTCAGATTCAGAAATGACACCAATCCCTGAGCAGAGTCCATCCACGAATGCTATGTGTAATCATGACCATTCTGATAATGTATCCATAAAGAAGGCCCCTTTCAGCATTTCTGCTGATGTGTGTCTGAACAGCCGAGTGTAGCCGGTGATACACCCAACTGAGGATGCCATTTTGGAATTGGAACAGGATGAGGGGATATTTGTGTAACCGACGAGGGCGCTAATGAGTATGTTGATGAGGATGATATTGTTTGTGTAAGTCCTGCACCAGTTGAAGCAGTTCTGGCACGTGATAAGAAGAAGGCAATTGTCATGCCTGAACATAAGGCCAAAAAAGCCACTTCTTATGTGTTGAATTATTTCTACCCAAATCCTGCCAACAGTTGTCTTGCCATTTATAGTGTATGTAAAGTCACAGTCAGTCGAGGGAGGGAACTTAACCATCTAGGGACCTCATCCATGTTACGTCATTTAACGCGAGTTCATGGCAAGCTGTTAGGAAAATCAGAGAGTTATGGTAAAAAAATAACAAGTAGTCCATCATCAGCTAGGACCCTTCTCTCACCTACATCCCGACGCCTGCAATCTACACCCATAACACCGTCCTTATCAATATCATCAGTAGCGATCGGAGTTAGTCCTGCATCCAACTTGCTAAGGCTAGATGACTCCTCCACTATCCTGGATTCCTCAGAAGAATTCTTGAGCATTAGTCCCACTGCTGCTGCTGCTGTTGGGGGTGAATCTTCATCCCAGAAGCAGACTAAGAAGAAGACTACTAGTAGTTTACAACAATTGACTGTTAAACAATCCTTTGTAAGAGGAAACAAGTATGAAAGCTGTAACCCAGTCACAAAGCAGATCACAGACGCCATGGCGACTGTGCTCGTATTAGATCTGCATCCAATATCCACTATTAATGCAGCCGGTTTTAGACAGTTACTTGAGGTCTTGTGTCCCCGTTACCAAATTCCATCTCAACACCATTTCAGTAGAAAAGCTATTCCTCACCTCTACCAGAAGGTTCGTAAAAATGTTATTATTGGGCTGCATAATGCCATTCTACCCACTGTACACTTAACCACAGATATGTGGACAAGCGGAACTGGGCAAACTAAAGATTATGTGACTGTGACAGCTCACTGGGTTGGTGATTCGCCTTCACCAGCAGGAACAGCAGCAGCATGTACCCAAGTACGTCACATTTGTCACAGGCAGGCTACTCTGTGTATACAGAGGCTTACAGCTGACAATCTATTACAAAAACTACGGAATATCATTGCAACATGGCTTATCCCGCTTCGATTCTCCTCAGGATATGTCATTTCTGATTTCTTTTTTATGATCTCATATGGAATTGTTGAACTAAACATTTTCCCTTTTATATTTTCTTTTATGCTGAGACAATGGGTTCTGTCATTTGGATGACATATTTGCTGCAACTGTGTCACTTAGAAAAACTATCGTTGTTTTTTTTTGTCACTTGGAAACATCAAAATACTTTCATTTGTTGTTTGTCAAAACCAAAACACTGCTTTTATGTTATGACTTGACAGAGACTCTGCTTTTGTGAAACTTTTTTGTGATAATGTAGAAACATTGAAACGCTTCTTTTGATGCCTGCTACCAAACCATTAATAAACAGACTAAAAAGAAACAGGTTCTGAACATAAACTTAATGTACTCCACTTATAAACATTAACTGCAACTTTTCTCTATATCACAAAGTCAGTTTTCCAAGTTGAATCATATTTCTTCATTTATAGAGTAAGCCCTGGTGTACTATTATAGTGGCAAGTGAATTTACAATGACTGGGTTGTAAAAGTATATAATATATTTTATATATTATTTTTTTACCATGTCTATTCAAACAAAGGTTACAGAGGCAACATGAAAGATATGAGACAATGCCAATAAACACATTCACTTCTAAACTGCATGTCTATCCACATACATTTTTTATAACTTTAAGTAGACGGGAAGGGAAGGGAAGAACCAATGGGAAGGGGGTGACAAGAACAGAGAAGGTAAGACAGGAAGGTATATGGGGTCAGAAAAGTGGAGGAAGGAATGATGGACACCTGGATTTAGTCTTGTAACTTGAAGCTTAGTCTGCAGCCGAAGGTTATTTCAATTTCCAGGAAGTAATATCGGTCCGTTAGCCATCTCTAAGGAGGGCTTGGATGAGCTTGGAAGTAGGCTTTATAGGTGGATGTCTCTTGAACTCTAGCCATTGAATCCAAATGGTGGTGAATTCATGGAATTTTTCCAATGCTGCTAAAGATTTTTCGTCCTTAGACAGGTAAAAATCTTAACAACTAAACCAGTTTAAAGCGGCAATGTTGGGACCCTGCAGGTTAAATGTTTGAACACTTAAGCTGACATTGCCACTTTAAATTACCATTCACAGAGGTCGCTATGACGTGAAAGTGTAGTGCCGGAAAGCTATCCATTCGGAATAACTTGCGGTCAGCATGCTAGTGCTATCAGAGATCTGCAGCGTCGCTTTTGAGGTAAGTCTTTTTATATTGAAATTGTTTTTTCATAAATTCGGATTTTAGTTGTAGGTCTCCTCGATGGAATGGATGAGCTAGGTTTTTATTCCACACATCCACAAATTGAAATGTCGAGTGGGATAAGTCTTCCTGGAGCAACTTCTATAGACTGGTAATCGTATGTCTATGGGCTTTAGCTGATGTGCACAATAATTCAAAGGATGTAAGATCCCTTTTGAATTGAGCTAAATGGACAGGATATTAAATAAATTGTCTATTTTGCAGATAAACCAGTGCTCCTTAGGTATTTGAGAGGGAAATCTTCACTGGTCTCAGCATACGAGCATATGTCCCCTTCCTACCAACTGGCCAACACGTCTAATCCTTTACCTTTGTCCATGCCTCTAAGGCTCGAGGATGGAGTCCAGGAGGGATATCTGGGTTTTATTCAATGGGAGGAATAGGGGATATAGTAGAGGAGAGTTTCCTACAAGTACCTGTTGCCAGCATTCCAAAATGGGCTCAAAATGCGGGGTGCAGGTTTTTGGGG
This sequence comes from Mixophyes fleayi, assembly GCF_038048845.1. Classification (NCBI taxonomy): domain Eukaryota; kingdom Metazoa; phylum Chordata; class Amphibia; order Anura; family Limnodynastidae; genus Mixophyes; species Mixophyes fleayi. The sequence continues at coordinate 260,364,336 of NC_134404.1, forward strand.
AGTGTAGAGAGCCAAGGTAGTATACAAAGGAGTACTTGTTAGTATGAGCTTTTGATCTTGGTCCATTGCTTGGCACCCCCCTAAGTGGGTCCAGTCCAACACTCTCCTAATCAATTTCACCTTATGGTAGTTTTAAAAGAAGAGTTATTGAAGTCCACCTCATCTCTATATCTGGGTCCCCTAACTCCTCAGACAAGGCTGGGACTATATATTGGAGATCCACTATAAATTTTGGAGTAACCCTGATTGGGGCTGCTTGCAGAAAGTAGAGGATCCTGGGAAGTATACTCATTTTTACTGTATTAACTCTCCCTTACCAGGAAAATTTCTAGGTATTCCATTGTTGGAGATCTTTCCGGACTTTGGCTATGAGAGGCAGGAGCTTAAGGTTGAAAAACTTGTGCCACACATTGGGGTTTTAGCCCCTCTAACCTGGTCCAGTGGTGTCACCTCATGAACATCCGTGCCCCGCCTGACTGCCTACAGCACTGCTGAGTACTGTGTCACTATCTGTAAACTACCGTTCCCTGCTCTTGCAGCTTGTTGCAGGTCTCAGTCCTGTGTGTCCCGTGACCAGTTCTAGTCCTGAGTTTGCTACTGCAGATACCAGTTCTCAGTTATGAATCTTCTGTGGTTTGTTCCAGCTCTGAGTTCCTTGTAGCAGGTTCCAGGTCTGTGTGCCTGGTTCCACGTTTCTGTTCTGTGTGTCCCGTGGTCAATTCCAGTCCTAACTTCGGTGCTGCAGATTCCAGTCTTGAGTTCTCTGGTTCAGACTCCAGTTCTGAGTGTTGTGCCTCAGGCCAACAGTATCCACAGAAGTCGTGCCACTCTTTCATGTAAGGTCCAGATGACCAAAAGCTTCCTCAAGACCTCCAGCTTCAATTACTTATCCTCTAAGCAAGCTAAGCCCAAGGGTCCTGATCCGGATCTCCAAAACCCTGCTTGGAGATATCAGAGGATAGTATAATACCCAGAAACTGTACTTAAGGCAGATGCCAGAAGAAAGGAAGGCTGATTGGGGACCTGCGGCCACCTTTTCAGGCCGATTTCATATAGTTTATTTTAAAATTAGAGCGTGAACCAAATCTCCTGAATTTGTTAACTAAGATCAGCAGGGTGGTTCAGTAACCACCCTACTGATCTTAGTTAACAAATTCAGACTGATGGCAAGGAGATCATCTGCAAATAATGCTATTTTGAAGTCATCTTTACCATTACACAACAACTTTAATATTTGGTTTAGGTGGGTGGATCTAGCAAGAGCCTCTATACATAGTATAAAGATCAAAGGAGACAAGGGTCAGTCCTGCCTAGTGTCATTAGAAATATGAACAGGATTCGAAAGGTGGGGCCTCCATTAATCTTGATTTTGCAAGAGAACTGTATAGTGCAATCATTTACTGTAGGCAGAAAGGACCCAAACCCATGTGCTCCAATACCCCGTTTAGTCCAGCCAATCAAAGGCCTTTTCTGCATCAGAGGATAAAAGCAGAGCGTGCACCTTATGATCCATGATATAATGAATCAGATCAATAACCTTTCTAGTGTTGTTACAGGCTTCGCAGCCTGGGACAAAACCCACTAGATTGTTATGGACAATGCCTGGTCAGAGAGACTTAAGTCTATTAGCGTTTAATTATGCGTATCATTTTATGTCAATGTTTAGTAGAGAAATGGGTCTGTAACTAGAACACTGGGCGGGATCTTTCCTGTCTTTAGGAATTAGTAATATGAGCTTCTAAAGGTTGTTTAGAAAAAGGAGATTCTCTAGAGACTTCATAAAATGCTTGGAGCATAAGAGGGATTAATTGGTCTTTAAAAGTTATATAATAGGATATAGAGAATCAGAAGGACCAGGACTCTTACCATGGGGTGATGTTTTAATGGCATCTTGCAATTCGTGGATTGTAAGGGGTTTTTGTAGAGACACTTGTGTCTCTTCCAATATCCGAGGGAAACCGAACTCTTGGAGACATTGAATAATTTTATTTTTTCTCTTTAGAAGGCCCTCCTGAGTGCTAGGGGCTAAGATATTATGTGCCTTAGAAATCTCACTGTCCAAGTGATGAAGTCCACTAGATGAATCTTTAATTGAATGGATATATGTTAAGGATCTGCTATACATGGAATGTGCATGTGAGAAAAAAAGTGTAATCTTTAACACCTGGAGGAATGAACCTCCACATACCAGTCAGCTGGTGCTCATAGAATTCTCGTCTCACCTTTCTGGCATATCAGCGGGAAACCCTGTTTGCTGAACTTGAGGTCTACCAGTGGGTCAAAAATCCAATCAAAGTCTCCTCCCACTATTAAAATAGGAAAGAAGGCTGGCTAGATTCGGGACGTAAAAATTAACAAACATGTACATTTGGTTAAAAATGTTTCCTTTTACAAGAATCCCCCTTATTTCATCTAATGAAATAAGAAATTTGCAGGCATTTTGAAAAAAATATTGCTACACCCGGTAATTTCCCCTCAAGGTTATTACTTCAATATATCTTGGGTCATGTAAATATTTTTCATGTGAAGGGACTGTAGTAATCTAGTGTATTTCTCAGGAATATTCAACCCTTTAACATTAGTAGATCTAATTAATCTAGGTGAGGAGACAGAGACAAAAGTGTGTGTGGGGGGGAGGTGGAGAGGAGGTAAAGGAAAAGAGAAGGAAAACAAAGGGAAGGGTGAACAAGTAAAATGCATAAAAACAATGTAAACAGAAATTTTGGGTAAGGTATCTCCTGCCCAGGTGGGGCTACAGGAGAAGTCCGTTATAAGTGGACTTAACGTTCAAAAGTTGGGTGAGTGGGATTGATAATTGGGGTATAGGTGAAACCAACAAAAATAGGTAACAGGAGAAATGTTTCATTCTGCTTATAATAACAAAAGCACAATAAGTACAGCTAACCAAAGAGTGAAACTTATTGAAAACGGAAGATGGTAAGCCTAAACTAATTGCCTGCTACCCGGTTTTTAACATATAAATATAACATTATCATATTCCTATTTGGTGATAAAAACTCCTTCAAGCAAGATAACTACTTGACTACTGCAACCTCCTGCTATCTGGCATTCCTGACACCCTTCAAACCATCGTAAAACACTGATTTTCCTATCTCATCGCCCCACATCTGCTGCACTTCTTTGCAAATCCCTACACTGGCTCCCTGTGTCCCCCAGAATCCAATTCATATTTTGTCACATTTTTAATGGTTTTATTACATTTCTATTTTGCATACGTGCAATCCCATAAAAGGTGGAACTGGTTGGTCCAAAAAGCGTCCTATTAAAATCCTATTAATGATTGATGGCTGAATTTCATCACTTTCAAACATATGTCAATTTCAAGTATTTTGCAGGGTCAAAGGAACTCTGCAGCCACTTGTTAAAGCAGGATTGCCCACATAAATGCACAATCTCTAACAGCAAAAGTTCTTCTTTTGCATGTGAGCGGAGAGTGAAGAACTCCTGTGCGTAGTCAACATTTAACAAGGAATACCCTGACCTGCCCAACTCATCCCAAATTGATAAATAGAAATGATCATGATTTTCCCTCAGATAAAAGTTCTGTTTCCTTTTTAAAACAGTTGTTCAATTAGCCCAGTGGGAGGTAGAGTTGAGCAGACCGTCTGTGAGGAAACCAACTTAAGATATGCAGATCACAAACATCCATTGTCTTTGATCATGTATTCCACTTCCTCATTAGAGGAGACTTCCTTTCAATAAGTATTGTAAAAATAAAATACCCACTATATATAAATTAGGGAAAGTTATGTGCCTAGGTGAGATCCTTGTAGATAAATGCAACGCATGAAGGCTATCTATGCAGGTGTATAGAAATATGAACTTCAAAGAAAATGCCTTCCTATTCATATCTTGTTAAATCAGTGTGTCACTCCATACTGAGGGGCAGAAACCACACCAGGGTTGTGAATTGTAGGTACCAGCAATACCAGGGAACAGCTGTAGTCACATGTCTTTGGGAACGGTATTTCATATTGTTATAATTCCATCATGTTTGGTATTTAAATGTGCGGCAGATTATGACCGGTTTATTGATGGGGGAGTTATGTCTCTGGGATATATCAGAAAAAGTTAAGACAGGTCAAAAATAAAGAACAAGCCCTAGGTGATACCCAAGGGAAATTTCCACCCTCACATTAGCATCCACACTTTCCCTGTGAATACCGTCCCATTTGATTTTACTTAAAAACATGTGTTGTGAAGGGACAAACTGTCATTCTTTTGGGAAATCAACCATTGATAAGCTGTCCATTTTCCAAACCAACTTCCCATGGCACAGATTAAACAACTTATGTAAGTTTATAATCTAAAACTTTGTCTTTTATTTTTAAAATGTTTAAATTTGTTTTGTTATGTATGTCATGTCATCTTAGTTGATTTTATAACCTGTAAGCATTGTACTTTCAGTATATTAGATCTAAAAATGTAATAGTAATGTCCTTATTGCTCTAAACACATTCACTGCTTGTTTAGAAGAGATAGATTGCTGGACCATGCTAACCCTTTAATTGCTGGTGTGTGCCTTGCTAAATTGTGTGTAACATGGAGTGTTCATTGTGTGCAAGTGTGAGACAGTATATTGGGGTCCATTTGGCCTTATTCAATAGGTGGTGGCAAAACCGAAGTCGGTGTGGTTGTACGACTGCTACTTGGGGGCAATTCAGCAATCTGTAACCTGTTCGATTGGTGAGAGGAAAATTGAGGGCTGAAATTGTGTGTAATCCCATACAGTTAACACTTCCAAGTCACAAGTATGCAGAGTGCAGGTTGGTAAAGGCAGTTAGGATAAGTTTCCTGATATATTGTTTAACTGGTGATGTATTGTTTGACTGGGTGAATATATGATAAGATATTAAGTCATAGAGTGGCTAGAGATGGCTATTCGTGACACCCAGCAAGTGCAATCTTATCACGCTAAACCATGCAATAACTCACTGATGTCTAATTTGTTTTTAAAAAAATGGAGGCTTAGGGAAAGTTTTAATTGTGACACCCTGAATATACATTTGTTTCACATACTAGGAGTGCTACGGAGTCACATACAGGATATGCCATCACATTGGCAGGTGAGCTTATCCCAATATAACTATATTGTGCACAAAGTTCTCCTATTGATGTCTATGCTTGCTGACACATATTGATTTGTATACTGTTTGGTTTGAAGCATCAGACTATCTTTTCATTTGTTTTCACTAACCCACATAAACAGTCATAGGGTAATTTGCCTTTTATTGTGACTATGTGTATAAAGGCGATTTCCAGATTGCTCTCATTACCCAATATATCATTGTATACAAGACAGTGTATACTTAGTACTCACACTCATAATAGATCAGACAATAATACGTTTTGTTTAACTTTAATCATATTTACCTACGTACAGAATACACCAAAATCACACACGTTTCAGTGGTTATTGTCCTAAGTACATTAAATATATGTGAAATTAATTGATGTATATTACCTTCATAGTCTGAGATAGTACCACTTTTAGTATGACTCAAATGTCTTAGGTTTATTCTTCGCCACAGCTTTTATAAACAGAAACTATTTCAACACAAAGTAATTTGATAAGTACAGATGAAACCTAAACAAGATGTTGCATGAATGGAAACTTCATACCTCAGTCTCTAGAGGAAGGCAGCCTATCTGTACATATCTGCTTCAGTAGCTAAATGAAAATATGGAAAACATATGGCTTTGATAACACATTGCTGGGATTCTACATAAGAAGGCTGACAGATTATTTGACCCAAACTTGGTCAGTGTAATTTATTGTAAAGATTGGCTAAGATAAATGTAAATTCATTTACTTCCCATGTCTCCTTACTAACTTATGAAAGAGAAATATTATGTATTTTCTAAATAGTAAAATCATAATTGGCTTTTTTTAAAATAATCAAGGTGATGTAATCGACAATGCCTACATTTATTGGATGATTTTTTTTTTAAACCAGGATGCTGAAAAAGTTAAATTAATCTCAAAACTATAACATAACACTGACATTATTGAAAGTTTGTATTGTACACTTCTACTGCATACATTGGCAACTTTCCAGTGGCTCAACAAAGGCTCACTGTCAGAAGAATTCTGTGTGCCTTGGTGTTTGATTACATTAGCAAACATACATTACAGATGTTGTCAGCCAGTTATACAATGCATTAAAGTAGACCTGTCAGTGTGCATAAAACTGTAAAGTGGTTTCTTTAAAATATTGAATAAGGAGGTTTCCAGTTAACGATTTTACAAAAGAGAATGGAGTTACCTCTTTTGTGAAAACTACAAAAACCCGGCAATCGTTCTCTTTAAACTATAAAATGTTAGTTAGAATGCCACTGCTGGTAGAAAGGAAGTGTCAGGAAGGGCAAGGAAGAAAAGTAATAAGTGAATTATTCCCACAATCTGAAACTATTAATGCACATTTTCTGACATAATTGGTCCTGGAAGTTGTATTATATGTGTGCATGGGAGGATTGACAAGGAGGAAAATAGGTTCCAATGATGGCACTGCAGGAGATGTGGCCAATATGGGGCAATTTCCGGGTCACTTTCCCATCTGGAGAGCAGAACTGAGGCCTAGTCTGAGTGGGCGCACGGGCTGGACCATGCATTTTCAAAAAAGGCCCCTCAGGTCGTTAGAGCTGTGTTTGCTTTGGGGGCAACAATTCACTGTTCTGCTGCTGATTGGTTATTTATGATTTGCTACTTCTGTATTCTCTCGCATAGCTGCATGTTCTTTTAAACTTATGGGTGTTGCTGGCACTTATGTCTGCTTATCCCAGTAGAAATATTGCAGTACATATTCAGTATATGCTATCAGACCTTTCATCCTAAGTATTTAACAAAAAGACTAATTGCTGTTTGTTCTATAAACTGTTACATGTTTTCATATATTGTGTTTTGTTTGATAGCTTTAGAACCAGAAATATTTACAGCCTTTTCCATGCTGCACACATTTTTCTATCTGTTTTGATTTAATATGTATTAAATCAATACATGTTGTTGTTTATCTGACAAGACAGCAGTTACAGTCCTGAAAACTATTGTTATGCACTATGTAACCACATGATGGCAGTGTGGTTCACATACACTATATTAATACTGAAGTAATGTGAGAATGCCACATTTTTAACAAGCCTTTCTAACTTATCTTATCATTATGCCATAGTACAATTGATCAGGAAAAAGTGTATCTTCAGGTGCTCATGCTAACTGCGATATTGCAGCATGCTTGGTCCAAAATCATCATCATCATCTATTTATTTATATAGCGCCATTAAAGCGCTGTACAGAGAACTCATTCACATCAGTCCCTGCCCCATTGGAGCTTACAATCTAAATCCACTAACATACACACACACAGACCAAGAGAGACTAAGGGCAATTTAATAGCAGCCAATTAACCTATCAGTATGTTTTTGGAGTGTGGGAGGAAACAGGAGCACCCGGAGGAAAACCACGCAAACATGGGGAGAACATACAAATTCCACACAGATAAGGCCATGGTCGGGAATCAAACGCATGACCTCAGTGCTGTGAGGCAGAAGTGCTAACCACTAAGCACTGTGCTGCCCAAAAATTACAACAATCCCCAATAATAATTCTCTTGAAAACGAAAGGATCATTATCATAATGGTGGGAAAATTTGGTCAAAGATGATAGTCAATTTAGCCTATTGTTCATTGTATGTGGTTTATTCCTACTAGAACTAACAGGCTGCAGTTGAGCCAGAAGTGATCCGGTTGGTTGGCCCAATAGTCCCAATGGCTGGATCAATGGATCTCATCCAGTTTGGTCACCCATGTCTTGAGCAATAATTGAAGTGTGCGTCAGGAAGGACTGGTGTGTAGCCAGCTTTGCCTTAAAGGAAAATTATATTTACAAAAACATTTTACAGTGTTTACATCACACCTAGAAACATCTTAACATCCAGATAATGTTATGAACAAATGTAATTATATAGACATCTCTTACACATGAAAAATTTAAAATGTATCTTACTGTCAATCATCATTTAATATAGTAAGCATGTTAATAATTATAATTCTAATAAGTGATATATGTTTGCAAACTATGTAAGCTTATCTGTATATGGTTGGATTAGTAGCAAAAGTGCTTTCATTTTTAATTTTAGAAGACTACCAAACCCCAAATGTCAGATTTTCATATATGTTGCAGTTTGGTGGGATTTTAAGTTTTTTCCCTTCTTTAGGTAACTGAATACTTAGGTCTGATTGGGTCTAATAAGGTCTCTTTTTGTCAGGTTGAAATGTGCATGATGGAAAGAGTAAAAATCTCTCTTCACAGCCCTGTCTATTATCACTTTTTGATTACCCCATTATTAACTTTAACTTGTCCATTATCTCCTCTATACTGCTCAGGCAAGCATCATTTATATCTTAAATCATGGGAGTGAGTGAAGATCGAACGGTCTCTATTATGTGTATCACTACATTTAAATGTTTGTATTACTTTGATAGAATTGTGCATGTACTTTGCTATAGGGAATGCACCCAAAAATGTGCAAAAGGCAAGGCTGGGTCTCTGCCACCTCCAAGGACATGTGAACCTCATGGGGTAGATTTCTAGCAAAACGCTGATATTTGGCGAGTTTTCCAATTAAATTTAAAACGGCAATGTGTTTAAAGGCAAATCTTGCCTTTAAAAAACTTACTGTTTCACATTTTTCCGGCAATGTCGCTGAACTTTGGTGAGCTAGAATTGGAGGTTAATACATTTACCCCCATGTCTTTTTGCTGAGGAAAGAAAGGCTCTACTGCAACCCATTAGGACCCCTTAAATGCACTACACTGCTGATTATTTAAATATCTCGTTCCACAATCCAAATTCTATTTTTTTCATATAGGGCACATGAGTGTGCCTATGTTGCAGTGATGCAATTTTTTTTTACCCCACAGACACCACCATCTTTACCTGCTATGCCATGTTCTTCCCCAAATAAACGGGTGCATTCATGTAAAAATAGGAACATGACATCACAGTGTGTAATTTGCACAGTGGGCCTGCATTTTGCAGTGTAGTAAAGAATTTAACTGCGATGGACTAAAATGCTCACGTAAAATTCTATATATTGAATATCATCATCATCATCATCATCACCATCATTTATTTATATAGCGCCAACATATTCCGTAGCGCTTTACAATTGGGGACAAGCATACTAAACTAATAAACAAACTGGGTAAAACAGACAAAGAGGTGAGAAGGCCCTGCTCGCAAGCTTACAATCTATGGGACAATGGGAGATTGACACATGAGGTTAAGTATACATTTTGCATCTTGGCCCAGCCAAACTGCAAAGGTAAAAGTGACTCATAAGCTAAATGATCCTGTCACACAACAATGTTGGTCAGGGGGTAGTTGTCTTGTGTGAAATTGTGTAACAGGCAGTAACAGGCTAAAGGTAGTGAGGTTAAGAGGGTGGTTGAGGAATATTATAAGCTTGTCTGAATAGGTAGGTTTTCAGAGAACGCTTGAAAGTTTGTAGACCAGAGAAGAGTTCATGGGGTTCATTATATGAGTCAGTAGTGAGGTGGTTAGACAGGCATTGAGGAGCAATAAGTCTACCACCACTTCTTATGTGGACCACCCACAATGGAGTATGTACTCTGGCCCATGGGCAGGGGAGGTGCATGAGGCTATAGCATGTAGTCTAATATGCCTCATTATATATGAGGGTCAGTACCTACTGGGACTAAAAGCAGCAGTGTCATACAAACCACATTGGCCTACATTGTCACACTTACAGCCAAATGTTGTTCTGAGCTTATATATAATACTGTAACCTTTTCAATGTTATCCACATAACACACACATGGGCACAAACATGGAAAACTACATGGCTGACACTTAGTCTGGTTGCTTTTTCCTGTATTCTAGCACAAGTAATCAGCAGTTAGAAGACTGTGCTCATATTTTTCTTAATAATAATAATGAAACATCAACAATTCAGTAGATAGGTTACCTCGTAACTGGAGCATGTTGAGTACTGTCCAGCCTTAATTGCCAATTGTTCACATCACCTGCATCCCCCTATGCTGCTTAACCTTCTGGTAATTGCGTCAAAACAATACGTCTCTCCCATACAATTAAGTTTTATACCCTGATCTTACTTTACACAGTATACCTAATATGAACATATACTAATAATACTATCAGATATAACAAACAAGAAGTGGTGTTATGCAGACATATAATATAAAACCTGTACTGAATTATACTTTGTATACAGAACAAGATGTAGCTCATGCACCTCAGCATACACTGAGGGGTGGTAAATTAAAAAGCTATGTTTAGGTCACCCCTTCACAAAAGCAGTGCCTCCACCTGAGTTGTGTTCTCTTTGGGGTTGCAGACCATGGCAAGGTCTACCAGGGTTTGACTTGGAAATCTCTGCCCGACTCACTGTAAATGTTGACTGACACATACCAGGAAAGGCGGAAAAGCCACTTGTCTATTACATGGCTGTGTAACTTAAAGGCCCATAACCTGATAAATAACTGGTAAGAGCTAAGGAAGCTCTCTTTGACAGGGATAAAGTGGTTAAGATAAATGCAACCCTGAAATGTAAATAACAGATAATAACAATAGTACAGTCTTAATGCAAAAGCTTAACTAAAAAATAGTACAGTTAAATTTCATTAATTAGTAACATTTAGCATACTATAATGAATCAGTAACAACATTGATGGAGTGGCAGATTCAGCAACAGCAGTACTGGCAATGATCTGAATTAGTAAGAACAATTATAACTGTTTAAATCTCACTAAAATTAATCTGGCATTAATACCACGCAATAAGAGGAATCATTCTCCAAAAGCTTTTGTAGAGGGTATCCCCTTCCCCATTAGACTGCTATACATGTTACATAGATAGCTCCCCTAACATTTTCCAGTCATTGCACAGTGATACCCTTATTGCAATTTTCTCGTAATTTATATTATGTTTTGTCAATTAAAATAATTAAATAGACGTACACAGTACATTTGTACTTTTATTTTAGCCCAGAGCTATCCAGGTAGAGGTCAAAAGTTTCTAGTGTCCAAGTATAGCCATTATCTTGATTTGTTTTTCTTACATATTCTTTGAATAAATAGTGGAAAATAGAGTTACAGAAGCAGACAACGATGAAGGATTATGGAACATGAAAAACACTGGTGCTTTTCAGATTCCAAACAGGACCCCTGGCTTCATAGCTGCTGGAAAAAAGTACACAGTGCTACATATTTGTATTACTTTTAGCTATATTCAGAAGAATAGTAACATCACTAGATATTTTTTCTTTTTAATCTAATACCTGTTTTAGCATTATATTTGTTTTTCTTATCATCTGCTTACATACCTTCTCCCACTATGGGTTCTGATTACAAAGGACGGACATAATTTAGGCTGTTTTTTTTTTTTTTTTTAAATATTAGATCCATATCCTCAAAGAATTGGATTTTACTGTACCCTGTAATTTTGATAAAAACAACATATTTTGCAGTTAAGGATAGCAATATTAAGTTTAGCTGTAAGCCTGTCCTGATGCCATCAAGATAATTGAGTTTGAATTGTCTGTGCTTTATGTTAATTGTAATAGGAGAAGCTAAGTAGTCTAAAGCAATAACCCCATTTTTAACTTTTTATATTCCCCAGTGATGACATAATCTCTCAGCCATGTTCTGTTGATCTTAGAAGAGTATATACTATTATAGTGATCATATGTTAAAATAAAGAACCAAACTTTCCCCAGGTACTGCATAACAGAGTAAAAAATACTAAACAAAATACAAAAATTAAGGGCTGCAAAAATACAGTTTGGATTATAGTGATGAATAACAATCATACATCATTCTGCATGTGTATTATCCATTTATATTAGGTTTCAACAAATTCATATAGAATTCACACATGCCATGTAGAATGTGGTAATCTACTATATAATATAATTACTTTGTATTAATTGGAGAGTTTTCTTTATCAGACATGTCACTAAATGCAATCAGAAGATGACCATCGGATGACCTCTGTTGACCCATGTTTGTGGTCATCTTTGAACAAACTAATAATGCTTGAAGAGGGCCGGCTGTTCTTGTGTTCTTGTGTTCTTGTTGGACCGATCCTGCTGCTCAGAGCTCGGCAGGATAATGATCCTTGGACAAAAACAGACCCAGCTCGTGCTGCTCCGCTGGTCTGCTGGTCCGCTGGATTGTTTATACATTGAAAACTTAAACTCCAAGCTCTGACAGCTTATCATTAGTTGTTCACTAATTTAAGCAAATTTGCCATAGTTTATATTTAGTTATATAAGTACATTGCTGGATGGCTATGGAAACTGATCATGAGTGTAAATTATATTTTTATGGGCTGTTAATGTTGTTTAACTGACAATTTACCTTAGAGTTTGCCTATTGAACACTATTTAACATGTTGAATCTCCCCCGTCAGTACCTGGAACAATGGAAGGGGTATACAAGGCAATAGTAATGTGCATCTTTTATTAAGCAAAAATTGAGATAATAGAAGAAATATCCAGTCCTCTTAGTACAGAAGCCTTAATGTGTGGCAATCCTATATCGTAACAGATGACTGACTTACATAGATGAAATATAATAGTCTTGTGGTACAACCAGGATTAAATGTAATACACATGCTATAGGCATTTTAATCCATTGAACAATGCGATTGAGGATACTGATAATTATGGTATTATATGTTCAATTATGTATTGTTTGTAGTTTATATGCTTAGTAAGCAGTTTTTTTTAATGTGGTATCATATAGATTCCACATATGCTAAACATATGTTTATGTCATTGTTTTCTCCAGATTAAAAAAATAAACATTTACATAAAAAAACTGCCTTTTCTTAACTTGTTATTTTGTCCCAAGTAGACACAGTTCTGATGACAGTATGTGTCAAAAAATTCTAATACTTTTTTTCTTTCTTACTTTTAGTTAACCACTTGTACATTGGATGGAAAGCTACAAATGTTTGTTCCTTGAATGGAGCGCTCATGGACCGATATAGAAAATATTTTTATGCTTAATAGAGCAATTTCCTTACACCTGTGTATGTAAAACTATAAAGATGCAATAAAATTTGATGTGGAGGTGGTCACTAAGTACCACATTAAAAAAAAAATCTGTTCTGATATAACAATATTTAACAGAACCCATATAGAAGTTGTAAAAATGACAACAATTATAGCTGCCAATGCAACAAGTATATCAATATGAAACATTTGTAGCATATACATTGTAATAATCTTAACCATCATAAGGAAGTTGGTGCTCTTTAATAGGAGCCTAAAACACCCTTGCATTCAGTCTAACCACTGTTCATTTTGCCAATTATGTGACATTTGTTGTGATATTGCAATGGAAGATTTATTAAATTAAGAAAACAATATACTGGACACTATACACCTTAACAATGATAAACAGTGCTAATCTCAGCTGCAGTTCTCACAAACACGTTCTGCAACCTGTAGCAACCAAACAATAGCAAAAGAAGCAGAAGAGCGCTAAGCTTAGATGAAATATAAAAATGTAATACATTATATTAACATTGATTAAAACATGAAACATCAATGACATTAATCATGGAGTTGGATCAATGTAAACTTAAGGTGCAGCAATATATATTATAAATATCTCAGATACTGCTTATAGCACGGTCCAGATTATTGCATATGATGGTCAGTGGCAGAGGAGCTACATGTGACTCCCCTGCTTGCCATAAACAGTGCACAGACGGATTCATCTATCATACCTCTGATGAAACAGCTTCTTGACAGATGAGAAATGCATGAGGGGATTGGCGGCATACTTGGTGAAGTTTGGAGTTTGGTGCGTTTCAAAACCCCGGGGTTACTCCATCTGCTCCCAGGAGATTTTTGCTTCACACCACTGGATCTATTGTGGGGCCGATCTCTATGTTTTCTCTCTATATTGCTGGCTGATGAAACTGATGAGTATTATCTTTATTACTTGCAATATCTACTCTATGCACATTATGCAATGTTTTCAATTAATGGAAAGTTTATTCACACAGCTGTGAGAAAAGTGTCGCTTCAACTTAGGACAACTTTATATACAGTACCCTAAACCAGTGGTGATCATATCTTATTCTTCTTCTCTGGACAGTAGAGTTTTGAAGTTTTGTGACCATCATATGTAATAATCTGGACCGTGCTATATATAGTGTCTGAGATATTTATAATATATATTGCTGCACCTGAAGTTTATATTGATCAAACTCTACGAGTAATGCCATTGAGGTATCATGTTTTTATCAATATTAATATAATGTATTGAATATTGTATTTATATTTCATCTAAGTTTAGCGCTCCTCTGCTTTTTTTGCTATTAAATTAAGAGAATAGTTTTCATGACTTAATCACAATTGATGTCTCAATAAAACAACGGTAATGACTAAGGATCTGTAGGCATCTGTTACATATTTTTAGTGTTCAGGAATCCACCATAAGAAAAACACTGAACATAAGTGGTGTGTAGAGGAGGATACCTAAGAGAAGACCACTGTTCTCCAAACATTGTCAACTATTATAAATTTGCCAATAAGCACTTGAAAGTCCAAGAAGGCTATTGGAGGAATGTTCTACAGAAAGATAACATGAAACTAGAACTGTGCTGTGTTTGAAGAAAGCAAAACATTGTATTCCATAAAGTGTTTTGTTCAGTTTGACCACACAGTAAATATACAGGAAAAAAACACATTTGGAATATGAAAAATAGTGTGCCATGGATACTTTTAGGTCACACCTTTTTTTAAAAATGATTTATTTATAATTTTATAATAGAGACACGTCTTCGCCAAAATACAAACATACACTTTACAGTCATATTGTACAAGTTTGCAAAGTAGTTCGGATTTATTTTACAGTCTCTGAGTGTGAGGACACTTGTCAAACATTTGGAGACAAGAACAAACAGGACAAAAGGGAGAGACAACAAAAGAAAGGACCACCAAGCCAGCATAAGCAAATAGAGGGAGTGGGAGTGTGGTAGTGACAGAAAGGGTCAGGGTCGAAGAGTCGCACACCTGAGTACATAGTCTTCTATTAAACATAGTGCCAATCATGGGTGGATCCATACAGAAACCTTTTATATCCTTCAGATTTTTGAACTTCAATCGTGAGAACAAGGTGGTTGTAAGGGAACCCTTTACTCTGAGGAGCAATTACTCCACATTGTTTATGCAAGTTAGTCTGGCTACTTAGAGCTAGAATGTAGGAATTAAAATAAATGGTAATCAAATAAATCAGCATAGATCACATGTGTTTGCCTTGTCTATGTCACGAGCCGCGGCGGTACGCTACATCCTGGCGTGATGTAGCAGCTGGGCACGTGCATTAATTGCAAGGCACTGTTATTATTCTTTGGGGTTATCTTTGTGGCATAGAGTAGGAGGGTGTAGGGACATCCTCCAACTCCAGGGGGAGCGCTCATATGTTTTTAATTTGTTCATTTATATTTTTATACATGTTCCTGGTTTATGATATTACCTATACTAGTTCTAAGCTAGTAATTAATTGGCAGCCTCCTGAGGGTGATTGTCAGCCCTGTCCTCCTCATTTCTGATTTGTCCATCAAAGTATTTAAGGCTGGGAGGGCTTAGCCTCTCTGCCGGTTATAGCGTCCAGTTTACTGTTAGCTAACCTGCTCCTGTGCTGTGCTGTGTTTGGTGAAAACCTTTTGGATTGACTTCTGTGTATGACCTCTGCCTGTTTCCTGGACTCTGAACCTTTGCCTGTTGGACTGACCTTTCTGCCTGTACCCGGGCTCTGAACCTTTGCCTGTGGCCCTGACCATGCTTGTACCTGACGACTCCACCTGTGCTCTGTCAGGTCAGTCATCTCTGTCCAGTCCGCAGACCTCTGGCCTGTCCCTACTCCGTGTATTATCTCCCGTTCCTGTGTGCCGCTGTGTGACCATAAACTTGTACTACATTGAGTGTAAGACCTGGGGGCATCCGAATACCTGTGAGCATAACCAGTCTTTATGGGAAAGGCGGCTGCTATAGGTGAAGACCTCTTCCGCTATTTCTACAAGTTTATAATGCACTGGTGGCATTAACAGTCTATAACCTAGGTTCCCAAACTGTGCTCCGTGGCTCCCAGGGGTGCCACGGTGCTGTCACAGGGGTGCCGTGGACAGGAAGAGGAAGAAAAAAAATAAAATAAAACCCTTTCCAATCCGGTGGCGCCAAGGACCCAGCATCCTCCTCACTTCTCACTGAATGTTGGGCGTGATATCATCATGCCTGACATATTCAGTGAGAAGCGGCAGGAGAGAGGAGGATGCTGGATCCTGGGCGCCGCCGGGTTGGTAAGTTGTTTTTTTTTTGTTTTTGTTTTTTTTTCTCTTCCTGACCACGGCAGGATACAGAGAGGGCACAGCGAGGATGTAGAGGAGGCAGAAAGAATGCAGAGAGGGTAGAGCGAAGATGCTGAGGAGGCAGAGAGAGGATGCTGAGGGGGAAGAGCAAGGATGCAGAGGGGGCACAGCGAGGATGCAGAGGGGGCAGAAAGGATGCAGAGGGTAGAGCGAAGATGCTGAGGGGGCAGAGAGGATGCAGAGGGGGCAGAACGCGGATGCAGAAGAGGCAGAGTGTGTGGATGCAGAGGGGGCTGAGTGTGTGGATGCAGAGGGGGCAGAGTGTGTGAATGAAGGGGGCACAGAGTGTGTGGATGAAGGGGGCACAGAGTGTGTGGATGAAGGAGGCACAGATTGTGTGGATGAAGGAGGCACAGATTGTGGGGATGCAGGGTGCACAGATTGTGTGGATGAACGGGGCACAGAGTGTGTGTGTGGAGATGAAGGAGGACACAGTGTGAGTTAGCTGTAAATTATTCTTTGACAGAAATATAATTGAAAAAATATATAAAAATATTTTTTTCCCTTGGATTTATGTGTATTATTTTTGCATACAGCTAAATAAGTATTTCTGTCCTGACTTAAATACTTATTATGTTTTTTTGACTACTTATAAAATGGGACTGCTCTGTAATTATTTTGGAGGGGTGCCTTGAAAAATTATGGAGACTCTAAGGGTGCCGCGAACTGCAAAAGTTTGGGAACCACTGGTCTATAATGATTTTGATTTAAATTTAAATAAATGTATGCCAGTCATGAGGAATATCAGTACATGTGTAATACCCTCTTAGTTGTGCCGCTGTTGCGGATCGTGATTGCGCCACACTGTAGTACAAGAAAAAGTGACATACTTACTTGAACATTTGAGGACATAAACTTCATCCAGATTTTCTACAGACTAAATTGATTAGATGGAGTAATACTAATTTATCTTACAAAAAGTATATTTGTTACAAAAATAGAGTCAGTATCTCTACAACTATTTCCTGAGAGAAAATATTTGTAGAAACATTTATATTTGCAGATTATTATATCAGTTCTCCTCTCACTAAGATAAAAACCAAGCTGAAACATTCATGTTATTCAATAAACCAAATAGAGGAACTTTAGAATATCATCATATATTTTGTTCAACAATTTCAGGAATATACTTGAACATATTTAATTAAGTGAAAAATCAGAATAAATTGTAAATAATTTAGATTTTTTAGACTGAGTTGGACCATAGCTAGAGAATTGAACATAGTTCATGATAGCTGCAGATGTTTATTTGAAAAGGAGACTGTCATTTATCAACACTTCAGTAACTACAGCAGTCACCAGGGGTTAGTTTCCAGCAATTGTAATTGTCACACGCCGGCCGCCCGCGGTGTCTCTCCGGGAGCCGGCGTGCGCGCCCTCTGATCTCCTGCTCCCTCCCCGCCAGCCTGTCTTACCTGTCCAGCGGCAGCTGCTGTCCTGATCTCCTCCAGCGCTGTCTGTCTTGTCGGCTCTCAGCGGTTCTACGCATGCGCAGAACCACCAATCTCTTTCTCTCCTTCTGCTGCTCCATATTGGCTGCCCTGAATGAACCAGCCTATATCTTGTCCTTCTATCCTAGGCTCTGGGCAGGTTCTTTCAGTCAATTCCTGACTATTTTCCTGGAAACAGCTCCTGTGCTTTCTCGTTCCTGGTTCCGGTGTTCCAGACTCTGTATCCCTGTGTTCCTGCTCCTCCGGGCTTCTACACTGCAGAACATTTCTCAAAACCATTTCCAAGTGACTACACTGCAGATCATTCCTGCTAAATCCCTTCCAAGTGACGACACTGCGGAACATTCCTCAATGAGTGTGGCTGATAAAATCGGGCGCCGATTTTGACAGTGCCAGGTGCCGATTTTTAAAGCGTGCCTGCGGCGGGGGGGCGCCGATTTTGACAGTGTGCCTAAGGCGCCATGGACCCTAGCACCGGCCCTGACAACCAGACCAGCAAACAGAATGGGTTAACCTATATTTTAGCACTCCTGCATTGCAGCTCAAACTAATTGAGAGGAAGCATCTATCAAACACAGGAAAATAGCATCAGAAACAGATATTCCCTCTTATCTCCAGCAGGTCCCCAGAAACAAGAAAAACATTCTGTAGACCTGCTGGTGAGCAGTGCCATCTACAGAGTTGTTGCTGTTTCTTGATGTTTGCTTGCTATGCAGGACTAATCTTTAAAAAAAAACCTTAGACCATTGCTAGTAGGACTTCTAACAAAATTCTTTCTCATTTCGAGTTATAACAAGGGAGTTTACATTCTTCACCTGTTTCCAACATGTAGTTGGTCAATTAAACCAATTTATTTATGTGTCCAGCCTTAAATTGCATCAAAGGTCAAGTCTGTAGTTGCCTGTTGTGCAAAAATTATATAAAATAAGACTGCAAAGGGGACCACATGTCAAGAGTGGGGCTAATCAACAAGACAATAAAATATGTATGTTTAGGAGCTGTTTGTCACCACAGTTGTCACTTGAGATTTTTAGTTTGACCTAGCCCAAAACATTGACACTTCACTGGCTTGTGGGGACAGTTTAATCTATTTCAGCCATCTGAGGACATCCGTACACCTGCATACACTGACACCTAGCCATAGCTAATTAAACAGATTATAGTCATAGACAACCATTGCATATTGATTCAACTATTTTTATTTCACTTTATAACTATTATCCTGTTCTTTATGTAGAATTTTCATGCTAACCAGTTTTGATCTCTCAGTGCGGATGGCTCAGCGATAAAATCACACTTTCCAGGCGCCCTGCATGTCTGAATAAACATCACCCTGTGCTTCTCCACAGGTTTAATTTCCTCTCTCTCTCCCAGGTATTTTCTGCACTTGTTTATGACCTGAAAGAAAGCAGATTTATCCAATTGTGCATTACAGATGAATCTGTGAAGCACAGAGAGAACCACATGCTTTGAGTAGTAAAATAGTAGGCTATACCGTGGCTATGCCTTAGTCGAATGTTGCTGGATCCTTACATTGTCTGCCTTCTGAATGGAAAATGACAACCAACTGCTTGCCGACTTTTGTCTCTCTGGTTCAGATGATTGCTCATTGTCTGATTGTTCACTCTATAACTGGACTGGTTCTAAAGAAGAACGGATATATAAATGACAGATTGAGAAAGTAAAAATGTAATCTTTATATTTGATATGAGATTTCAAACCTATTGTTTGGATCAATGTTCACCTCTTACAAATTCTTGCCTTTCAATTTTCCCCTCTTGAGAGCCATTAAATGTTTGCTGATCTTGGCAAATTGGAGGGTACATTCTGGGAGGCGATAATACTGCCAGTGCATCCTGATGTCATGCCCAAGGATGTTTGCCAATTGATCAATTTTTGTTGTTTAGTTTGATAACTTTTGAAAGAGTAGCAACTTGCTTTTGAAGCTTCATGGAAGACAGTGTTTGGGGATTTTTAGACCTACATTTCTGAGCAAAGAGGCGTATGCAAACGGATCCTCTGAAATGTGGCAAGCTGGTCTTGTAAACATGCATACATTTCAGTGGTCACTTCACATTCTTCATGCTTCACTGCAAAAAGTTCCTTTACACTTTGCTTGGCCGATGTTAGCAATGTAGGAACTTTCCTACCTCAATTTTCTCCAATTTCAGTTCAGTGCAGGCAGAGCTTCTTCTCAAGCTCGGCAAGCACCAGGTCAACATCTTTGTGGAGATACAAAGCATATGTAGAAGAAAAGTAGTTAACAGCACACTGTAAACTTCCCCTTCCCTTCTTCGATTGAATAAGGTCACCTGTGTCAGGGTGACCTTTGCAAGAAATGCCCAGTTTTTAAGCGAAGGGTCAGTGGATAAATTACTGTGGTATGCCTGCTGTTTCTCATTGAGAAACAAGTGCATCTTTTTCACATCTTCAGTGAAAGTTAAGAGCTGAGACTTGTTGCATTTTGACTCCTTCATAGATTTTAAGGCAGCCAATGAGATCAACCAGTTCAATTTTGTCTCATAGATCTTCCTGCAGTTGTGTGCAATTTCCACTATAGCATTGCAGCCCTCCATCATTGCTCAGCATTTCACAATGGTCAAAATCTTTTGCAAGCCGACCTTCAGTGCTAGTAAAGGGGTTCTTTAATGTACTGTTTTAATCTTCGTAGTCAGATACCGGCTTCACAGCGTCTACTAGACTCTTCTATTTTCTCCAAAGGAGTGTGTAACAGTAGCCTTCCCATTTCTCTAAGTTTCTGATGGATGTGCTCATGTTTGCCGACATCTGATCTGACCCGGTTGTAGAGATGCTGCCCCATCTGGATGATGCATCTGTCATTTTTAATGCTGTGTAAAATTTCATGTCACTCAAAAGTTTCCAAAACCCACCATTGATGTCAAGTGGAATAGGCTAAGCAAAGGCACACATAGGCTGGACTCTGTATTATGATAGTTATTGTGCTTTCAGTTAAAAAAATAGAAGTTTGTCTGTATATTCAGATAGCTTATAGTGTGCTAACCACAAATCATCTTTCTTAATGCCAGAATTAATTCAGTCCTTACAAAGGAAACCTTTTAGTCTTGTGCTTCTGTACCTCATTTATAGCACTTGGTATCAAACAGAATGCAGAGGGTACCAACTGAAATTTTATTGTCTGTCATATGGATTTTACAGTTTTCTATTCAAAATTATAGGAGCCCTACTTTAACATTAAGCATCAGCATGGATACCTGTCACGAACCGCGGCGGTTCCCCTGGCCTCCGTGACTCTCTGCCTCTGTGTGTTGGCGTTCCAGCCGTCGCCATGGCGACTGGGACGTCACTTTCGCTTCCTGTGTCCTGGTTGCCTGGGCAACAACTTGGACGCATTTTCCCTGCTGCCGTCGCACCCGGCCAGCCGGGTGCGCACGCAGCATACCCGGCAATAATCAGCCTCCTGGGCTGATTTAGTACAGGTGGAAGCCTGCATCCCCATTGGTCAGCCTGAGTATTTAAGGCAGCGAGGGCTTAGTCTCCCTGCCGGTTATAGCGCTCAGATCCTGTCTGATTACCTGCTCCTGTGTTGTGGCTGAACTTTGGACTGACTTTTGTGTTTTGACCCTCTGCCTGGAATCTGGAGCTTGATTTATTGGTCATTGCCCTGACCTCTGCTTGTGACCCGGACCTCCTTGTTTGCTGTCAGCCCTGACTATTCGCCTGTACCAGACCACCAATCCTGCTTCAGACCCTTGACCTTTGGCTTGTCCCCTACTCCGCTTTTTCCATATCCGGCTACCTCGGGCAGTAGTACATTCATAAGCTTGTATTATTTTGAGTGTAAGTCCTGGGGACATCCGAGTACCTGTGAGCATAATCAGCTCTATGGGAAAGGCGACTGCTAAAGGTGAAGACCTCTTCTATTGTTCTACAAGCTCATGATAATACTGTTAGCCGTAACAATACCTTGACATTTTCCTGTATAATTTGCTGGCACGTTGCAGAATATTTTTTTTCTGCAAGCCATTCGGGCCCTAAAGCAACAACTTAATTATAATCTATGATACTCCCACAACCATACTTCACATTTGGGATGATGTTCTTTTGTTGGAATGCAGTGCTTCATTTTCTCCTAACATAATGTTTATTATTTATGCCAAACTGTTCTAGTTTTTCAGTAGCCGGCATAATGCAGATGTGTTTTTTGGAAAGCAGTGGTTTGCTCATTAGTATCCTCCCAGGCACACCTCTCTTGCTTAATGTTTGAAATATTTAAATAGTAGACAAAGACATTAGGCAATACAGTTTTTCACATAAATGCAAGTATGTGGCAGCCAATATTATGCAACACACATGGAGTGGTATCTGTAGGGATTCTATATTGTGTATGTTCTGCTGGGAGTTGCTGACAAATGGGGACATGGATAACTAAATTTAGGCTTACAATTATGTAGGTTTCCATAGAATATTTACTTGAGATTCAAGGCTTTTTCCCCCCTGCAAAAGAACTTTTTCCACGTTTTTTGAAGTACAAGCCATGGTCTATACTTTCGTTTTCGTTCAGGCATACTTTATGTAGTAAAGTACAGTTCTAGGTATATTTATACCACTGGAAAAAAACATTTAAGTTAACAATAAGTCTAATAACGAGAGTCCTAATGTCCCCTCGCTCTCGTGATAAGTTTAAAACATTAATTAGACTAAATTGAGCTGTACTGCAGGAGAAAATGAGGAATTAAAGAAGGGATGGTCCTGAAGTGGCGGTAGAGTTCAGTGTTTGTAGGAGAAGTTCCAAAAAGTTGAATGTGAGCATTCACTTTATTAGAGTAAGGTGGAAAATTAGGTGGCTTTACTCAAATACATATTCATTATTTCCCATATGTTGTATTTTGCTGTTTTGAAATGGCCTCCGTGAGTACTGTACACGTGGTCTTCTGCACACTATTTGCTTTACTGTGAATTGATGGAGGCCAACTTTAAATAAGTCTGCACGTTCCAAGCTCACAATCGTCAAAAACTCTTACTGAGAAATTTCTTTTGAAGAGACAGACAGAGAAAAATCCCTAGCACACTGCTGTGAACAGGTGAAAATCCCCCAGCACACCACTGTGAAGCATTTATACACATTTGCAAATATATTATAATCCACCCGCAACGTCAAGTCGCTCCTGCTAATAGAGTGGACCTAGCTAAACAATGATAGAGCATATAGTGTTTTTAATTTGAGCGCAGACTTACCCTGAGCTACCACATGTGCCTACAAACTGGCAGCTCTCCCTAGTAATCACATACATGCCTCACAAACAACAATTAAGAAATGCAAGTACTGGTTCTTCTAATAAAATTTTTAAGGGTCCTGGGGTACGTATCCTTGCAGTATGTTACCTCTTAATTTAAAAACACATGAATATGTGACCCAATTATAGTTCGTTCCAATCTATTAACAGGAGCACATTGACGGTGCAGGTGGCTTATCATATATTTGCAAATGTGTGTAACTGAGACTGTTACATTTTAATAGCAAGTTCTTTACTGTTAGACAATGGTGTCCTGGGGGATTTTTAGTTGTCTGTCTATTTTCTAGATAGCCCCCTCCCCTTTCACACACCTGCTGTTGATTGAGCAACTTACATTTCTTTATTGAATTTCTATTGACACATGATTCACTTCTACAAACTGGTGTTGGGAAGGGCACACACTGGGGACAAATTAATTTTTTAGAGGAAATTATGCATTTTTCAACAAAGTTGGATCAAAGAGTCCAATGAGTTCAAGACAGACCTGTACACTGTAAAGCAGTTGTTCGACTGACTAAAACTAGAGATGTACGCAGACCTCCATGTTTTGGTTTTAGTTCTAAAACCATCTTCGGAATTTGGTTTTGGATCTGGATTTCATTAACAATTGTGAAAAACAGGTAGCATTATATTTTTAGTTGTTTTTGTCCCTACATTAGTATTCATAGCACTAACATTCATTTACAGTCTATTTTCTAATTATTTCTTCACAGCTGTCAAAATTTTCACCAATTTTGGGCCAAAGGCTTCAGCGAGCTGACTGGCTAAAATGAATGATAGAGCAGATGCATAAATACGTGGCAGTTCAATACAAGATACAATGCATATGAAGCATGGTGTCACGGTAGTGGCAGCAGGAAGGCAGTTTACACCTTTAAAACATAAAGGTAGAGCATTGGCTGATAGGATGGTAATTATAAGTAAATACCACAGGGTAGATCCACCCCACAGCTGAAATGGTTTGATAAAATTGCTGGAATTTCACGTAGTTACTACCTCTTGGTTCAGTTGGTGGCATGGCAGGTCATTTCTATTTTAAGCTGCTGCAATGATCTACTTACTAAAAGCCGAAAATGCCCAGAAATTGTATGGGCCACATTCAGCATCTTCTGCACTGACCTCTCATGTTTTAATGAATTCTGAACAACCAAGTTTTGTGTGCAAAACATGTTGGAATCCCTATGAAACATAATGGCAGAGCACTGGCTCATAGGATCGTCATTTTAGAAAGCAAAATAGATGAAGGTGGGTCTGACCTAGTGAAGTGAAATGGTGGGAGAAAGACCACAGACCTAATATTGTTAACATTAGACAGCATGTGCTATGGAAGGTAAAGAGGTAGTAATCAGAGTTCATTAGACGAACAAAAGCATCAATAGACATTTAGACATGTTTGTCCACATATCCGTAGTTAAGTAGACAGTCAGTACAATGGCATTTTCTAATGACTAGATGACTTTTTGCGTAATCTCCTGGTACAGCTGAGAAATTGTTTGGGAGAAATGGAACTGAGATGGAATTGGTAGTGTGTAAACTAATCTGCTAAACCCTGATGCATTGATGGCATAAATTGGACACAATTGGACACACATTCAATGCTAAGATAACTGTCATGCTTAAGTAATCTGCTGTGCAACAGGATGCTGGCTGTCATATTTGGTTCTTCTTGCAAATGCAAATGTTGTTTAAAACTAAGCTTACTCTTCTTGCTCTACTTCTGTAGCGCACAAGAATGCCTCTTGGGAATCATGGATTGCATTAGGGAAGTCATTTAATTTGAAACTTTAATGCTGGACAACGAATTAATAATGAGGTTGATAATGATGTTTTTGATGAGGAAAATTGCATGAGGTGTTTATCCATTCTGCTACTAGCTGATGCTGGACTGCTTGATACTATAAACAATTTTATACATTTTGATGAACAAATTGAATGAACTTGTTGCAAATGACGTAACAAGGAGGAAGTACCTATGTGATCAAGGCCCCTACCTGTATTCATGGGTGTGTCACAAAGGCTACAGGTGCTTTGACAAATGTCTTGGTTGGGATAAAAATATTTACAAACTCAGTCAAAGAGCACTGTCACGACTGAGTATAGCGTACCTGCTATCGTTGGCACTACTCGAAGGAAGGTGCCGAGTCTAACGTGCCCCTGGTAATCACCAGGGACCCCCGCAAGGAGGTATGGGCTCAGCTGCAGGGAACACGCAGGTCACGGTCCTTCCACGAGTCAGATAGCGAAGCACGAGAGAAATGTCAGACAGGCCGGTTCGGCAATGGTGCGGGCAAGGCATGTACACGGGGAGAATCCAAAGGGGTGGTGAGTCAAGCCGGGTTGGTAGCGTTCTGGCAGCGAGGTACAGAAGGGAGATCCAAAAGAGTAGTCAAGGCAATCCGGGTCACAAGGGTCACAGGCAAACGGCAGATAATCAGGAGGCAGGCAAAGGTCAGGAGACTAGTAATCACAGGTACACAGGAAACGCTGGAGGACAGGTAGACCTGAAACTCTGGCACCGGAGGTGGGGTCAAGAGAGGCTTAAATAACACAAGTGCCCAATCAGCTTCAGCGCCGCAGCGCCATCCTATTATTAGCGCCGTAGCGCTTCCTAGACGTGGCGTCCCGTTGCCTAGCAATGGGAACGCTTCCTGCACAGTAGCCGGGCGGCCGAGCGGGGAAGAAGTGATGCGTCTGGTTGCTAGGTTGCTAGGATCAGCGGGGCGCCCGTCCGGGATCCAGGCGGCGCCTGACGGTATGCCCTCCTCCTCCTCCCCTCGATTGGAGAAATCTTTTGAGTAGCTGGGGAGCATGAACGTCTGGTTTGTCCACCCAAGATCTTTCTTCAGGACCAAATCCTTTCTAGTGAACAAGGAACTGCTGACAACCATAACGAAGACGGACATCCAGGATTCGGCTGATCTCGAACTCTGTTCCTGAGGAGGTTTGCACTGGAGGAGGTCGAGAAAGAGGTATAGAGAATTTGTTAAGCACCAATGGTCGAAGTAAGGATACATGAAAGGTATTATGACATCGTAATGAAGTAGGTAACTTTAACTTGACACACACTGGATTGATGACATGTGAGATGGTGTAGGGACCAATGAAACGTGGAGCCATTTTCATAGATGGTACTTTAAGTTTTAAATCTTTAGTGGACAGCCATACTTGATCCCCTACCTTCAATAGAGGAGTAGCTCTTCGGTGGCGATCTGCAAAGGTCTTGTGGTGCTGTGTTGCCTTTAGCAGAGCTGCTTTGGTTCTGGCCCAAATAAGAGAGGGAATTCTCGATAGAGTGAGTCCACCGCCGGAACTGAGGAGGAAGAATTTGGAAATGGGTCTGGGATAATAAGATGCATCCCGCTCACAATAAAGAATGAAGAAAACCCGGTAGACTCATGGACATGGTGATTGTGTGAGAACTCTGCCCAGGGAAGAAATTGTGACCATCTGCTTTGATTGTCAGCGGTAAAGCAACGAAGAAAAGTCTCCAAATCCTGGTTGATCCGCTCGGTCTGACCATTGGTCTGGGGGTGGTACCCCGACGAGAATTTCAATTCTGTACCCAACTTCTTGCAGAAGGCCCTCCAGAAACAGGAGATGAATTGGACCCCTCTGTCAGAGATGATTTCTTTCGGACAACCATGTAGTCTGAAGATCTCTTTGATAAATGTGTCGGCTAAGCGACTGGTCGAAGGTAGACCAGAGAGAGGGATGAAGTGCACCATTTTGGAAAACTGATCAATGACGACCCAGATGGTATTGAACCCTGAACTGCAGGGAAGATCAGTGATAAAATCCATGGCTATACTTTCCCAAGGAGCATTAGGCATGGGCAAGGGGCGCAACAATCCAGCCTGAACCCTCCTGGAATTTTTATGTTGGGCACAGATGGTACAGGCTGAAATGAAATCACGTATATCAGCATGTATAGTGGGCCACCAGAAACGACAACAAAGAAGGAATGTGGTCTTCTTAATTCCAGCGTGACCCGCAATATGAGAAGAATGAGCCCATCTCAATACCTTGAGTCGTAACTGTGGTTCCACAAATGATCGCCCTGTAGGAGGAGCAGCCTTAACAGTATTGGTAACTGCCACAATGTTAGAAGGGTCGATAATGCATTGAGGAATTAATGGATTCAGGCGGTCCGTATCATGAAAAGAGCGGGATAGAGCGTCTGCTCGCCCATTTTTAGCCCCTGGACAGAAAGTAAGAGTCATATTAAAGCGAGCAAAAAATGATGCCCAGCGGGCCTGCCGAGGATTCAAACAGCGAGCTTCACGAATGAATGTTAAATTTCGATGGTCTGTAAATATGGTAACAGGATATAAAGCGCCTTCTAGTAGGTGTCGCCACTCCTCCAGAGCTGCTTTGATAGCGAGAAGCTCTTTATCTCAGATTCCATAGTAATCTCATTAGGAAGGAATCGTCTAGAGAAGAACCTGCACGGAGAATGAGTACCCAAAGGTGTCTTTCGGAACAACACGGCTCCGATGCCAATAGAAGAGGCGTCCACTTCCACAAAGAAAGGTCGCTGTTGATCCAGCTGGGAGAAGGCTTTTTTAAGAATAGCAAAGGCAGAAATAGCTTCAGGAGACCATAACTTCTGGTTGGCAGATCTCTTGGTTAACGCTATGATTGGAGCGATAATAGAAGAAAAATCTTGGATGAACTGCTGATAATAGTTAGCGAACCCGATGAATCTTTGGATTGCTTTAAGGCCCTGAGGTTGAGGCCAGTCCAAGATGGAAGACACCTTGGTGGGATCCATCTGTAGTCCTGAGCCGGATACGATAAACCCAAGGAAGGACACTTGGAGAACTTCGAAAACACATTTTTCCAACTTGCAATAAAGATGGTATTTGCGCAGTCTTCGTAAGACCTCCCTCACTTGTTCTTGATGAGAACTCAGGTCTTTAGAGAACACTAGAATGTCATCTAGATAGACAACTACAGAGGTGTACAACAAATCTTGAAAGATGTCATTAACGAAAGTCTGAAAGATTGCAGGGGCATTGCAAAGACTGAAGGGCATTACCAGGTATTCGAAATGACCATCCCTAGTATTGAAGGCGGTCTTCCACTTGTCGCCCTTCTTTATACGAATGAGGTTGTAGACCCCTCGTAGGTCTAGTTTGGTAAATACTTGAGCCCCGCTGATCCTGTCAAATAGATCGGAGATAAGAGGTAACGGGTACCGATTTTTGATAGTAATACGATTCAGAGGTCTATAGTCAATGCACGGGCGAAGGGACCCGTCTTTTTTCTTGACAAAGAAGAATCCAGCGCCAGCAGGAGAGGTAGACTTGCGAATGAACCCACGTTTGAGATTCTCCGTGATATATTGAGACATTGCCAAGGTCTCTGGGCGAGAAAGAGGATAAGTTCGCCCCTTGGGTATAGGTTGATTGGGAAAGCAAAGTAATGGAGCAGTCCCAGGAATGGTGGGGAGGTAACGACTCGGCCTCGGTCTTACTGAATACATCCTGAAACTCTGCGTATGCTGCTGGAAGGACTGATTCCGTAACAGTGGACTGAGCAATAACTTGAGAACCGGAAGGCAGAACACGAGACAGAGATCTATGATGACATCCTGTACCCCAACGGATAACCTGAGCACGATCCCAATCCATCTGTGGAGAATGTTTCCGTAGCCAATGTAGCCCCAAGATAAAGGGGTTAATGGATTTTGGCAACACCAAAAACTGAATCATCTCGTTATGAAGGGTTCCTACCGTCAACCGAATGGGAGAGGTGATGGAGGAGATAGAGCCGCTGATGACACGGTTCCCATCCACTGTCGTTAATGATAATGGTTGAGGCAAAGCGAGTGTTGGAATTTGAAGCCCAGCAACGAGAGTAGCAGAAATGAAGTTCCTGGAGGAGCCGGAATCCACAAAGGCCGTGGTGGAGAAGGGACCTCTAGGGTTGCTCAGGGTGACTGTCATAAAAAGCTCAGGAGTGTGTTTAGAGTAGGGAGCAACTGTGGATACTCCTAAACCGGCCTCCCTGCTACCATTTAGGAGGTCGGGTTTCTCGGTCTCTTAGGGCAGACTTTGAGAAGATGTCCGGAATCGCCACAGTAAAGAGCGTCCTACTTGCATGGGTTCATCCATAGGCAGCACCGGATTTTGGAATTGTGGAGCCAGACGAGGAACAACCCGCTTAGAGACAGGACGTTCTTGGGTGCGTTCTTGATAACGTAGGTCTACTTTGATACATAGCGCGATCAGGGTATCAAGGTCAGAGGGAAGATCCCGAGAAACTAATTCGTCTTTAATACGGTCGATTAGACCTTGCCAGAATGTTGCGACCAGCGCCTCGTTGTTCCACTTCAGCTCTGACGCTAAGGTCCGGAACTGGATAGCATATTGCCCGACAGATAAGTTGCCTTGACGAAGACTCAGCAAACTGGTGGCAGCAGAGGCTACTCTCCCAGGGTCATCGAAAACTCTCCTGAAGGCTTCAATAAAGGAGGCGGTGTTATTAAGAAGAGCGTCTCCATTTTCCCACAAGGGTAAGGCCCAGGCTAGTACTTGACCGCTCAGGAGGGAGATCATGAATGCCACCTTCGTATGTTGTGACGGGAATGCTCCTGCATTACACTCGAACTGAATAGAGCACTGGATTAAGAAACCCCTGCATTTCTTGGGATCTCCGTCGTATTTCTCGGGTGCGAGGATACGCATGCCTGAGGTTGCTGTAGATACGGTAATCACACTAGAGGATGCCACCGAGGAGGAGGTAAGGGCTGGAGTGGCAGGCAGAGAACCCTGTAACGCATCGAAGCATGTAGCGATAGCTTGGACACATTGTAGGAGATGTACTTGGCTGCTTCTTGCTGTTCTACACGCTGAGCCAAGTGAAGGAAAAGGTCCCGGGCTGAGTGTTCACCAGTTCCTTTGGTAGACATGGCCAGAGTTTACTGTCACGACTGAGTATAGCGTACCTGCTATCGTTGGCACTACGCGAAGGAAGGTGCGGAGTCTAACGTGCCCCTGGTAATCACCAGGGACCCCTGCAAGGAGGTATGGACTCAGCTGCAGGGAACACGTAGGTCGCGGCCCTTCCACGAGTCAGATAGAGAAGCACAAGAGAAATGTCAGACAGGCCGGTTCGGCAATGGTGCGTGCAAGGCAGGTACACGGGGAGAATCCAAAGGGGTGGTGAGTCAAGCCGGGTCGGTAGCGTTCTGGCAGCGAGGTAAAGAAGGGAGATCCAAAAGAGTAGTCAAGGCAATCCGGGTCACAAGGGTCACAGGCCAATGGCAGATAATCAGGAGGCAGGCAAAGGTCAGGAGACTAGTAATCACAGGTACACAGGAAACGCTGGAGGACAGGTAGACCTGAAACTCTGGCACTGGAGGTGGGGTCAAGAGAGGCTTAAATAACACAAGTGCCCAATCAGCTTCAGCGCCGCAGCGCCATCCTATTATTAGCGCCGTAGCGCTTCCTAGATGTGGCGTCCCATTGCCTAGCAACGGGAACGCTTCATGCACAGTAGCCGGGCGGCCGAGCAGGGAGGAAGTGACGCCTCTGGTTGCTAGGCAACCAGACGCTCGGATCAGCGGGGCACCCGTCTGGGATCCAGGTGGCGCCTGACAAGTACCCTGTTTTTGGCCACTTACTAGTTAAGATGTCACTGATACTGTCCTCACCCATTTGCTTTAAAATTGAAACACTTGGGATTTTAAAAGCAAGATATAAATATATTATTTTTTTGGAGTGTGCTACTCACAGGTCAATAGCCAGATGCATGCTGGGCTAGGGAGCAGGGGGGACATCTACCCTCGGGCCGGTCCCATAGCGGGCTAACTTGCACTGGGTAACTAGACCACCTGCATTTTTCTTCTTTAAAATGTCTCTAATAGTCTGCTGAGTCGGGTTTTGCCCCTCTGGGTTATAATTTGCCAACCCTCCCCTGCCAACAGCACCCTGTTTTTTGTCCACCAAATAGTTAACATGTCATTTATACTATCCCTAACAAAATTGCTCTCAGATTGAAACACTTGGGATTTCAAAAGCAAAAAAATACATGTTTTTTTTTTGTGGGTGGGTGGTTGGAGAGTGGGAGGGTTTGCTGCTCATAGTAAAACAGAACCCTATTTTTTTCCCACTAAATAGTTCAGATGTTTCTGAAACTGACCCTTGCACAACTGCCTTCAGTGTGAAACACTGATTTTAAAAGCAAGAAAGAATATTTTTGTCCACTTCTAATTAGTTTACTAATATACTGTTTTTACCAGTAGGCACTGCTTGTATAGTCTTCACTCTCCCACACCCAATTTATCAGCAGAGAATTCCAGCAAACTGATTTATAAATAAACTCTTAATATTTGTGCATTAAATTGACAGCTATTTCAATATACATTGCCTCTTTCACTCTGTCCAACCCTTTATAAGCTACTTTATGAGGACATAATTGCTGCAAATGTCCTAACCACATTCTATCACTTCTAATATGGAAGCTGCAAACAGGAGGGAGGGCTATAGATAGAATATATTGATCCAAAATTCCTGAGAACCGACATATTCCCAGAAATGTCATTTTACCTTATTTTCAGATCCGAATTTGGTGGGAGAAACTTTACTTAGTTTGACTCGGTACCCAAAAATTGTGCAAAGTAGAATTTCTCTGACTCTAACTGTTTTTAGTAGAGATGACTGGTTCAAACACAACTTCCATCTCACATAGCATATTTGACTTGCTTTAAATAATGTTCTACCAAGACTTTGGGAAAGGGAAATGAGGTTGTGACAACATTAATAGTGTAGATTACAGTGTCAATAGCTCTGTGTCTAAGCTGTAAATTCAATGTACATATGAGTTTTCTGAGCTAGGAACCTCAGGATGCCTTCTCCATGTAACTGATCTAATGACTGGCACCATTCAGACTATCCCCAGTTGTCCACTTAATCCAGTCACACTAGAGCTAATTAATTGAGACACGTAGGATTAATATGGTTGTGTGTGAGAGAGAAAGAGTGAGAGGAAGAGAAAGAGAGTGAGGAAGCTGTCATATGATCATGCCCATTGTTATGATGTAAAGGACAGCCAAAACACAAGACAACATGAATGGTTTATGAATATTAGCGCCGTCACCACTTGTCCTCTGCAGCCGGGGACGGACGCTTTCCTGTTGTTGCTGCATGCCCTGTTGCTAGGCAGCGGAATGCTTCCGCTCTTGCCTGTCATGTGCGTCTATGTTACCTAGGCAACGAAACGCTGTTCTCTGACTGCCGAAACCACTAATCAGTATCTAGTACACACTATTTTAGGGAGGCTCTGGCACCATTAGGGTGCCAGAGTATCTAGGTCTTTCTATGCTCTAGCGCTCCTGTATCGTTTACAGACTTCTGCCTGACTGCCTGTGTTTTGACCCAGCTTCTCTTGACTCTGCTTTGGACATCCCTTTGGCATTGACTCCTTCATCTGGTTCTGACCCCTGACTCCGCTTCTGTCTGCTCTTCTGTACCCAGGGCCTGATTAAGGGTCACAGCCGCCCCAGGCTACTACACTAGTTCCCCCCCAGTGTGTGTGTAAATAAATTTTTTATATATATATAGATATATCTGTAAATAAAATTGTAAAACATTAATACATTAAACACACTTCATTATGCACTTCCTCTCTTACCTGATCTTGCAGTGTAGACTACCTGGTGTTCTCTTTTGCATGTTCTTGGAGTGTTGTCCGTTGGCGGCTTCTGGAAACTTGAGAGTCCTGTATTTAAAAAAAATTGCAAAAAATATTGCAAAAATTGTATTATAGTGCAAAATTTTAACAAACCCTGAATGATACAAAACAACCCCCTAGTACAGACAGACCATAAAATATATGAAAATTATTTACACTCCTATAGTAACATCTACCAGCCCTGTCTATCTAGTATTTAGTATTCTAGTGATCGCTGAATCCACAGTCAGCATCAACATCACCGCCACACAATACAGAAATCCTGCCCTCTACAAGCTATTTCATCACCAACCCCACCAATTCATCCCCCCTGTCATTATTATCAACCCGCACCAGACAGTTTATGACCCCCTCTATCCAATTCACTAAAACCCCCCCCCCCGTAGCCAGTTCATTACCTCCCCATTTCTTTTTCATTAATCTCCCCTATCCAATTCATTAACCCCCCCTCTAGCCAGTTTATTACCTCCCCATTTTCACTTCATTAATCACCTCCCTCTAGCAATTTCATTAACACCCCCCATCCAATTGATATGCCCCCTCTATCCAATTCATAAGCCCCCCCTCTAGCCATTTCATTAACTCCCCATTTTCACTTCATTAATCCCCATTTTCACTTCATTAATCCCCCCCTCTAGCCATTTCATTAATCCCCCCCATCCAATTCATAAACCCCCCCCTCCAGCCAGTTCATTACCTTCCCATTTTCACTCCATTAATCCCCCCTTTCCAATCCATACTAGCAGATCATTAATCCGCCCATATCAAATTTATAAGACCCCCCCCAGTCATCTCCCCCCCTCCACATCCGATGTGTCACCCCCTGACAAGCACTTACCTTGCTGTCTTCTGTTCTGTTCTCCTCTGACCAGACGCCGGCGCTTCTGTCATCTTCACACGCAGCTAACAGCATCCGACGCTGTTAGCTGCGGGCGCGCTCTGTGTGATTAGTGTGGTCACGTGATATGTGAGATCTCACGTGACCACACTAAGCAATACACTGATAGGGCATCTAACAGCGTCGGATGCTGTTAGCTGCATGATTGGGTACAGGAACATGCGGGACCGCCCCCTTGAGCCCATTAGAGGAGAAAGAAGCCGATCACCGGCACTTGAAGAAAAAAACCCCCAAAAAAACCAACAGCTTGTCAGTGTTCCGCGCTGCGCCCCCCCAGGACTCAGCGCCCCAGGCTGCAGCCTGATCAGCCTAGTGGTTGATCAGGCCCTGTCTGTACCTCGCCTGCCCGCACGGTTTGACTCCTACCTGTACGACCACGTCCGTTCACCTCTCACCTCACCGTTAGCTATCAGGGAGGGCTGCGACCTGCACGCCTCTTGCAGCGAACCCCAAACTCCCTTGCAGGGGTCCCTGGCAAAGGCCGGATTGTGTTAGACTCCTTGTTTAGCAGTGCTAATACCTGCAGGTGACCTTCTGCCCAAGCACTCTGTGACAACTAGATTTTAAACAGATAAAAAAACACCTAAAAAACACACTGTAACTAATAGTGGTACAAAGTTTTCAAAAACAAATCCCCCGAGTGAATCCAACTGAGAAAAGAAATCTATTCACAATACAAGTTAGTTCGGCTTAACTACCTTTTTAGGGACTAATGTTAATTTAACTTCTGCATAGAGCTGCAGTTATAAATGGCAATGATGATTATGTAACAGATCCAGAATCACTGGAACATTTTCTTCAATTTAATTATTTTTACCCAATAATTTTATTTGCCTTCCAGTAAATAACTTTCTTGTAAACTACAGCTGGCACCAGTCCTGTGTGCTGTATTTCAACATAACCCACTATGCATGCTGCATTTATGTGTCTCTTCCAATTCATTTGCGGTTATTTTATCCAGGTAAACACTTTCACCCTGTGAAAAAATATGGAAAATATGTTACCAAACAAACAATGGATGAACACTTCCTGTTGTGGTTAATGCATAATTTATACCCCTTGCCAGAACATAATTTCTGTTAATTTGCAAAGTATTCATTTGATAGATATCCAATACTTGATAACATTAAATAAGTACATACTATCTTATTTAATTTTCTAATATTTCTAGTTCTACTTTCATGCAAATTACTGTTATCTGTAGTATTTTCAGAGCAAATAGCTTTCTTGCTGCACAATTTAAATCCCCTGATATTAGCTCAATAAGAAGGCAGTGCAGGAGACCACTGCTACCTGCAGTAAGCAATATTTGTGTAATGTGTTGTTTGACATTGAAATAAAGGCAAGGTCATGCAGTTCAAATTCCTCTACATATAAAATAATGTTTAATATTTTGCTGCATTGCAAGATGGCAAATCAAGGCAGTAGGTTGTTGGGCTCAAAGTCCTATTATAGCATGTTGTATAACTTTCACAAGCTGAAGCAACTGTACAAATATATCCAAGTTGGACATCTTTTTGCTGTTATTCATGTGATTTACAGTATACTAGACTGATAAAGAAATGTTTGGCTAGTGTTTGTGCATTGAAACGTCTCTCTAACTTTTTCCAGTCTCATATCCGCTACAGCATTCATATTGAACCACAACTGCTTCTTCTTAGTATTTCCACTATCTATTTTATATCTTGTTAACAAACAGTGCATTATATGAAATGGGGGTGATGTCATTCACTTTCCAGTCACTCAATGAGCCATGCCTGTAAAGCATTTTTTAGTTCAAATAAATGGGCTATTATGGTAATAATATTATTCCCTTGATAAAGTTAACAGAAAAGCAAGAAAAATATCATTATATATGTGACCTAATTTTATTAAATTTAATGTCTTATTACACATGGAACATTTTTATTATTGAATAATTTAATGTACAGCACAATATTTTTCTCCACAGATTGGGTGTTTCCTTTTTTAAAGGATATGTGATCATTTTTTTTAAAATATAAAAATGTAAAAGACCCATTTTTTCTAGTTACACCACGTACCTATCTACAATCATTGCCAAAATACACTCTCCAGTTCAGTGTATCTAGCATTACTTGGAACAAACAAAACTCATTTTGTCCTGCTGATTCAGGGCACAACTACAATATGGGAATGAAAAGAACTAAATTCCTGTAAAAGTCTGTCCCCATCCATTGTCACTGATAAATTGCACAACTTTTTTGGGTAGAGTTCCAACTTAAGAATCGGTCAATATGAGGTCAAAATAAATCAAGTTTTTCTTGTCTTCAATAAGATGATCGGTAAAGTTAATGTTTGGGTCCAACTATGGCTGGGTAATATGTCTCTGCATAGGGTTATGTTTAAAAAAAGGTAATCCTTGTGCGGGACACACAGTGTACACGCATTATACAGGGCTCTAATGTGAGGGACCTGGGCATGATGGTCGTAGTCTCACTGGTTAATATGTGACTGCCCTTTTGACCAATCCTTTATACATACACATACTCATTGACAACTGATTCTGGTGTAGTCATGAGTGAACCAAGTCTGTTCTTACTAGGAGCCCCAGTCCCTAGCCTAGGATGGGAGGATTACAACATTGGTGGATTGTCTCTTTTGTTTCCAATCATGGTTTGTAATTCAATATTTTTATTTACATCTTTCTTGATATGTATCTGTACTTCTAGTGTGGTTAAGAAAGCGGATACATTTTTATTTTTGCCAACATACAATTATTTATTTTAAACAGTTGGGATGTGTTGGGGGCCATAGAACTTGTTGGATATGTACAGGGAAAGGGCACATAGTATGAGTGACTTAAGGAGCCACAACCCTAAATCAACCCTAATTGAATTGTGTCTGGCATTCAATTATTTCCTTTGTACTATTGCTGAATACAATAATCTGTCCATAGAAGCTGTTACTGCATGAACTATAAGCAAATTGCAGTTGCAACACTCCTATGTCATGTATGAGAATTTCAAGTTTTAGTTCAAGCAGGGTAATGTTATTAAAATTTTTAGAGTATAATACAATAATAATCAGCAAAGTTTATGTGTCAAGATATACAAAAAAATCTGCCCAGTTTATGTAAAACTCATGCTTTTCTATGATTATACAGTTCACTGGAAAGGGGATGCACTGTTAAATTGTTACTAGAGAAGGCGATGAAGCATCTGATTTACACTGAAGAACAGAGAAAGACTGTAGACTACACATTCGTTGTGCTGGTCACTATGACAACATAAACAGTGTGAACACATGAGGTAAAGTTCAAATAAATGGAAACATGTGTAGCAACACACTATCCAGTATTATTATCAACATATCCAATATCAGTTTACTGCTACATGGAACTAGACTGTCAAAGTTTGTGCAACATTAATCTGAAGAGCTCATCAGTGCTTATAGAACATCATGTTATTCATCTGTCCTGGAATTCATCATTCTGGAAATACAGAGGTGCTTATATTCTAAATAGGAATATTCTGAGCATTTTTTGGACCTTGAAGTTAAGAGATAAATTTGGTATAAAAGGTATGGAACAAATATTTTGGAATTAAGTCTGTAAACATGGTGAATTACATGCCAGCAAGGGCTGGGTAGCTAATACCCCGGTATCTAGAACAGCATAACAGTTGTCTTACGACAGCTTCTGATTTATGGGGTGGAACAGGGAGTGAACTGTGTGTATTCACGTAGTCATTGTACAGTACGGTTGTGCCAACCTCGAGCGCATGTAGCAGGGTTTGATTCAAGCTTTGGGCTTCTCAAAGGTATATGTTTTTCGGTTGTCTCACTTGCACCAGCTACAGGTTTGGTGTAAGTGCAGATTACTAGTGATAGCAGCTGTGTATGTAAGCTAAAACACTTGAACAACTGTTAAAATGCATTTTATGTAGAGTATACTTTCATAGGGGCAGATTCAATTCCCCGCGATGTTCTTTAGAACAATATGGGCTGCGCATTATTACCATTGGTCAGCACCGGGGCATAGTGGTTAGCACTTCTGCCTCACAGCACTGGGGTCATGAGTTCGATTCCCGCCCATGACCTTATCTGTGTGGAGTTTGTATGTTCTTCCCGTGATTGCGTGGGTTTCCTCAGCTATTACTGTAGTAATGCTAATAGAGTACGGCCTGTGTTGTTCTATAGAACAACGCAGGCCGCACTATAGAACAACGCGGGGAATTGAATCTGCCCCGTAATAATATAAATGTAGTTTATGAGAGAGAAAAATACTTTTTACATTTTTTTAGTGTTTTGTCATTAATGACTATATATATTATTAACAGATGACATTAGTTGAATAGTTTGTTTTTCTATTTCTGGATGTTCTTTTGGAACTTTATATTCCACATATGTGTCTTGTAGTATATTGTATGATGTATCTTTACATCCACTTCTTGTTGAATATGGACGTGCATATACCCGATGTATGTGCATTTAAAAAACAAAACAGATTACGTTAGTTTTGCATTCATTGATGAATGAGAACCTATAAGTGGTGTATAATAGTGTCTATAACACTATGTCCATAGACAAAGGAATTTTTTGTCTACATCCTGAACTATCCACTGCCAAATTAAATTATATTTAATAAAAATCAAATATTCAAACCCTTAGCGCAGCTCACTGTCCCACTTTATTGCACTGAAGTATGATTTAGCAGTGCCGATCTAAAAAGTAGTGGTACAATGGTCCTCCCATCAAAATGAAAGGCTGTTTTATTGGGGGGTTTTTTAGTTCTAGATTTTTAGGAAAATTGTATTTAGACATTCTGCCATAGATCAGGTCTTCCACAACGAATATGATTATCTGCAGCTTCTGCCAAAATGAAAAATTATATGTCTAATCCTCCAAAGTAAGAATCCACCAGCTGGCGAAACTGGGTAGGGTACTGGATTCTGACAATGGAAATGTCGGCAGTTAACTTGTGTGATTTTTAACATTCATAATGTCAACAGTAAAATACCATTGTCTAATGTCAGCATTGTGGTTGTCGACAACCACTGTCAACATTTTCAAGCTGTCCCCCACATTGGAAGTGTCAGCATTTAGCCTGCCGACATTTTCATGTAGACAGTTTAACTGCTGACATTTCCACTATCCGAATTTTGACAGCATCCAGGGGAAACTGAGGTTCTCAACATAGTGACCCATCTAGATATCATCCAGTATGTGTCCATCACTTGTTGTCTCCATAGTTAATGATTGGTCACTTTCTGGTTCAGACATTGAAAAGTATTTTTACACTAAAAAAAGCTGCTTTGGAAAAGATTTTAAGTGATGTACTTTTCTGAAAAGGTATGTGCATTTGCCTTCCAGCATGATTGTGTCTATTCAATAAATAGGTATGGTGTACAGTGTACATGCAATGTAGGTGGATTTGTCTAGTGTATGTAATTTTTTCTAACTGTTAATTAAAGTTTTTGACAAAAACTATGAAGACAGAAAAGCTTTTGTAATCATGGAAACCTGACTGATTACCTTGTTTGGAAATGACAGTATTCCACTCTTCTCTAATAAATATACTGAAACAATTATATGCTGACCTCTGTGTTGCACACAAGCACACTCTGTTACTTTGTGACTGATCCAAGCACAGTACAGCAGACTATCTTTGGGAAACAATATTTTAATTAAAATGATATTTGAAGTACTATGCATAAAAGGAAATTAAAATGCAGCACTACATTCATTATATTTTTCTCTGCTCATATTATTTGATAAATAATATATATTCTCTGTAAACCTGGGAGTTGCTAAAACATTTTTATATGTTATTTGATTTAGGTTAGCTGTTCTACGAAATCTACTGACCTCTATACCAAGAATGACTAAGTATGCTGTGAGTTGTAGTTCAAGAACACTTTTCCTTAACCAGGTCTATAATTTTGATGCAGATCTAAAAGAAATTGCTGAAGCAATATAAAGTGATGCAATAAGTGCTTTCAGATACAAGGTAAATAAAAACCCAGTGGCGCACGCAGGGGGGGTTTCTGGTTCTCCAGAAACCCCTCCCCTCCGCGAACCAACGGTACTGTACAGCAGCCGCGGAGGGGGGGAGGGGGGCGCAAACCCCACCCTCTAAATCCTGCGTTCGCCCCTGAAACCCATATGCTAACATATGTTATGTTATGATATAATAGGACGTTTATATTGTAGAATAAGAGAATGAGAGTGTTAATATACACATCAAAAAAACTGCAAACTCTGGGTATTTTTTGTTTTCCCAAGGTTGAAGGGGGACTAATGTTCTTGTGTAGCACTTACCTTTCACTGAAATGTCTACATATTCCCAAACAGTATTTTATTACACTGTATAAACATGGTATTCTGCTTTGACTATAATCTCCCAGATTTATATTTTTTGCCTTTTATTTAACAACTTAAAATGTCCTTGTGCTCTTAAATGGTCATGACAGAACAATATTTATCTTGTATCCTAGTGATTGCGCAACAATATACATATAAATTATAGCATGACTCAAGTATCAAGGCCCAATAAAAATATAGTGAAGCACTTGGCATATATTATTGAGGAAGCTTGTAATAAATACCTATACAGTTATAGGGCTCAATGTAATCTAAACCATTAACGCTTTTAGCTCCATAGACATAAAGCTTCTTATTTCAGAATACCAAAAATGTAAATAAAATCTCTCTGTGATGCTCTCAGAGTTGACCAAATTTAACAGCTTTAGTGAGTCAGGAAGAACCTGGTTCTCATACAGACATCTTATTCTTCTGCACTTCCAATCACTTCCTGAGCACAAAGACAGTCAATCTCTATAAGACTGTGCTATCCTGTGCTTGAGCAATCTCTGGACCTTATAGACCCAGATCAACTCTCCCACGATGCCACATCTATTAGAACATGTGTCCCTAACCAGGGCCGGTGCAAGGTCTGTAGGCGCCCTAGGCAAACTTTCAGCCTAGCGCCCCCCCCCCCCCCCCCCCTCTCCCCCCTGGGTTCTCACGTAAAAAAAAAAATACAATTTATAATACCCAAAAAATAAATAAATAAAATATACTTACCGTTTTTGATGATCAGATGCAGGGAGGCTCTTCCTTAATGGCTGCCCACCGCTCCTCAGCTTCTTTCCAGAAAAAGGAGAGGGGTGGAGCAGCCTGTGCATGCTGGGAAGAGAGGGGGGCGCTGGGTAAACTTTACTCCTGACAGACAGGGGCACAGCAGGCGGCGCCGGGTAAACATATGTCACCTGATCACTGACGTCAGTGATCAGGTGTGCAGCCCGGGCGCATCTGACAGCGGCGGCGGCGGACATTTAAAAAACAGCGGCGGCACCGCGCCGCCGCTGCACCTCTATCCCACATCTCTCTGCTGACTAGATTTTCAATCTAGTCAGCGGCAGCGGCACCCTGCAGGACCCGGCGCCCTAGGCAATTGCCTAAGGTTGCCTAATGGGAGCGCCGAGCCTGTCCCTAACATACAATGCTATTATATGGCATATTAACAAATGCTATTGAGGAAAAATAAAAATAATTAGATAAAAAATGAAAGACACACACATACAGCTGTTAGCAACAGCAGATCTTGCTTCCAATCGGCCACAGCAACCATCTTCTTTTTGCTGCTGGCATCTACAAGGTTGCAATATTTGGTTATTTGGGCAGGTATTTTATTTCATGCCCTGCTAAGTGCCCTTTCTCTCTCTCATTTGTTCCCCCGCCTTTTAAAACCGCTGTCTTTTTGCCACTTGTGCTCTTGGCCTTAGCTTGTTTTTGGATTTGCTAATGATCTCTGCCTGCCCTAAACTTGGCCTGATTATTGGACCTTGCCTGTCACCTATTTTTTTTACCTCAGTCTGTTTCTTCAATTCCTATAGTCACCACTTGTCTCCTCCTGTGTACTATCCGCCTATCTTAACAATATCTAAAACTTACTAAGACCCTACTACCACAAGTTAAGATCTGAGGGGCTGCTGTAAACAAAGCCCTTGTTAAGCAGTTCTAGGGGTCTTAGGGGTTTTATTATTTCAACCAACATTGCCATAAAAACATTAAAATTGATATCAATGGTGTGCAACAGGTGGTCCAGCGAGGCTTCACCTGTAGCCCCCAGGTGGCTGCTCCCAATCTTATTTTCAGGTTTATTATAAAGCAGATAATATAATTGTATGGGAACAGATGGCTTTGTGGGGGAGTTTTTGAGCAAGTGAGGATGATGGGGCATTTTGAGTACATGTGGAATATGAGTACTTGGTGGGACTAAGGGGATATGGGGCTTTTTTTGAGCAAGAGGGAGATCTGAGTGGCATATGATGGAATTTTGGAGCAACGGAGGGGAATGTTGGAGCATTTTGGGATGAGTTATGCAGGCTTGACAAGCAGGCTGGTGATATGGGTGCTGAAGCCAAGCTAGTGGGAATTGTTTTTATTTATTTATTATTATTATTTTGGTTCTTTGAACCATATGGTAAACGTTTTTTAAGTATGCATATGCAATGATAAATAATAAAACAAACTAATTTCAGATTGAATTAAGAAAGCAAACAAACAAGTATTCAACTATATTTATTTCTGTTTATGGCTGTTATCCAGTTTTACTCTATGTAGAATTTCACAGACAACCAGTTCTGATCTCTCAGAGCAGATGGCTCAGCCATGATGCATGGAACACAATCATCCTTTCTGGGCACCCTGCATGTCTGAATGAATGTCACTATATGCTTGGACCTCCTCTCTGGGGTTTT
Organism: Mixophyes fleayi; assembly: GCF_038048845.1. Taxonomy (NCBI): domain Eukaryota; kingdom Metazoa; phylum Chordata; class Amphibia; order Anura; family Limnodynastidae; genus Mixophyes; species Mixophyes fleayi. The sequence goes on from NC_134404.1 coordinate 260,406,827, forward strand.
TCCCACACTTCCTTATGTGAAGCTGAATTGTCTACTATAGATGAATCTGTGAAACACAGGTAATATCATATGCTCTGAGTAATAAAACAGTGTGCTACACCAACTTTTGGGAGCCTTGGTTGTGCTTTGGTCACATTTTGTTGGATCCTTACATTATCTATGTTAACTAACTAAACTATATTTTTCTCCGATTTCAATCCTTGTGAAATGGAGGCAGATTTTCTTCTCAAGTCCAGAAAGCGCTAGGTAACATCTTTATGAAGATCTGAGGTATCTCTGGAAGCAAAGGGTAATTAACGGCATCTTGGAAACTTTCCTTCTTGATTGCGTATGATCACCTGTGCCAGGGTGACCTTTGCAAGCAATGCCCAGTTTTTAAGGGAAGGCTCAGTGGATAAATTGCTGTGGTACCCCTGTTGTTTGTAATCGAGATACAAGTGTATTTTTTCAGTGAAAGGTAAGAGTTTAGACATGTTCCATTTTGACATCTTTTGCAAGTCTAATCTTCAGTGCCAGTGAGGAAGTCTTCACAGCATTTATTGGGTTTTTGCACTTTTGGTTTGGTTTAGTTTACATTTCTTTATGTGTCACCACAGATATTTTCTTGCAAACAAGCATTAACAAGTGACACAGTGCATGAAACCTTTGGGAACTGAACCTATTTTGTTTTGTTTGCATGGGATCAGAACCCTGACTCTTGTCCTTATTACCTCACTGTTGTTTGCAAAGTTACCTCTATTTCGAATATATTTAAATTGTTTTCTCTTTTCCTTTGAGTACTTTGGGAAATCTACCCTGGCAACTTTTCATTTCAATGAATATGCACAATATGCTGGGCTATTTTTGAGACCGGTTTCTCACTGTATACCCAGTACTGCTTTTTGATATACACTCTGGATTCCTCACTTTTTTTGGAAAGTGTTTGGACAGATACCACTTCAGATTTTCAGCCTTCTGTGTTTAAAGCACCATTTCGATCAGGTAGATAATCATTATGTGTAGGACAAGTCTCTTTGTATTTTATTTTTGTACCACTGCCCTCCAATGGTATCTCATCACTGCTGTTGCTAGTGTCTGAACAACTCTCCTCTGAAGGGTCAGGGACATACTTTGTCTTCACTGTTATCCAGGCTATAATCAGAGTCACCACCAAAACCATAGAATATTTAGCTTTAAAAAAAAATAAAAAAAATTATAGATAAATGTCCATAACCGTACCCAAACATATTAAAGATACATTAAACTGTTCCTACCTTCCTAATAATCTCTCTCTCCTCAGGAGGGCAGCTGTGATCCACTATTTTTCCTGCGCACTGTGGTCCATGGTAGTTCTTGATGCAGATTTCATGACTGTAAGTGTGTATGAGTTTCCATTTTTACTAATGGCCAGTGGTGGAGTACACACACTTTCCACTCCATTACAAGTGCATGATGGTGATGGTCTCTCATATGCAATATTCCCTATCTTACATCCCTCCTTACCAAACTATTAATAATACAGAACACAACACAGAGCTTGGCAAATAAAGGAGTTTTTTTAAAATACCAAACATTGTATGATGGAGGATGAGTGGTTTGTCTAGGACGCATGCTCCTAATTTCACAGTAAGGGTCTTTAACACTCTCAATAGGACCACATGGGGAGCCATTTTACACGAATGCACCCTTATCCTTAAATTTGGGTATCTCTAATCCCAAGCATTCAAGAACCCGCATCCTTTCTGGACTGAAGGAACGCAGCCAACATACCCACCACTGAGGGCGGTGCCTGTACCAAAACCTAGCTTAGTCTTCACAGGGAGGTGGGTTCACCATTACATAAATAAAACAAATGTGCGTTGATTTCTAGCAAAACTGAAACTAGCTGGTGTTGGCACCAGCAAAAACATCCCATACTCGGAATAAAAATAGCACACAACCACCAAGCTGAAGGGTATAGAAGGCCAAACCCAAACCGCCTCACTATGGATACAAATAGAACATGCCCCGAGCAGGTGTTGTCACCCAAATCAGCTGCAAGGAAGCTCTAACACCAGGGAAGGAGACAAACACACCCTGACCAGATGTTGGTAGCCAAAGTACCTACAAAGAAGCTCCAAAACCAGGGAGGGGGAGAACCACACCCCTAGCAAGTTTTGGCACCACCTGTAGAGAACCTCTGCAATAGGGAGGGAAGGCATGCAACATGTCCTGTAGACTAGAGGAAGAACACCATCAGTCAGGGAAATGTATAATGTGGTCTAAGTGACCTCTCACCATGGCATAGCAATAGAGATACCCAAGGCTTACTTTGCCTGCTCAGTTAGAGAGTGACACATAAAGCTACTAATACGCACCTTAATTTCCCTTAGGCTTAATTCATCCCTCAGTTATAATAAAATGCAGTGTTGAACAGTGTTGAATTCAAAACTTAACCTGCGGGGTTTAAATGAACAGTTATCTAGGTCGCACTGTTCAGTGACATGGAACTCAACTGCCGGAGAGGTCTGTGTTCGGAATTACTTGCGGTCAGCATGATGCAGGCATCGGAAATGTGCTGCGTCGCTTTGAAGGTATGTCTATTTAGATTGATGTACTTTTTTTTATAATCTGTGTTTCTTTGTAGGTATCCTGGTTGTCGGGGTTGCGGTACTCGGAAAAATGTACCGAACCCCTCTCAATATTAATACATGGGGAACCATTTCACCCGGCGCACCCTTATCATTAAACTTGAGTATCCCTAATCCAAAGCATTCAAGAACTGCATCCCTTCTGGGCTGATGGAACACAACCAACAAACCCACCACCGAGGGCGGTGCCTGTACCAAAATCAAGATTACTCTTTGAAGGGAGGTGGGTTCACCATTACATAAATAAAACAAATGTGCGCCCACCGATCATTGGCTCCCGACTGCTAAATGTTTTCCGGCCACGTCTGGTTCACTCAAGAGTCAAGACCTTACCTAAACTAAACTCACCAAGATCCCAGAAATCTGCCCAATGAACAAACCCTTGCCATCCTCCATCCATTGGAATTGAATTAAAGGGAGCTCAATCTGCAAACCCACCAATAGAGTGCACATAGTTTGCCACCACAGCATCTTTCCAAGTCATGGCAGTGTGGATATGCAAAATAAATCTATGGACTTAACATGGCCAAACCACTACCCCAAGATGGATCAGTAAGACATAAGACACCTCCTTCACAATCTCCCTGGACAACAGCGATTCAAAACCTGCCCAGCACAAATAAAGGCAGCCAAACTAGAGTGGCCAGAGCAAAGCAGCAGTGTTTAGGCAGACAGCAGCAATGGAGACAGACTCCAAAACAAATACTGAAGGAAATAGGTGGAGGAAGAGAAAACAGGAGGGAAAAAGCAAATAAAGAAGAAGAAAAGAGACACAAGTGAAGGTAAAACCTTAAAAAAACCTTGTGGAATCAACAGCCGATCAGGCTTTATTTAGGAGAAAAATTAAGTAAAATCCCTACACTCCTGCTTTAAAAGCAACAAGAAACCAAAGCCCTGTGTCCAGGGGCGGATTGGCCATAGACCTTACAGGGAAGTTTCCCGGTAGGCCGATGGCCTAACGAGGCCACCTGGAGGCCACCTCAGATTTTCCCGGGGGGGGGGCGCGTTTGGATGCGGTGGGGGGAGGCACGTACAGGAAAGCAATCTAAAACATTGGTGTTCAGTGGGGAGCAACAGGCAGCCAATTGCTAGGCTCCCACGGTGCTGTTCGGCAGACAGGAAGTCTGACTTCACTTCCTGTCTGCCTGATGTGAGAAGAGACGCTGCTCAGAGCAACTGAAGGTAAGTGAGGGGGGCTTAGTATACTATACTATACTATACTAAGGGGGGTTTCCTATACTATACTAAGGGGGACTACCTATACTATACTATACTAAGGGGGGCTACCTATACTATACTAAGGGGGGCTGCCTATACTATACTAAGGGGGGCAACCTATACTATACTATACTATTGGGGGGCTACCTATACTATACTATACTAAGAGGGGGCTGCCTATAGTATACTATACATATGCCCTGCATGGCTTTAGAGATGACCCACTGTGTGTAAAGTCATCACATCTAGGTTTTCCTAAATGTTACTACAACCAAATTCCTGTAGTTCTAAATCCTGCCTACTTTTGTGTTGGCCCCACCTACAGTTATTTTGGTCCCGCGGACATGAGGCCACTTCAATAATTTTTTCCAGGGCCACTTTAAGTTCCCAATCCGCCCCTGCCTGTGTCACCCAGACGCACAAAGAGCAGTATAGCAGAGAAAGCAACGCATACCTCATAATACATTCAATTTCCACCTGCCCAGCTGCTGTATGCGTTCTATTGACTATCTACATCACGGATGTGGCTGCCCCAATCTGAAATGAATGCGTGCCAAACAACCCGCTATGTGCTTTATTTTGTTTGTTTTTAAAATAAAATACATAATCCGGTTCGGGGCATGTACAGAGAGCGAATTTACACAAAATACGGCACGTATCAGCATTTACGTTCCTTAGTGAATCAGGCCCACTATATTGTTTAGCATTTTTCACTTAATTTTGCACAATCTGTAGTAGTTAATTCAAAACATTACATGTGAAAAAAAGATAACCTGTCACACAAAGCTGAGGAACATGATGAAGGTCACAATATACAGGGCCATTGTATACTTGTATACTTCATTCTAGTTTATTGCCACAAAAAAATAATATTAACACATGATCCATACTCAAATGAGATTGGCAATTAATTTTCTTTCACATGGTTGGCTGGCCAAGCTGGTTTACAATTTCACAGAAACAATGTGCAGTGCTATTTTCTGGTTAGGTCTTAAAAAACAAATAAATCCATTATTCAACACAAGGAATATTTATAAAAATTGAAAACTGCAAAAAAATTGCTGTAAGCAACCAGTCAAATTATGTTATTTAAAGCAACATCTTATAAACAAGCTGTTGTTTTTGCACCAGTTTTCATAAATATTGAACATTTTCACACGTTCATTATTAGGCACGAAATATACATAATATAATGAAATATTTCTACTTAACTAAAGCTTGGCTAATGATTTGACGTTCAGTTTTAAAAGTTACAAATGTTTAGGACAGATTGATGTATTCCCATCATAGGAATGTTAGCGTTCAATTGATTGATTCTAGCATATATGACCATTTACATTATTGGATTTAGTTGTCCTTTAAATGTCATATTATATGTAAGAGTGCAAGTAAATGAGGTAGTCAGTTAATCTTCCTAATAAGTTACATTTAGGACAATTTGGGAGATCTACACAGGAATTTTCTAAAATTCATCAGTTGAGACATAACTAGTGCTTACTTTGTAGATGAAAAGAAGTGGAAATCAAAACTTATGACATACGCCAGCAGGACATTAAGCATTAGAGACCTTGTGGACATTTGCATTTCAGTGTGTTCCAGCACATATTAAATGTGAATAAATTGCTTCAATGACTGCAGCTAAAACTATCCTTATGAACTATAACCACATTTAAAAACAGACACATATACAAAACAAAATGGAAATTTCAACGCTGTCAAAGACAAGCAAAAATAAAAAGTAAAATGATACTTATTCAACTGCTGTGTCTGGTGGTATTATGGGTCCTGTTTCAATGAACTCCAGTAAGGTATGCAGTGTCCTTAATTGTCTCCACATAAAAAAATAGAATACAATAGTAATATAGTGTAATATTATCAAGCTTATAAATATTAAACACTTCAAAATATGCTCATATTTAAACAAAGTGAAAACAGTTTTAATGTGAATATTCCACAAAGGTTTTCCTTAAAAGACTTTCAAGTATAGGTAGTATTACTCCACTGCTGTTCTCCACCTTTTGGTGATGCACTTACTCTCCACACCTTACTAATAGGTATTATGAATTTCCATAAGGCATATCAACACTCTTCACTCTTTAAATTCCAATCCTTCTAATGAGCTCCATCAACTGATATGTATATAGGCATGAATATGGAAAAGAAAGTGGAAAATCTGGCGTATTACCTTTGTGCATTACTGTATATGTCATGTACGGCACTGGGGACGTTTTAAAGAAAAGATAATAATAATAAATGTTTAAAATTTTACATAGCAAAGCACTTAGTCATCATCATCATCAACATTTAGTTATATAACGCCAGCAACATCCGTAGCGCTTTACAATTGGGAACAAACATTAATAAAACAATACTGGGTAATACATACAGACAGAGAGGTAAGAGGGCCCCGCTCACAAGCTTACAATCTATGGGACAATGGAAGTTTGAAACACAAGGGCACGTGCTGCATCATATTGCACATTGCACCAGCTAGAATGCAAAGGTAAAAAGTATTGAGTGGGCTGTGTGATCAGTCACACAGCAATGTTGGTCAGAGGCTTGTTGTCTTGTGTTGGCTGTGTAGAGGGTGGTAATACGGTAACCTAGGGAGATTAAGATGCTGGTTGAGGAATATAATAAGCTTGTGTATAGAGGTGGGTTTTCAGAGAACGCTTGAAGGTTTGAAGACTAGAGGAAAGTCTTACTGTGCGAGGGAGGGAATTCCACAAAGTGAGTGCAGCCTGAAAAAAGTTCTGTAACTGGGAATGGGAGGATGTGATGAGAGTGGAAGAGAGACACAGATCGTGTGTAGAACGGAGGTGTCGAGTTGGGAGATATTTTGAGACAAGTGAGGAGATGTATGTCAGTGTAATTTTGTTGACGGTATTGCTTGTTAGTAAAAGAATTTTATATTGGATCCATTGAAAAAAGGCAACCAATGTAGAGACTGACAGAAAGGCCCAGCAGAACGGTTTGCAAGGAAAATCAATCTAGCCGCTGTGTGCAAATTAGATTGTAGGGGTCCAAGTCTGATTTTGGGAAGACCAGTAAGGGAGGAATTGCAATAGTCTATGCGGTTGATGATGAGTGCATGAATTAAGGTTTTTGCAGTGTCTACTGTGAGATATGTGGGTATTTTGGAAATGTTCTTTAGATGTATATAACATGAGATATAGAGTTGATGTGGGGAACAAAGGATAATTGTGAGTCAAGGATTACACCTAGGCAGCGAGCTTGCGGGGTGGGATTTATGGTCACGTTATCAATAGAAATAGAAATGTTAGACAGGAAGCTTCTGTTTTTGGGTGGGAATATTATTAATTCAGTTTTTGAAAGATTGAGTTTGAGCTGGCGAGAAGACATCCTAGATGAAATGGCAGAACGACAGTCAGTAACGTGAGACAACACAGATGGTGAGAGATCAGGAGAGGATAGATAGATTTGTGTATCATCTGCATAGAGATGATACTGAAATCCAAAGCAGTTTATTAGTTTTCCAAGAGAAGTGTTGCAGATAGAGAATAGCGGAGGACCTAGGACTGAGCCTTGTGGTACTTCAACTGATAAAGGAAGCAGAACAGAGGTGGATCCAGAGAAATTAACATTGAAAGAGTGATTAGATAGGTAGGATGTGAACCAGGATAGGACAGTGCCTTCAAGACCTAGAGATTGTAGCGTTTGTATGAGGAGAGAGTGGTCAACAGTGTCAAATGCAGCAGAGAGATCCAGAAGAATTGGAATAGAGTAATGGCTTTTGGTTTTTGCTGTGATCAGAGTTTGAGTCAGAATTTAGTTTTTTCAAAATAGGAGTAATTACTGCATGCTTGAATAGTGATGGAAAAATACCAGTAGAGAGAGAGATATTACAGATTTTAGTTAGAGGTGGAATAGGCACAAGAAACAGGGACAATAAACACAATTAAAATAGACATATAATATTCCAGATAAAGCGTATCCAAGAATTTCAAGTCTCCCTACCGGAATGAAAGCTCAATTGGTACAGTGTATGATGTCCAAAACGGTCTCCCAAGATCCCCCAACCAGCATGTACTGGTACTAATAGAAGTGACACACTGTAGACCGCCCACTCCTTCCTACGCATCTCGACCATAAAACGTCTGGTCATTTTCACTTTCTTTTAATATGTGCACATGTTGAGGTGTTTAATATTTATCATTTTGATAATATTACACTATATTACTTTTGTATTCTCCTAAGATTCTATTGACACTACTATTTTGAAGCACCTTAACCCCTGATCAAATATTAAAAGTAGATAGTAAAAGTAAATAGTGTGTTCAACAGTTTGAACTAGAATAGTGTAATCATTTAATATAGAACTACTGGACCAAGGGCTCATGGAACAAAGTAAATACATTCACTATAATAATTTGTCTAGTTTCCAGGATCTCCATCTTCTGGAATGGATGATTGAGACATAGCTGGCCAGTAACTTTATTGCAACCAGCTCGCAATTGTTTTTATTCACTTGTGCCAATTTATTCATGGAAGTTTTAAAATAAAACATAAAAACAAAACAGAGAATTTTCTAGCACACGTTTACTTTTTTTATGTAAATTCTTTATCTGGCTGACATAATGCACACAGTTTAATATGTAGCAGTAATCTGACAATTTTAAAGCTCTCAGCCATTGGACATGCGTTTGCATATGAACTCTATGCTGATATGTGGTTCACATACGTAGATATACACTGTATGCATTGGAATGGGTTTGCAAAGGTGTCCAGAATGCAAGCCATACAGAGTTTTCCCCGTACATTTCAATACTACATGATAATGGGATTTTCAAGTCTTGGATTCTCCCCACGTTTCTGCTCTGAAGTCCTACATTTGGTTTCTAGCTCGCATAGAAAGAATTACTTATTACCTTAAGGAAAATAACTTCACTCAGTTTTGGGCCCGTGAGTCTTCTGCAATATCCTCCAGCTTGCCCTGACACCCAGCTGTAACCGCAGGACATTACCTCTCTCCCTTTAGACTTCCTCTACTTATTTCTCCCATTTTCATATTACTTATCAATTACACTGTTTGACCCCCTAACCCACGTACCTCACAGTTTATATACATATTTCATTGGACACCACGGTGGTGACCTCTTTTCTCCTTCTCTCTACTCTCATCATTCTCCCCCCCCAAGAAATATCTCTACTGTGTTTTCTTCCATTTACTCTTTGACCTCTTTGTTACATTGTGAAATTTTGGATTTTCTGATCCTGTTTTTTAACTGCGCCTGTGGTTGTGCTATGTTTATGAATCCTACTAAATAAACAAAGAAAAAAAAAAGATAGTGCCGTGCTCTAAAACGAACAATATATAAATCAGTATGTGTCAGCATATACATCAATAGTAGAATTTTGTGCACAATATAGCTATAGTGGCATAATATCAGCTGTCACTTGTACACATTTTACATAATATAAAGAATTAGGAATTCACAGAAATTATGAGGGGATGTTGTAGTATAAAAATATATGGCATTTATTGCAATTCACCGCATATAATGATGATCTGAGCACAAGCCGTAATCAAAAGAAGACAAGTGCAAACACAGGTTCTGAGTTAATTCAGGAATATAGCAGTCTGTGTGGCAATACAGAAATATAATATAGTCTTTGTGGTAATGCAGGAATATAATACAGTCTTTGTGACAATGCAGGACTATAACACAGACTTTGTTACGATGCAGACATATAACAGTCCTTACTGTGAATGTCTTGCAGATTGAGCAATGATAATTACCGCAATCCATGCCTTGGGGATACTGTATAGAGCTATATGAATAGCGTGCAGACGCAAAGCATATCAGGAATCAGAAGACTAGAAGTTGCAAAACCGGGTATCAGGAATTAAGAGACAATAATTTGCAAAGTCAGGAATAATGAACCAGGAGACTCCTGAATACATAGCCATGAGCTGCTTGATACATGGTTGGAAGCAAACAGGACATAGATAAAGAAACCAGGGAGCTAACATGTAACACTCTCACTGGCAATGAGTGCAGAATAGGTGAGAATTTAAAAAGTACAGTCTTCCAATCACCACTCAGAGCTGCATAGCAGGTCTGAGTAACAGGCAGAATGCAAAGTATATGAAAACCTAACACAGACTTTCTTCATTTAATGTACAATAAATTGTAATGCAAACGAGATCTTCTCTTTGTAATCCAAATGGAAATTGTAATCCAAGACAGATCTTCTTTTAATACAGATTAAAATTGCAATCCATGCGAGATGTAAAAAACAAAACAAAACCGATGATGCAAAATTACATCACCTAATTAACTGAATTGCCCAGCACTCCTTTAGCTCCCCAGATCACACACTAATAGAGATTAATTAAATCTCTATTGATGTGGAAAAAATAATTACTAATTGTGTGGCATTCCATTCATTGCGATGACCTATTCAACTGAATGGAGTTTCCACATGTAGTACACACCACCATCCTTATGAATGTGACATTTGAAAAATACAGTACAGTGTTGGTGTAACCACTCTTATTAACCCCTTGTGTGCTCTCATAGAGTTGAATTGACTTTTCAGATCTGTGACTTGCTTTGGATACACTAAAATGGAGCAAGCAGCATCCACAAAATAGCATGGCAAAGCAAGTGTATGCAGGTGCAATATTAACCAAATGCAGTTGTATGCTTTAAATGCAAGTCAGGTGCAGCGTTTACAGGCCAATGGGCAAGGGCCCTTAATTTCCACTTTGGATACAGCTCGTCTTAACATGAAAGCACAATGAACTCCCTTTACTGTTTCTCCAGGTTGGAGACCAAGTACTTACTTAAATCCTCACATTTTATCAAACAGATACAGGCTGTAAACTAACACCAGGTGAAAATCTGAATTGAAGCTAGCTAATAAATAACAGGTCTATGTACACACTTGTCACTCTGTTGCAGACTCTTAACTAAAGGCATACAACCTGCTAACATACAACTTTCTTGCAAGCAGACAAGAATAAAGGCCCTTTCATAATATAATAAATTCATACAACTGTAATAAAATATTCATATGAATAATAAACAATATTGTTCAATACTCATACTGTTAAATTAATATACTGTACTTATAATTTGTGTTTATTGTATATTAAATAAACATACAGCCATTATGTAACAATACTATTAAAAATGAAGCCCTTAAGCTGAATGCAGATAAACACAGCTGCTTGTCACGAAGCAGGCATGGACATTACAGGGTTAAATGTGGGAGGTGTTTGGTTCCCGGATGTTAGGGGGAAAGTAGGAGGAAACTTTTGATATATACCACTGACTAGGCAGTTCTACTTCCTCTTGTCATTGGGATTTCCCGCCCACCCTCCCTGTTTGCATTAAGTTAGGGCTTAGTGGAAGAAGAAATGGGAAAGGTTGGCAGGCAGGAGAGCTTTTACAATCAGCGACTAATTCATACGGTGCTATCGCTGATTGGCCGCACGTCACTGCTCCTTTCGAAGCACCCTGGCTCTTGGTACCTCTGTGCGAGGACCCCTTGACCTGCACTGTGCGCGTACGTCTTGGGGTGCCCAGAAGGGAGTGGTCACTATGACGCCAGATTTAGCACTGGCCGATTGTATAGTACTGTGGTGCCTGGGACCAGTGGTTAGTGCCTGTGGGCCATACACTGTTCGGTTTCGCTATTAGTTGTTAGCTGATTGTATCGCTCTCGCTGCCATCCTTTCATAGGTTAATTTATAGTAAACAAATAAATTAAAATAAATAAAATAAATAAATAAAAAGTTTACGTTATTTGCCACTACAAAGTTGTCGGTGTCTTTAATTGTAGTTAAGAATGTATAGTGATAAGATTAACGTTGTTAAGGTATAGTGTAATGCTGAGGGAATCAGCAGTATGTAGTTTATCATCATCATCATATTTATTTATATAGCGCCACTGATTTCGCAGCGCTGTTCAGAGAACTCATTCACATCAATCCCTGCCCCATTGGAGCTTACAGTCTAAATTCCCTAACATACACACACACACACACAGACAGACAGAGAGGGAGACAGACAGAGAGAGAGACTAGGGTCAATTTTGATAGCAGTCAATTAACCTACTAGTATGTTTTTGGAGTGTGGGAGGAAACCCACGCAAAAGCGGGGAGAACATACAAACTCCACACAGATAAGGCCATGGTCGGGAATTGAACTCATGACCCCAGCGCTGTGAGGCAGAAGTGCTAACCACTTAGCCACCATGCTGCCCATAAAACTATCATTCATACTGTACTGTTTAAAGACCAATTGAACTTAAATAAAATACATTTAAATATACAAAATGTGGGGGGAAAATACAAATCATTAAAATACTATTATTAGACTAAACAACTTGAACAGCAAGTAATGGCGTGTTCTAATTCAATTCAGACATATAGTGGCTATGTGTCATATCTGGATTACTCCTTTCCTCCAAGCATGCCCAGCTATGACATCTTTGCAGAAAACCTTTAGCTCATACTCATTTGTGTGATTCCTGAGCATGCTCAGTGCTCCTTCCATTGAAGCTTTTCCCCACACTCTCATCTACTGCTTATCTGGCAAACAGTGGCCTATTTATAACTCTGTGAATGTGGCTTTGTCAGAAGAAATTGTGTCTTTTTTCTTCAGCATCTCAGCAGTATACCTGTTTTCTTCATGCATTGATCTGGATATGGGTTACGACTACTCTGATTCCATTGGTTACTATACTATTACTCTATTTTCCCTGAACTTGGCTTCCATTCCAGCACATCTTGTTTGCTGCCCCTGAATTTTGGTCAGCATGACTCTGTTGCTCCCTGACTCACTGTCTGTATCCTCTGAGCACGCCACCTGAATCCAGGAACAGTGTTCCTGTCTCTGTGGCTCTGCAGCTGAAGTATCATATCCCGTGACCTGTCTCCTGCTTTTGGTTTGTGTTACTATGTGAGCATCTGTTGCTCTGTTCTGAAGATTTTTACCAATGACATCTCATTTATCTGCTGCTTTGAGTTGTTCATCAGTAATGAATTACATTACACATTTCCTCTGCTTTCGTCCGAGTCCCACCATTACCTGGAAAATTGCAATCTGATTACTAATAGCCTCATACAAAAATTTAACATGTTATCTTTTACCCAAATACTCAAGTTCTTGTAAAAAATCTTATTAAAAGTGTAATTTTTGTAAAGAGTTGATTTCGTAACTGAATGTATGGTAACTGAATGTATAAGTATCTGTAGCAGAGAGAGAAAAAAACACTGGTTTTAATGAAAATTGATGATATATTCACCAGGCTGGTAAGCTTTGCCAGAAGGAAGTTCAGATTGACATTCACCTGTATCACATCCTTGTCTGGGGCATCTCTTATGCTATAGAGTATTTGTTTCTGCATGGTGTTATAAAACATAGATAAATTAACTTCTTTACAAAAAACATTCCTGACAGGCCTGGTAATGTCATAAAAAGAAACAACATCAATTTTAAGAACAACTATCAATGACTTCAAATAATATCTAAGTTTCAAGTTTTATCTGGAGACTAGATATAATACATTATTTTGCATATTCGGTAAAAAAACAATCAATAATTGGTATGTATTGATTTTTCTTTGTAATTGGAAAGTATAGTTTAGATGTCTATTGTCCCTCTCACCGGACAATGGATAAATTCTTAGTGCAAGGCATATAAGAGGTCTTTACCTATAGCAAGCACCTTATCTGTAGAGAGTGACATTCTCACAGGTACTTGGATGCTCCCAGGGCTTGAACTCAGGGTAGTAAGAATGTATCTTAGGTGCCAGGTAGCGAAGAGGTATAGAGACTGACAGCAACTGGTGGTGGACTAAGTAGAAGAAAACCAATCAGTAAACAAAAGAGTAACCAGAAAGGATGCAAGGCAGTGAGCAGGGATAACCGAAGACAAGTCAAAAGGTCAGGGCAGACAGAAAGTGAATGAGGTCCATAAACGGCCAATGATCGACATGGGCAGCAGACAGAGAATATATATAGCAGGCTTTCAAATATAGGAACAAATGCTATAACCGGCAGAGTGGCTAAGCCCCCCCTGCTATTTAAAGAAATAAAGACCAATCAGTAGGCCTGCTAGAAACAGCCCCCATCCCCTTCCCTAGGCTGTTAGGCAATCCCATGATCGCAATAACCTCATAGAACAATGTCCCAGGATGGAAGACACAATGCGAGCGATGCTTGCTACAGATAGAAGCATCCCAGCTGAATAGCAACTAGCTGAGTCAAAAGAAGAGAGTGAGCCTTTCCAACTAGTGATTTGGCTCATAACTTCCTCTCCTGGCTTTCTGCCCAAAGGCCACCAAGCACTAGTTTCTAGACAAGACTATTTGCTTTAATACCTGTATGTTAGTCTACAGTAGAGGTATGAATGAAGTTGATCTGCAGGTCATAGGACAAGCAAATTCCATTATGACAATTACAGGCTGTGCACATAGAAATACAGGATCAGGCATAGATTTTCACATGATGATTGACTGTTACGGAATATTGAAATCATATGCCTCCTTCTGGCCAGACTGGGGTGAGCAGGTATTTCTACACCAGATCTGGGGGGGGAAAAAAACGCGTGAAACTTAAATCAGCTGGGATGATAGTAAATTTTCCATTTGAAGACATAGCTGAATTTATGAGAAGCTTGTTGGACCTGCACCACCAAAAAGGCAATTCAAATTATAAGTGTAGGTGGGTGCTGCCCTGTAACAATGATAGCACCAAATGCTGCTCTGTAAGTGACTCATAAACATAATTAACAGCACAGTATCTTACGCCTGAGCTAGTTGTGATTGGTTACACTTGGACCTTGATGGCGGTTGGGGCTGAGGAATAGCCAAGAAAGGACTGAAAGTGATACTAGGGAACACTGGAGAAAGATTATGTGTATATGTGGATGCTCATGGTGATTAGAGAAAGACTACTTGCTTACTTGAGTGGTATCCCCAACAACCATATGGAAGTCCAATATGGACGATTATCACTAGTGTTCACAGTTTGAGTGAAGAAGATATTATACCCTTGTAGAAATAATATCTGCGTTAAACTGAACTGACATCCAGATCAATATTGGTGTCTAATGGAGATTAAATTTGTCTGCTATAGTGACAGCACAGAGAAAGGGTATTGAAGACCTACACAGTGACTCTAATTGCCTTTTACTATAGAGGAATCGGTTTCACTAAAGACCACTAGAAATATTATATTATTAATGTCAGTGATGACTAATACAACAAACTGAAAGTAAATACCAACCTGTCCGTTAAATCAAGAGTGATAATCATGATTGCTGGAGTGTACTAAAATAATTATATGTTGCCACTGCTATTATTTCTATGTGCATCAACTTATGGTCATCATCTAACTGTAGGTTATATATTATATGTGCAGATATAATTAGGCAGTTTGAATTATATAGTGATAACAATACTTTGTGTTACAGCATGTAATACAGCCTGGATCAATTAAGTGTCAAGATCTTACATTCATGCATAGATAACTTGTGGTGATATAAGCATTATAGGATAAGGTTTTATTTAATGTGTTATAACTTTAGTAGTGTTGGGAAAGGGGGAAGTTCCTGAGTCAACCCTCAGTTGCTCTAATTCTGTGTTACCTGCCAAGACCCTATTCAGACTCCGATAGTTTCACAGGATAAAATACTGTGGATAAAGAAATATTCTTACCTTAATGTAACCATAGAACTCTTGCCATATCAAGGAGGTGTTAAATAAATACTACAGAATCTGTAAGAAGTAGGCACAAGGGCAACACTGCATTACATTATAAAAAGTTTATATATTTGTCATAAGATAATGCAAACCTCGATTACCCTTTCTTTAGTTACATTACAGTAAAATAGTGTGAAATGTGCAGTATTTCAGGAGAAAACTAGAAAACAAAATTAAGAGATGGGGGTTAATTTGATTGGAGAGAGTATTTTTTTTAAGAATTTTATTTATGTTTTCGAAAAAACAGTACAATAAGGAAACACTATTACCAGAAACCAGTATAGTAGTCATTGAACAAAGTAGGCAAGCTGATTGATAACCTCATCACCAGGCGAACATAACTATATAAAATCACACAGGAAAGGAAACATCCCATAATTGTAAGAAAAGAAAACACACAAATCTAAATATAGTGAAATGTGTGACTGTGTGTCTTGGGCAGGGAATGGGATAGGTGATGGATGGAAAGTGGGGGAAAAGGTGATTGAGGCCAGAGTTGGGACCCCCGGCACCTCCAGGACTACTAATTGGGAAGAGAAACATTTGCATGTGACAGCAAAACCAAACATATAGCTAAAACTAAAGGAAAAGGTCTGAAAAGCCTTTTGAAGGGTCTCTTAGAGAAGATGGGCTATTATAATGGAACCAGCCACACCAAACATGGGAATATTTATGGGACCTGTTACTTAAGTTTACAGAGATTTTCTCCATGGATGTCAAATACCATATTTTATTGATGAGCTGCTGTCTAAAGGGGGATCTTTGCAACCAAGCATCTAGTCCCTCCAGTGGGGAGCCAAGGAGGAATGACCATGGGCATTTAGGCATTAAGACTTTAGAAATGTCGCTGATAAGGCTGGCTATATTATCCCAAAACTGAGCTTAAGGGGGCAAAAGATCCTATCTCACTGTAGCCTCTCCAGCATTGCTTAGAAGCGGTTAAAGAGTTTTGATCAGGTTCAAACGAGACAAACATGAACATTTCTGCATAAATAGGAGCAGGAACAATGTTACCTATATGCTGACAATATTGTAATATACTTGAAAAGAAAAATGCAAACACCACATTTCCTTTTGTACCCCAACTACATTTAGATGTCTCAAATTCTCTCTAAGTCTACATACTGTATATTTATAAAAGGGCAACATTTATTCAAACTTAAAAATAAAGCCTAAAACTGTTCTAGTTCATTGTTTCCTAAATTCTGATGTGTCTATTTGAAGAAAACATTCATAAAGTATCATTTGTCATCAATGTGTCTCAGCTCATTTGCACTATAAAATAAGAAAGGCTTTTTGTTGTAGTTTATTTTAACTCTGGCATGTGTTAAATTGATGTATGCTTAAGAGAGCTTTAAGCATTCTGGGCTAATACTTCTTGACAAATGGTTCCCTTGGAGATAGAAATAATGCTCACCCTGCTTTTCTAGGTACTGTAGAACTACTAATAAAAACAATGGAATCCACACTGAATGTTTGCAAACTGTTTTGTATTAAAGTTAAAATTGCTAGCATTGAAGTGAAGTACTAAGTTAGCCATTGATAGAAGCCGGAAAAAGTAGAGTGATACTCTTTATTTGCTATCAGATTAGACATAACTATTAACTAGTATATATATAAACAAATACATTAAAACACATAAACAATATGAGTTGTGTGGCTTGATCACTTATAAATAACTTATTGTATAAATTTATTTAAAGGAAATAGCGCTGGGCGCTTATTTATATCATTGGAATGTACTGATTTTTCTATATCATGTGGCACTTTGTATAGGAAATGCATTCATTTCTGAGGTTTTTATTTCTGATTCAATAAGCATTTGTTGAGGAAGTCTGTTCTGTAGTGTGAGAGGAAGTCCTCATTAAGACTAATTAAGTTTACTCATGTTAGTAACCAACATATCCTTTTTAGTCTGAACAGCACTTGTTGGTACTGAAATGTATCATTATTTTTCCATCTGACTTTCCGATCATTGGCACCTTCAACTAGTGTAAACTGTCCTTGTCAGGACACTTGAGCTAAATAAACATCACTTGCTTCAAAACCTGCTGACAATTTCTTCTCTGCTGTAATTTCCTGTGATCTACAAATTAGACCCAACTCTAATCCTTTTCCAGCTGTTCTGAAGTTTGGACCCAGCTCCTAGTACCACCGCTCTGCCCGCTACCCAGCAGCTCTGGCCAGTGTGATAGGCCAGTGGGGATCCATCCACAGCAACCCTGATCTATAGGAAGAGGTCAGGGATACGCCTAGGTGCACCAGGAAAGGGGTACAATAGCAGCGATTGTTACTCAAGAACGCAGTTCTGAATGCCATTATGGAGTCCAGTATTGGCAGCATAGTAAGCCCCTCCTACTAGGGTGAGGGCACAATTGGGATAAAGAAAGGGAACTCTGGCAGAGTAAGCCCAGCCGGTTCCCAGCAACTACAGACAGGGTGGAATAGGTGATCCATCCTGTCACAGTTAGTATTCAAAATATTTTCTATATTGTACCACAGCTTTATAAATGTACAAATGGCACCTTCCTCAGAAAACTAAGGGATGCATTTTAATAAAATAACAATGAAGAATTAAAATGGCATGAAATAGGGCCTTAAACTGCTGAACTCTTAGAAATCCAACTTACATATCTTATAATGTACATTCTATAAAACTCGAATAAAAAAAATAAAACTCCATAAAATGCTGAAAGGTGAAAAAAATTGTGTTACTAACAACCACCAATAAGTTAATTAAATAAAGAAGACAAGCTCATATTCCAAATCTAAACAGCAGGAATATAGCATTTATATTCCTGAGCTAAACTAATTATTTTAATTGTCAATTGATCTATAGATAACCACAATGTTCACCAAACCACAAACATTATTTATAATAATAATGGATATAGTTAAATGACATTCAGTTAGTATGTGCTAAGCAAGATCACAACATTTAGTAACACCTTAGGATTGAAAATGTAGCCAGAAGTGATTCTGGGTTGACCATACCGGTTTACAGAGGCTCTGTTTGCCAGCAACCTTAGCCAAGTACCTGTAGTTGTCCTCATAGCTCAGATATGATCCAAATGAGTTTCCTTAAACTGTATCAGATAAGTCAATCCATTGGGTCAGACTAAGTGGTAATTTGTAGTATCGACATACAGATTAAACACTTACAAAGTGTATTTAAGCATGGTTTAGTATTTGGGAACAGCAAGTTTTTAATATTTTAATCAGTATGCACTGCTGACATTTTTTCTGGGCATCTCACTCACTTCCACAGAGTCATTATGTGTTGTCATTAGGTCAAACATAAACTTTAACATACAATAGTTTAATAAAAGCTTAAAACTGAAAACAAACAACAACATAATAAAATTTTTCCCATATAGTCACAACGAAATCTAAACATAATCAGTAATGCCATAAATATATGTACATTATACTACTATATTCACTATGTAGAGTAATATGATACTGCTAGTGGTCGGAGTGGGCTGGTATATGGTAGTATGCCATACCACCACTTCTCCTATTGCCTTCTTTGTAAAATTAGCAACTTACATTCACTTACATTTTCCACACAGCCACTTCTAAATTCCACTTTAACCACTGGATACTGCTATATACATTAGAAAACATAAAAAAAACAAAAAACAGTGCATGTCAAATACAGGTTGATATATATAAATAATGGAGCCCAATTGGTATGCATTCACAACTTATTCATAGAAAATACTCACATGAAAAAGCACGTTTACATGCATATGTTGAGTCAGACTCATGAAGATGTGTAGCATCTGCACCAGGAATATGTCAGGCACATCAGGTGCTTGTACTGACACTGTAGTATAGCATAAAGATTTTGTTGAGATGTGATGTGTCAGTAGTAAAAAGTTGGATAACGCTATTTGTACACGTTACAAAAATGTAATGCAGAGAGGAACAATTGTCTTCAAACTGTTATTAATAAATGTGAGTCTCAGTTTACATTTAAAATGTGATTAAATGTAAATACAAATTAAATGAGTTAAATAAAATGAAATTAAACTAAATACATACATCTGTTGTTTTCCTTTTTTAAAATCCAGTGACAATCTTCTTTATTGCAGTACACCAAATAAGTAATGTGAATAGGCGGATGTGACTTCATATAATATAGCTTTTATTGCTAGGATAGCAGCTACTGATAAGCCTTTAGAACCGGGCTAGTAGAGGTCTTCACCTACAGCAGCCGCCTTTCCCAAAGAACTGTAAACGTTCGCCGGTACTCGGAGGACCCAGGACTATCTCTATGGTAGTAGAGGCATATCAGGATAACCGCGGTGTTAAACAAGGTAACTGGGAGACTGGAGGCAGAGGCCGGGGCCCGACCTGGGTGACAGAACCAAGGCCAGAAGAAGGGTCAGAATACAGGCTGACAGTCGGGGCTGGCAGCAATCAAGCAGGTCCAAAATTCAGGCAAAGGTCAGGACAACAGGCAATCAGGCAAAATCCAAGAGTTCAGACAGGGTCACAACGAAGAATCAATGGGGATTGTCAGGAAACAAGCAGGTCAGCACACACAAGCAACACACGCGCCAGGCTGCCCAGCTGGCTAGGTCACGGCGGAAAATTTCAGATCATCCTGGCCGTTGCCATAGTGATGACCGGACGAAAAACGGAAGTGACGCCCCGGTCGTCATGACAACGGCCGGGATGCAAGCAAGGGGCAGAAGCGAGTCGCGGCGGCTCGTGACAGTTATGCTACTGAATTAAGAACTATTAGCTGGAGGTGTCAATACACAATTAGCCAATCAGAAGCGGATACCTAGTGCAGCTGCTAGTGGTCATCATCATTGCATTTTGTTGCACCAGCACTCCAGCACCCGCACAAGATAAGCCATCTGCGTCAATATCTAATTAATTAGGGTTGCATTTACGTGAACAGTCCTGCAATGGATTTGTTAGGGTTTGACGATCAATCTGCAGGATAAGGTGACAGATAGAGTAAATTATTTAAGAGTGAGACTCGTAGGTTGAGCATACACAGGAAGAAAGGGTCTAATAAGGTCATTAGACTAAGCGGAGGTTTTCCACTACTGTGGATATATTCAGCGCACAGGTATCAGTGACCAGTGATTTAACAATTAAGTTGGGGACTAAAATAGAGGCAGTCTTAGCCAGGGCCATAACTAGGGCTGTGCGACAGGGGTGACCGCCCAGGGCGCAACGCTGAAGGGGGGCGCAATTTAGGAATATTTTAAGTTAATTTGGTTAAAATTGATGGCTAGGGGGGCGGCATTTGTCTTTCTCGCCCAGGACGCTAGAATTCTAAGTTACGGCTCTGGTCTTAGCTTCTTTAAAGTTATCAGGGTTAACAGTGGGATAAAATGGAAGCAGTCAGGAATTGGCCGAGGCCAAAAAAAGGAATCACAATTGCGAGCCTTTTTAGGCTTCGTAGGTTATTATAGAAAACTCATGAGTCATTTTGCCACTAGAATGACTGCACTCACTGATTTATTGAAAAAGTGTTGTCCAAACAAGTTAGTGTAGTCTGAACTTGTAGAAACTGCTTGGTCTGATCTATGTCTCTTAGTTCATGTCAGGTGCTGCAGGCACCTGACTTTAATAGGTAGTTAAAGTCCAAGACTGATGCTTCTGGGGTCAGCTTGTATAGTCACAGAATAAAGGTGGATTAGAGAATCTGGTTTTATATTTAAGCCGCAAGTTACTCCCTAGACAGCAGATATACGCTATTGTGGAAAAGGAGTGCCTCACAATGAAGTAGGCTACGGAAGCATTCTGATACTATCTGTTGGGAACAGAATTTTCCTTGATAACAGACCATGCACCATCGCAAGGGATGCAAAATAATAGAGTGGTGAATACCAAAGTTACTTGTTGGCTGTTAGCATATGCAGCCTTTCAAATTCGTGAATGAGCATTGGCCAATCATTTTTCATCTAGGAAATATGTGCGGTTGGTGATGCCATGGGGAGGGATATTTGGCAAAGAGAGGGGTTGGCTGCCATTTTTCAAGAGGAATTGTAAGGGATTCACTGACTGTCTGCAGGATAAGGTGGCAGATATGGTTAATTTCTTTCAGAGTGAGACTCCTAGATTGAACATACACAGGTGGAAGACAGGGTCTAATGAGGTAATTAGACTAAGGGGAGGGGTTGATTGTGTTTAGACCTGCATTGTTCTGTTGTGTGTTGCGACTGATGCTGAGCTAGTTAGTCAGTGACTGGACAGGAGGTCTATGTCTAGACAGAGCTAGGGTCGCCTGGTATCACACTGACAAGGTGTGCTGTGTATTATTGGTGATGTGTACAATAAAAGTACCTTTATTCAAGAAAGAGTCATTGTGTCTGTTATCTGCCAGGTGTCAGTGTCACAATATATATATATTGTAACAAAACCGCACCCTTCTCGTGGCACTTTTGTCACCTTCTGTTGCAAGAACACCCAGCAGATATCAGCAACACGAAACTTCTTGGTTTAAATCAAATATATTTATTGTTTGCATCACAATAAATAACAATTCTTCTGTCAGGATGACACCAGCAAGCAATCCCTTTTGCTTGCACCTCCTGCTGACACTACGGCTAACTAGACATAGACCAGCTCACTACTGACTGGCCAACTAGTTCAGCATCAGTCACATCTGACAAGAGCACAACTCAAGATTAAATACACAGGTCTCCTCCCACAGGCTTGGGTGACTGACAGGCAACACTCTCACCTTGTCTTTAAAGGAAGTCTCCTCAGGTGTTCTGTAACACCTATTCAATACAGCCACCCCTATCAGCTCTGCTGCTAGCTGTGGAAACAAACACGTTAAAGCATGTAAGCAAATCACATTTTACATCTACTTTATCATATGTCTCTGACCTGTGCATAACTGAACTTAAGCACAGTGCTGCACCTGTATATAACTTGGTTTACAGCCTTTTACCTGCAGACTGTTAGCTCCAGGGCCGCCTTCAGAAAAAATCGGGCCCAGGCCCCTCCCCCCATGAGCGCCCCCCCCATGAGCAACACATACTTACCTGGGGGCCCGCCGCTGGTCTCCGCTATTCTGTCTTCAGCCTGGCTGTCACCCTGCGATCATGTGATCTGTCACAGGCAGAGCACATGATCGCAGGGGGAATGAATCCTCCACTCCTGCGATCGGATCCTGGTGCCTGGCTGTCACGGTGACCAGCGGCGGGCCCCAGGTAAGTCTGTGCTGAGCTGTTGTACCGGGCCCCCTGGTGAGCCCGGGCCTGGTACAACAGTACCCCCCGTGCCCCCCTGATGGCGGCCCTGGTTAGCTCCATAGCTAATTCCACTCTGAGAGGCCTGTGGTAAACCACTCCCATTGCCACAATATATATATATATATATGTGATAAAAGAAATGTGTACCTGTGAAGTCACTGTGGCTAATGCACTGTCGGCCACAATTGAGCCGCAAATCGCAGCCTCAAACTGCATTCACCAAAAAAGTGGACATATGCAAGTCTGCAACATAAGTGCAAGTCTGCTTGTGGCAGGTATACATCACATACACTTGTGACCCATGTTTATTACATTTATTTTGTTTGCAAATATTCGCAGGAGAAACAATTCCCCTTCTAATGTACATTAATATTGCTTAAATACAAAAGCATAATTTATGCATGTGTAATGAAGAAAGCATCGAACAGTATCAGAGGACAATTTGCAAACAACCAATCACAAGTGGGTTGCTATTGTTTGCAACTGGCATCATCTAATCTGTTTGGAGAAGCATATATGATTCTGTGTTAGAATGCACCTCCCATCCCTGTCCCGCCTCTTCATGCACAAGCAGGCATATCAGAATCACGTAAATCTGTAAAGGAGTATTCTGGCCATGCAATTTCAACTTTAACCCTCTGCATCAGCCACACTGCGTACAAGTAAACCAAGGGTTAATGGATGCTGAAGATAATAGTGAATATGTCCTGTAAAATAGCTGGGTTGTTTATATTATGGAGATGCTTGGGATCAGTCACAAGATAAGATCAGCATGTCACTAAGGCACAGCTCAGATGCTGTGAATGCAAAGTACACAAGTTGTGGTCACTGCCAGTGCATTATAAATTTTATAGAATTTTATAAAAAAAATTGCATATAGCAAAACATTACATTTCATAATCCTTATTTGAAACATACTTGTACATATTTGAAACAAGTTACATAAAATGTGTTATCCAGAAATATCAGCCTGATAGGGAACATAGAGAAATAAAATATCTTCCTAAGGAATCCATATTTTATAATGATGTTTCCTATGCATATGTGCGTAAACAAATACTCTGTGTATTAGATGTGCTATTATATATCTATTTTGTTCTCAAAGAAAGACATGATTATAGAACTGCTGACCTCACAAATAAGGGGTGAGAGGTTTGTGCATTAAATTAGGCTGGGATTGCATTTTGAGATAAGTGTTATGATCTGCATATGATTTGCAAATCATCACTCTGTTAGCCTGTTGTCGATCATCTGCCTTTTAATACAGTGTTTTTGATTCTTCCTGGCCACCATGTGTACATCTGTGGCAGTCAGGTGATCTAACATCATTGGAAGCTTGTCCTCTCCCTACCCTGGTTAGGGATCTTTCAGATAAAGGTCTCCACCTGTCCAGCCATCAATTTGATATAGTTTTCTATGGTAGTAACCTGCTTACCTGCCTGTGAGTTCTGGCTTTGATGCTTGTATTGGACATCAGTGACTTCTGGCTTTGACTACTGATTTTAGATATTGGTGACTTCTTGCTCTAACTATTGGCTTTGTGTTATAAATCAGTGTGTTTATCTGAAGCAGTATAAGCAGGAATCAAAATTAGGTGAAATAATAGTAAGTTCTATTAAGATTAACCCACATGATGGCAGTATAGCAGAGCCCTTAGGCTGGAGAGTAACAAAACATAGTGCATACTGCTCTCCTCCTTCCTGTATTGACGTCCCCGGCCGTCGCCATGACGACCAGGGTGTCACTTCCGCTTACTTGGGCCCGACCGCTGCCAAGGCGACGGACGGACGCACGCCGAGTGTGTTAAGCACTGCGCTCCGGCAAGTGCGGCAGCTGGGCGCATGCGCTAAGTATAGCCTGCGGGTTAATTAAGCATTATCTATTTAGTAGTGCTGCCTGTTGCTTATTACAGGGCTGAGCCCTGATTGGCCAATTTCTGTATATAAGGCAGGGAGGGCTTAGCCTCCCTGATGGTTATAGCGTCCAGTTTGCATGTCAGCTAACCTGCTCCTGTATCGTGTTGGTGAGAAACCTGTGGATTGATTTCTTGTGTATGACCCCTGCCTGGACTTTTGATTCTGCCTGTTTGCCAGTGACCCTTGACCTTTCAGCCTGTAACTTGGATCTCGCTACTGTGCCTGTGACCCCGACCTTTGGCGTGTATACCGACTATTCCTGCTTGTAAGTGACCTCTGACCTCGGCTAGTTTACTGGATTCGCTGTCTGCCATTGCTCCTAATTCTTGGGTTCCCCGCAGCCGGTACTCATCTCACGACCCTCCGTTAGTCTGCAGCCAAGTCTGTCCCCAACACTAGGGGCAACAGTGAACACCAGACTTTCGGAGCAGACTCCGGGTTTTGTGGTATTGGCTGCTGGAGTTCATAACAACTGCACAGCAAACAGTCCCAGTTATAGAATAAAAATAATAATAGTCACAATAACATAAAAGCCAAAATCACTTCAGTGCAGGTAAACAACTTGAAATCAAAATTTGGAGAGGTAGGCTTACAAGGTAAATAACTGGAAGGTGCAATGATTAAATAATCCAGTCAAATAGAAAGCATAAACTGGTGGAGCAATGAAATAAAAGGCTGGATCAAGATGGATATCACATTATTATTATTATTATTATTATTATTATCGTAGCTTTGTGAGCTTATTATTATTTGTAGATTTGCTTTGCAGTGCAAAGGCAGACAAAATAAATGCAGTCATGAAAACAAGGGTATGGAGGACCCTGCTCAGTAGAGAGCTTACATTCTAAGTGGAAGAGGGCACAGCTGAAACAAGAGGAGTGAGTGTGGCATAGAATGGAGATTGGAACAACTGTGAGGGTGTATAGTATGAGCTATAAAAAAAGAGACAAGTTTTTAGAGAACGTCTAAAGATTTGAAGGCTGTGGATTGAGAGTGGTAGGGAATTCAATAAGTGGAGAGCAGCACAGGAGAAGTCTTTTAGGCGCAAGTGAGAGGTGGTTACCAGAGACGAGACAAGACACAGATCAGAGGTAGATGTAAGAGGGCTGGAGGAGTGTATTTTGATATGAGATTTGAGATGTATGAAGGAGTGTTGTTATTGAGGACTTTGGTAAAGGTGAGTCATTTGAATTGGATTCTGGAGGACATAGGGAGCCAGTGGAGGAATTTACAAAGTGGTGCAGCAGTGTGCAGCAGTGAGAGAGGAAGATCAGTTGCAGCAGCATTTAGGATAGATTCAAGTGTGGATATATGGATGTTGGGAATGCCAGATAGCAGGAGGTTGCAGTAGTCAAGATGGGAAATGAGAGCATGAATAAGAGTTTTGGTAACATGTTGAGTAAGAAAAGGGCATATTCTACCAATGTTTTTAAGGTGAAATCAACTGGACAAGGAGAGAGTCTAGATGTAATGAATAAAGAAGAGTGCGGAATCAGTGTGACACCAAGGTAGCAGGCTTGGGAGACTGAGGAAGTTGTGGTGTTATTGACAGTGAGGGAGATTTAAGGGGAGTTGGTGATTCTGGCAGGAGGAAAGATAATAAACTCTGTTTTGCATATGTTGAGATTTAGGTAATGATGGGACATCCATGTGGAGATAGTCAAAGGGCAGTTGGTTACAAGAGTTAGTACAAAAGGGGAGAGGTCATAGATTTGGGTGTTATCAGCGTAGAGGTGGTACTGGAGGTCAAATGGGCAAATTAGTGCTCCAATAGAAGATGTATACACTGAAAACAGTAAATGACCAAGAACAGAGCCTTGTGGAACCCCAACAGATAGTGGGAGGGGAGGATGTGCCAAAGGTAGAAACACTAAAGGAGCGGTTCAATAGGTAGGAAGTGGACCAGGAAAGAACTAACACATCATAGTGACCAGCAACGAGCAGAGCAATAGGCAGGAATATAAAGCAGGGAGGCAGGTACAAATGATCAGGTGAGGGAGGAGATTAGCACCAGGGTAAAAGTCCACAAAGTCCACAGGTGAGGTATACAAAGTCCAGAACATTAGTACCTTTGGTGGAAGAGAGGAACTATATGCCACATATGTTCAGGACACAGTCCTAATACCTTACTTGGCTTTTGTACAGACTACTCCTTCTGAGACATATAATGATAGAAGTCAGCCATATGCAAAACTCTATACATGAACTTATGTGTACACATATTTGTGTGCATTTGCAGTATGGAAATGCATCTCTTACAAAAAACTTAGTTGTACATCCAACTCTAAATCAATATGTTATAAAGGTAGCAATATCATACACAAAAAAGTAAAGAAACAAGAGCAACTAATTGATAAAACGCATGTATATCCAAAAAATTATCATCCGCGCAGGAACATAAATGGACCTGCCTTTAATTTTTATCTGTGACCATCCACATTATTCCATTTTGAGGGTGGTGATCTTCCAGAGCTCAAGAGATAATTATTTTTGTGTATACAGAGTGACTGAAGTCTTTCTCGGATTCTGTTCAACCGGCATGGAATATGAATATTTGCTAACACATTGAGGATCCAACTAGTACAAAGGAAACATATACAAATAATTATAATCTAATATCAGATAAATCCATAAAATAATTATAATTAATCACTAGCTAATCCCATACAGATTCTAATCATGTAAAATGCTGAGTTTTAACTTAAGTGCTGAGTTAACTAGTTGACAAGAGAGATAATGTTAGGATCCAGCAGAGATGTGGGACTGCGTCATCAGTCCATACAGATGTTATGAACCTCAGTCGCATCAATAATGTGGCTTCAGATTGTTTCCTTCGTGATCAACTAGTTTCATCACTGGACACAGCCATGTTGGAAACAGCTGTTTAAATATGTTCAATCATTGTATCTTAGACACAGCTGTCAGTCATTTATTTAGGTTGCTGCTATTGGCTAAATGTGCTTTAAAAGACTTCCTTTCCCTGTTTCCTGTGCTGGTTGTAGTTTATATTTGCTAGTGTGTGCTTGTCTCTTTAGTTCTCTGTTTGAATAATTTGGATTTTGACCTTGGTTTGCAATTTTGGATTTTGCTCATACTCTTCTTGCCTTGACCTCTGGATTGAATTTGAACTTCACTTGAACTCTGCCTGCCACTATCTGAGGACTGTTTCTTGAACTTTGCTAGAACTAAGCTTGTCCTGACTTTGAATTTACTTATATTGTGCACCATTTTTTCGGGGCTTTTTTCTACATCGGTGCTTGTTCTTCTTGGACCTCCCTGTGTCATCTCCTAACCACATGGTACTTGTCAACTTAAGCCTGCACTACCTACAGTTTAAAACTTTGGAGCACCCAAGTATTGGTGAGCAACACGCATTCTATAAGAACTTTGGTTGCTATAGGTGAAGGTATAATAGGTGCAAACCGGTTCTGCAGGTCTAAGAGTTAGCACTCCAGTATCGTAACACTGGGAGCCAGTCAAGGAACTTACAGACAGGACAAGCTGGGGTTTATTATTTCCTTCGACCAGTCAAGGAGCGAAGTTGGTCCAGAGGTGTTATGAAAGGGTGTTCTGGTCTGTGCCCACCTAAAGTGAAATGACACTAAGTTTGAGCACTGACTTGCCAGAAACAGGAGCATGATAAGCCTTGATCCACTGGATTGTACCCAGAAGGGATACCCAATGGATTAGGTTGATGAGTGTTGTATATGTATGTAATGTTACCCTGTAATGTTACCCCGATTTAATGTTGTATTATAGTATTGTAGTGTGACTGGTAAATATTCCATAAAAGTGCTATAGCTCCTTAGTAAATTGTTAAATAACATGCATATTCTTAGGTGCAAAAATACTCACATAGTGCTGGGGGAGGCTGAAGCTCAGTCAGGTAGTGCTGATTTGGTGCAGGATTTCTCTCTGGTAATCTCTGGGCTTATACTCTGCCAGCTAGTCAGCACTAAAGACCCAGTTCTGACAAAACTACGATGCGGTTCAAGAGTTAGTACTCATTCAGAAGTCTTCAATAAATCTGGGCACACAGTACAGAAAACTTCTCCCAGTGCGATATATTTAACGATTTTAACAATGAAAGTCCCAATCAGCATGCCGATTCATGCGTGCACACTTACACGATTTTACAGGATTTACCTTCAGATCTGTGCTCTTTAGCTGTCATAACCATCTGCTGAAAAGAACGTGACTCTGTAAATTCTATGGGGAGCTGCCTACACTGCTGGTCGTGAGTGCATACACACTTCAGAATTTGCCTGACATTATTCCATCGTTCATAGTGAGTTTTAGTCAATTTATAAAATGAAATCAAATGATGTGATGTGTTTTGGTATGATAAAACATGATTGTGGAAGCGTACACACTAATACGATATTGGACCTAACAGTCGTTTATCATGTGATTGGCATGATATTTGGGTGAAAAATCTGTAGTGTGTACCTAGCTTTACTCACTGACTTATCCCAAAATACAATCAATTCCTCATTTAGAGATATTGTGAACAAAATAATTATCTGCCTTAAATGTAGCATTATAACAACAAGGCTATCTGACGTGAATCTGTTAAGAACACAATACATACAATTCACATACTTTTCAAGGAAACTGCTGTCTGTGGAAAGGATAGAATGTGGGGAGCTTCTCAGTAAAAACTATGACCCCCAAAACTGTCCATATTTCACGGTTTTTCATTATCTTTTTTCCACCTCAACCCCCTTCCTTGTAACCTCACTAAAAGAGGTGTGCTGGTAAGCTGATCTGGTTTAAGACTTGTTTTAGGACCCTATGTTTCAACACAATTATAGTAATAAGTTCTGTACATATTTTAAATTCTCTTCTAACACAAAGCAGATATAATAGTATATGAGTATAATTCAAATCAACCAAGTTAGATTTTCCACCGATGAAATATTATTATATTAGATCCCTTGGGAAGTTATGTTCATATTATATCACCCTGATTAGAATTATATGCAGAGGTCTTCTCAAATATGGACTATAAAAGGCATTGTTTTGAGGTATGTTATTTTTCTATATAAATATATAACGCTCTAATAGTGAATTCTTTCGGCAGATAGGGTGTGTGCCATCCATAAACCATAGTTAACTGTTCCTCTGGACACTGCATCTCTGCATTAACAATTCAAACTAGTTAACAAGAACCAGATTTCTGAAGTGTGCATAATTAAATATTAGCCCCAGGTTTACTTTCACACAGTGGGCGGGATTCGTCAAGGCACGTATCTGATAATTTTGAGAATATTGTATGCAAAATCACTCTGCGCATGCCCAGAACCAGCAGATACAGCCGGGAACACACTTCTGTTCCATGCAGCAGTACACGGAAAGAGCACTTTGTACTCCTTTGACTTCAGGGAGTAACCTGAGCAGGAAAAGGGCATTCTGCTGTAGTCAATTTACAGTGTGGGCGTGCCAAGCTTGAATGCATGCAGCTACGGCCGTATCCAGCAATATGGCTGTGAAAATATCTTGCTTTTCTGCCACTTCTCTTGCTCCAGCTATGGGGCTAGTCTAAGTTGAGCCTGCGGGTCGGGCGGCATTACAGCAGCCCAACCTGCAGGCTCTCTAATCTGGTAAAAAATAGATTTAAGAAAAAAATGCATGGGTCCCCCCCCATACTAATGATATTAACCCTTGTGCTTCCAGTGCAGTGCTGGTTGCTGCAAAATTGGGGGGGAAAGCATGGGATACTCTCGATTTCACAAAAACCAGCACTAGGCAAGTCAGCAGGGAAACCTGCAGCAGGGGGTCCCCCTGCTATAATGACACTCAGCCCCAGGCTAGATTCTCTAGGATGTGTGGTCTGCAAAAAAATATGGACCCCCTCCCTAGGGGTACTTAGCCCAGCGCTGTCAGCCCCTCTCTACGGACACCCAACCCCATGTTGGAAGCTCTAGGTCTCTTCCCACACCCCAGGGCAGTGGGTGTGGGGTAATACAATGTGTAAAAAAAATAGAAAAATATATAAAACTCTAATTTGCTTTGTGGGACTACATGATTCAGCGGGCCCGGGGTGTCAGGGCATTTTGGCACTTGTTCTCCAAGTCCCAGCCAGCCTGGGCTGCCATTAACAGTCTGGGAATGCTGGTGATTGCATAACTAGAAGCAGAAGCATACCCATTGCAACCAAGACATTGTGGCATTTGGAAAACTACAAGTGCCAGCATGCCCTGACACCCAAGGCCTTCTGTTATGTAGTCCCTCAAAGTAAAATTTAAATAAAGCACACCCGTCTTTTACACCACATTATTTTATTAAAAATAATATGTAAATAAATCAGCCCCCTCACTTTTCCACTTCCCTCTAATTAGCACTCATGATTACTAAGTTTATTCCTTAACTGTAACACATCTAACAATCTTTTTCTTTTAATCTTTATTTCCTTTTGCTTCCAAAAGTGGTTATTATATAAACTAAGCCAAGCCCATAACCCCCATATCTCCCATACACATCATTCTGATTCAGAACACTGTAGAAATGCAGAAAACTTCAGGCACATCACGTGTCTTCCATCACTTTTAAAATCCTATACATTTGCCCTATTGAATGCAGGCTCTAATTGTCACAAATGAAATTCCATCCAGGACCTCTTGCTCTCAAAGAACCTCAGCCTTCTGGCTAAAACAGAAACATGGTCCCTCTCATCTACCCCATCTGTGCCACCTTCTCCCCAGTCCCTCTCATCTACCCCCCTGTCCCATCTTCTCCTCAGTCCCTCTCATCTACCCCCCTGTCCCACCTTCTCCACAGTCCCTCTCATCTACCCCCCTGTGCCACCTTCTCCCCAGTTCCTCTCATCTACTCCCCCCCATGTGCCACCTTGTCCCCAGGCCCTCTCATCTACTACCCCCTCTGTGCCACCTTGTCTCCAGGCCCTCTCATATACTACCCCCTCTGTGCCACCTTGTCCCCAGGCCCACCTTCTCCCCTGTCCCTCTCATCTACCCCCTTGCACCATCTTCTCCCCTATTCCTCTTACTTGTCATCCTGCAGCCCACTTCCAGCACTGGGTTTATATGTATTTAAAAATCCAAATTTATATAGTGTATGTCGTGTAAAGTACAGGAAATAGAAAATTTGTCATTTTCATATTCATAATCTATGATTTCTATTTTCCTCCACATAGTGTCTATTACAAAAAATACAGGTGTAGCCAAGGGCTCTTATATTTCTTCCCTATAGTGAGAGAAATTTGTATAGGTTACACCTGTATTTTTGAGGCTACCAACTACACAGCAATACAAAAGAATTCATTCAGTAAAGTGCTAGCCACACCCCCACATTAGGTTGGCCACACCCACTTGGCACATGTCACTCCCACTTAGATGGGGGGCGCCGGTGCCCTGTCTCGCCCAGGGCACTAAAATGTCTAGTTACGGCACTGCAGACACCCTGCCAGTGGAGCTCCATGCTACCTACAAAGTTCAGGTTCACACAAAGGATCTCCTGAAACGAACCATTGCCCTGGATCTCAAACACAGAAGTGTAATCAATGGTGATTTATTTATCAGTAGCTTTGTTTTAGGGTTGACCTATTCCTTAGTAGTCTGCAGATGGTCATTTACACAGGATGGCTTCAGCTTCTTAACAGACATATAGTTGAATTTAAAATTAAAACATAGTATATGCAAACATTAATATATAATAACTATATGGGCTTAAAACATAACAGGGAAGCTAGAGGACCTAGGGAGGTCAATAGGGCTAAAAAGCATACTGATAAAAGAGGCGCAGCAATGGTTGTGGCAAATTAACCCCTCATCTCCTCACTATACTTTCCAGATTTTCAACCCATTCCCTCAAAGCCTGCTTACATTCCTGTAAGGTTTAATTGATGTGGCTGGGGGGTAGAGCAGTGTTGCTGGGGGGGGGGGGGGGTCATGTGGTTGAGGGTGTGTGATAAATGTAATATATACATATATCATAATCTATTTATTATGAACTGCATAATCTGTGTTTTGTACTGTGTTCACTTATTGCTCGATGTTCCATATTTCATGTAATTTTCAAAACAGGACCCAACATTCCAGGATCCAGACAAGAATCCAGTACCAGGTTGGAAAACTGCAGTAACAGGTAGGTTGGACTAACACAGTTTTGATACATATGTCATGTCCAAAGCCCCATATTGACCACAGCCCCAACAATATATGGCCATACTATGTGGTGGTGAACAGTCCTTTTTCTGCTCATCTATGGACGCGGCCCCAAAAAGTTGACCTAACAGGGCCCCAAATTCCTCTTGGCGGCCCTGCTTTTACATCTGTACCCTATTTTCCCCCTGATGGCCCTGTTATTACATATATAGGCAATCTAGGCATAAGACAATAAAGTTCAGTGGGCAGCACCAAAATGTTGTCATGTTCATTTTATTAATGATTTTTCAGAAAAAGTGGATATGTTGCCTATAGCAACCAATCAGATTCTAACTGTCATTTTGCAGAATGAACTAAATAAATTATAATTAGGATCTGATTGGTTGTTATAGGCAACCTCTCCATTTTTTCAAACCCGCAGTTTAGTAAATATATGGGCAGCACAGTGGCCTAGTGGTTAGCACTTCTGCCTCACAGCACTTGGTTCATGAGTTTGATTCCCGATCATGGTCTTATCTGTGTGGAGTTTGTATGTTCTCCCTGTGTTTGCGTGGGTTTCCTCCGGGTGCTCCAGTTTCCTCCCACACTCCAAAAACTTACTGGTAGGTTAATTGGCTGCTATGAAAATTGACCCTAGTCTCTCCCTCTCTGTCTGTCTGTGTGTGAGTGTGTGTCTATATTAGGGAATTTAGACTGTAAGCTCTAATGGGGCAGGGACTGATGTGAACGAGTTCTCTGTACAGCGCTGCAGAATTATCTGTGCTATATAAATAAATGATGATGATGGTGATGATGTCCGACATGCCTGATACACGGCTGATATAAATTGCGACTATACAAAACGCCGCCAGTGGGATTCTTGTCACTTACAAGGACCAGATTGAGATTGCCGTTTTAAGGCGGCAATAAGCGGCATAATTACTTGTCAACTCTTCAACATTTCCCTTAATCCTTGGTTATCCATGATTGCTGCAGCATAGTCCAGAAATCAATTGGAAGATCTTGACATTGTATTATGGAGTGACATCTGTCTTGACAACTGCATAACCATCTCTCTATGCGTCACTGCTACGGAGTCTTTAAATTTACCTTGTTGCCTCCTCACATTCTATATGACTGTGCCACCGACTATATTCCAGGGGTTCCTCTAACAAAGACAAGATTAAATTCATTATCTGCCATGGAAGTCAATAATATGGAAGAATACATCAAAGAGAATCTTACCAACAGGTTTGTTTGCTCTTCCAGGTCCCCAGTAGAGCAGGCTTCTTTTTTTTTCTCTAAAAAAAGATGGAGGCTTACGTCCATGTATTGATATCGGCAAATTACAAAACATCACTATTTAGAACCAATGCTCATTACACTTAATTTCTGAGTTATTTTATCAACTCCATGGAGCCACCATTTTCTATAAAAGAGATCTTGTGAAGTGTATCACCTCAGAAGAATCAGAGCTGATGAGTGGAAGACTCCTATTTGTAATGCCGTTTGGACCCTGTAATGCCCCCATAGCCTATACAAAGAATTCTGAGCTTTTCAAATTATTATAGGAGATTAATTCCAAATATTTCCTGTAGAGTAGCCCTGCATTAATGAAGAAAGGTGCAAATCCATCCCTCTTGTCAAAACAGGCACTACAAACTTTTTTTTTGTGTTGGTGCTGGGGCAGCCCTCTCCCATGCTGATCCTGTTACCCAGAGACTACATTCTTGTGCTAACTTCTCAAAGAAATTTTCTTCTGCCAAACATATCTATGATGTTGATAACTGAGAATTGCTGGCTATCAGGGCTGCCAAGAGGAATTCAGGGCCCTGGTACAACAAATTCATGGGGCCCCCCTTACAGGTGCACAAGTTAAAAATTTTGCAAAATTTTTTAACTTGCAGAATTTTTACATTTTTTAACTTGCTACATTTAGAAAGTTACAACCAGCCCCGCCGTTAAATCAATAGCACCCATGATTAATAATTAGGCCTTCCTCCAGCCCCAACATTAAAATAATAGTATTCCCATTGCCCCGCAAACAAAATAGCAACCATTAATTAGCCACCATCTACCTTACACACACTACATTGCCAAAAGCTCCCTGTGCCATCACACACATTACTGTGCCCCTTCATTATCACCATGCTATGCCCCCTTATGATCGCACTGCGCCCTCCATGCTGCTTTTGCCCCTTTCTTCATCCCCCTGTGCCATGCTGAATTGGCCCTCCCTTCCCTCATCCCCCTGTGCCATGCTGAATTTGCCCCCCTTCCTTCATCCCCCTGTGCCATGCTGAATTTGCCCCCCCCTTCCTTCCTTCATCCCCTGTGACATGCTGTATTTGCCTCCCCCTTCCTTCCTTCATCCCCCTGTGCCATGCTGAATTTGTTCCCCACTTTCTTCAACCCCCTTTGTATACACACATGATCGCGGCGCCGCTGCCGACACCCCCTCCCCCCCTCCCGGTCCAAAAGAAAAAAAAAAAGCAGAAAAAAAAAGTTTTAAAATAATAATAATAATACAAAAGAGTACAGAGTGAGGGCCCGGCCCAGGTCCCCCGGCGGGCCCGGGTAATTAGTACCCGGCCACCCCCCCTCTCAGCGGCCCTGCTGGCTATAAAACAGGCCCTTGGAGAAAGGTACCAATGGTTAGAAGGTGTTAAACACATAGTAACCATTCTTACTGAACATTAAAAAGTTACAATTTATTGGATCCGCCAAGAGGCTAACACCAAGGCAAATATGGTGGGCTCTTTTCTTCACCAGGTTTAATTTTGTTATTTCCTATCATCTGTCTTCAAAAAATCTTAAAACTGATACTCTCTCTAGAAATTTCCCGCATAACCATGATAGTATTTCTGATGATACACCTATCCTTCCAGCTTCAATGATTCTCGCTGCTATGACTCCAGAAAACTCAAATACAGACAGAACCGATTTTTAGCTCCCATAGAAACCCTGAAACATCTCTGGTTTGTTCCTGATTCCTTTGGACAACAGGTGTTGTCTGAACGGTATGTTCATAAACTTTCTGGGCATCCCGGTATCAGGAAGATGACTAAAGACCTTTGCAGAATGCTTTGGTGGTCAACCTGGAGGCAAGACATATGAGATTATGTACTGTCTTGTGAATGTTATTGCCACAATAAGGTACCACAAACCATTCTTTATAGTTTATTAAATTCATTACATGTTTCTAAATACCCTTGGACACACATATCTATGGACTTTATTGGGGGATTGCTGGCCTACAAAGGCTTCACTGGTTACATGGAATTCCTGAAAATATTATTTCAGATACAAGAGTACAATTTACAGCTCACTTCTGGAGAGCCTTTTTTTTTTTAGCTTACTTTGCATCAATCTCAGGTTCTCATCAGCATACCACCCTCAAACTAGTGGTCAGACAGAAAGAGTAAAAAACAGCTTACACTTGCAAGATGATTAGGAATATATACTGTTAGCAGAATTTGCCTATAGCAAATCTTCACATTCTGCTTGTAGACTCTGCCCTTTATATTGCACTTATGGCTTACATCCTAAAGTGGTTGATCAGTGGATCAACTACCTTTGGAGGTATGCCCTCTCCCTAATCACACTGGGGTCTCTATGAGGTAGCACCTCACCTGTCCAGCTACATATTGCTAGGGATAGTAATTGCACACTAGTTTCTTGGTCCTGTACCCTCCACTCCAGTTGGTTCCTGGCTCTTGATGCATACCTCTGCATCTTCGATGCTAGTGGTTAATGACTCTGGATTCTGATTACAGTGATTTCTAGCACAAAATTCTTGGCTTGGTTTATGAATACCTCTGTCATCTGCAGCACGCTACTCACAGGTAGCTTTACTATCACTATTTACTTTCATTAAAAAAGGAAGACAAAGGTTGAACAGTGAAGCACTCAGTGAAGCCTATGCGGCTTAATGATCAATTCCCATGATTAAGCCGCGTAGGCAAAATGTACGTTGGGCTGTACGTCACACTAGGTGATGTCAGACCTGGAAGTGAGGGGGACTGTTTGCAGTGAACTGACGCTATTGAGTAGAATACTAAACAGTGTGTATCACACCGGGTAAGCCCAATATCCCAATGATATATCGTATTATCATCATCATCAGCAGCAGCAGCAGCTACTATTTATATAGCGCTACTAATTCCACAACGCTGTACAGAGAACTCACTCACATCAGGCCCTGCCCCATAGGAGCTTACAATCTAAATTCCCTAACATACACACACACAGACAGTATTATGAGATTTCTTTAGTATATAATTTATGATATACACAATATCAAAAAGGAAGGTGCACTCTCACATGTTCTAATAACATTGGAGAGCAAAACGAAAGAATATGTGCAATGGGACACTCTGAGGGCGAAGTAGGATAAAACATATACATATTATTGGTATGCGCTAAAAGCAAAACACTGATGAATAAGTAATGTTAAATCTTTATTAAGGAACAATGTTATTAGCAAAATAATTAAAACCAGGAATGGAATTTTGAACCAGTTAAGAATTCAGTTAAAATAGCAGTAGCGTGCTAAACTATGCTGCTGCTTGGGTAAGTTATGTGGGTAACAAAATTCC
Source organism: Mixophyes fleayi (assembly GCF_038048845.1). Taxonomy (NCBI): domain Eukaryota; kingdom Metazoa; phylum Chordata; class Amphibia; order Anura; family Limnodynastidae; genus Mixophyes; species Mixophyes fleayi. Next base: position 260,444,241 of record NC_134404.1, read on the forward strand.
CTCTTATATAACTCTCCGAATGCCAGTTATGTTTCAGTCCGTTCTAATTGGCAATCAAGATTAACCACTGCTAGAATTTATTATAGGTTGCTATGTTATTGAAAAGACTATATGGGTCAGTAAAAGCTACCTATAGTTAGGCAGTTAAGGAGTACTTTGATAAGTTACTCCCTAAATTATAATAATGTTATGTTCAGTAAAGGTACCATAAATTACATAGTTAAGGAGTACTTTGATAAATTACCTCCCTAAACTCAGCTGGATATATGTGAGCCCCTATTGATGTGTGTTAAGACTGCTGCATAATGGATTACTTTAGAACACAGCTAACTGTAGCTAATAGTTATAGAAGAATATTAACCCTAGCAGGTTATTGATAATATTAGTAATAAAAAAATTGTTACACACCACGCCCTCGTATGATTTGCATCGTTTTTTTGAAGCTTAAACCTCACAGCAACCTGCCACAATCCAAAAACATACTAGTAGGTTAGTTGGCCACTATAAAATAAATTGACCCTAGTCTCTCTCTCTCTGTCTGTCTGTGTGTGTGTGTGTATGTATATATGTTAGGGAATTTAGACTGTAAGCTCCAATGGGGCAGGGACTGATGTGGGTGAGTTCTCTGTACAGCGCTGCGGAATTAGTGGCGTTATATAAATAAATGATGATGATGATGTATGCGTGCTTCCATCACTAAACTGACACCCAGACCGTATTAATAGTTGGTGAATTAAGTATCCAGTCAGCAGACATATATATTAGAGATGCTCAGGCTCGGTTCCCCGAGAACCGAACCCATCCGAACTTAGCAGATCCGACTACTGAGCAGAGCTGGCTCGGTACTTTCGCTCACCCGCGGAATTGAAAACGAGGCAAAACGTCATTGTTACATTGTCGGATCTCGTGAGTTTTGGATTCTATAAGTACCGCCCTCCATGGTGACCCAGCGCCATTTCAGAGAGAGACACAGAAGGGGTAGCACGGTTTTTGACAGTCTCTAGTGCTGTTGGGCAGCGTCATAGTTATAAAAGAAAGAGGAGGGGTAGCAGTTTTTTTCAAAGTCTCCAGTGACATTCTACTGTGTTATAGCTCACACAGAAACAGAGCAGCTCCATTGCTAATTGTCATTGCTGAAATAGAAATAATAGGGCTGGCAGTCTTGTTCTAAATCTGCAGTCAGATTGTACTGTGCTATCTAGCTAACACACAAACAGGACAGCTCCATTGCTAATTGTCTTTGTGAAATAGAAATAATCATCATCATCATCATCATCACCATTTATTTATATAGCGCCACTAATTCCGCAGCGCTGTACAGAGAACTCACTCACATCAGTTCCTGCACCATTGGGGCTTACAGTCTAAATTCCCTAACACACACACACACAGACAGATAGACAGACACATATACTAGGGTCAATTTGTTAGCAGCCAATTAACCTACCAGTATGTTTTTGGAGTGTGGGAGGAAGCAGGAGCACCCAGAGGAAACCCACGCAAACACGGGGAGAACAAACAAACTCCCCACAGATGCAATGGTGACTATGCCTGTATTAGATCTGCATCCACTTTTAATGCAGCTGGGTTTAGACAGTTACCTGAGGTCTTGTGTCCCCGTTACCAAATTCCATCACCACACCATTTTACTAGAAAAGCTATGCCTCACCTCTACCAGAAGGTTCCTAAAAATTTAATTATTGGGCAACAAAATACCATTCTACCCACTGTACATATGTAGACATGAAGAACTGGGCAAACTAAAGATTATATGACTGTGACAGCCCGCTGGGTTTGTGATTCGCCATCACCAGCAGGAAAAGCAGCAACATGTACCCAAGAACGTCACATTTTCAGAGGCAGGTTACTCTGTGTATCACCGGCTTCACTAAGAGGCATACAGCTGACAATCTGTTACAAAAACTAAGGGATGTCATTAAAACATGGCTTATCCCGCTTGAACTCTCCTCAGGATATGTCTGATAACACTACCAATATTGTGAGAGCATTACAGCTGGGTGAATTCAATCACATTCCCTGTTACTCACACAATCAGCTTGGTGGTGCAGAGGTTTTTAAAAAATTACAGGGACGTGCAGAAAATGCTGTCTGTGGCTTGTAAAATATCTGGACAATTCCGGCATTCAGCAACAGCATGTAGGAGATTGCAACAGCTACAAGAGCAGACTAATTTGCCCTGCTACCAACTGAAGCAAGATGTGGTGACAAGGTGGAATTCCACCCTGTATATGCTTCTGAGGATGGAGGAACAGCGAAAAGCCATCCACGCTTGCTCCACAAGGATTGACATAGGGAAAGGAGGGGGATGTAGTTTACTCAAGCGCAGTGGAGAATACCTTTTGCAAGGTGCTGAAATCATTCAAGGTAGTCACCTGTGAAGTGAGTTCAGACACTGCTAGCTTGAGTCAAGTGATTCCTTAATTAGACTTTTGGAAAAGCAGCTTGTAAAACTGAAGGAGGAGATTAAACAAAGCAATTGCGCTAACTATGTCGGACTTGTAGATCAAGTGTCGTGTCGCCAGGATCCAAGAGTTATCAAAATCTTGAAATTGGATCACCACATTTTGGTGACTGTGCTTGATCCTAGGTTTAAGAGCTATGTCTTCTCTTTGTTTCCAACTGACCCAGATCTCAAGAGATGCAAGGAGTTCCTGGTGAACAAGATTACTGCTCAAGTGTTACGTGACAGGACGCCGTCTCCTCCTTCAGTTTCTCACTCAACTGCTGCTAGGAAAAAACTTAGCCTTCCCAAGAGACCCAGGGATGATGCAGATGACTCAGCACAACATTTTGACATCTGGGAGTAAATGTATCAAGGTCGGATTTTTTCAGCGTGTTAAAATTGCGGCAAATCGCGGGTGATAACCCGTGATTTTAGTCAAAAAGTTCTCAAATGTATTATGCTGCGATTTTTACCCTGATCTTAAAAATCGCTGGTCATCTCTGGTGATTTGCTGCGGTGTCAAACACTCCCTTGTTTAGTTAACTCTCCCGTGTTGTCCTTATCTAGCTGCGAGATTAGTAAACATATCACTCTTATTCAGCCGGAGGTCCCGGCAGCTGTCAAATGTTTAAAGATAGATAAAAGTAAAAAAAGAAAGTGTGGGGTCCCCCCGCTCGGCCACTATTAACCCTAATGCTGTCAGCCTACTGCTGGTTGCGTGAAAATCGGGGAAAAATTTTGCGTGGGATCCCCCGATTTTCACTTAACCAGCCCAGTGCTGAAAGCACTAGGGCTCTTCCTACACCCCTGGGCGGTAGGTGTAGGGTAATGTTGGCGATTATTTAGTTAAAAAAATAAACATACACCATTTTATTTTGGGAAACTACAAGTCCCAACCAGCCAGGGTGACATAAACAGTGTGGGCATGCTGATGCTTGTATAACTACAAGCACCAGCATACCCATGGCAGCCAGGGCATGTTGGCACTTGGAGAACCACAAGTGCCAACATACCCTGACACCCACGGCTGGCTGGGACCTATAGTTCCACAAAAGAAAATGTTAAATAGACCACAAACCCTGTTTACAACCATATGTTTAATAAAAATAATAAAACCACAATAAAGACACTGAAGACACTGGGTTGAATGTGTGGAGGTCACAGTGGCATATGGGGATGTGTGGGTGCATGTAGGGAATATGAAGGTTATGTGAGTAGGTCTGAGAAACATGTGGTGGGCATATGCGGAGGTCTGGGTGGCATGTGGGAAGCTCTGAGTGGCATGTGGGTCTCTGAGTGGCATGTTGGGTAATTTTGGTGTACATCTGGGATCTGAAGGCACACAAGTACGCAGAGTCAGCACACCAGTGGGAGGAGTACACACATTGGTTATTTGAGTGGAGCAGCTTAATCCAGCAGCAGGGAGTTCCCAGGGTAAGCATTAATTTAACATTAGTTGGGTATCCCACTGGTTCAAAATTTTTCCTAACAGTATAAATAAATAAATAAAAAAATATATATTGCCTCTGCCTACCTGTATACAAAACTTTATTGGTGTCCCAAGCATGGTGATGTGTGCCCTTACCCCCAAAGAGAGGTTCTATCCTACCAATACCCTCTATTCCTCCCAATTTCTTCTTGGGGCTAGGGGTGGGATTTCTAAGATAAAAAACACATAACTTTAAATGAAACTGTGATTACTTGTAAACACAATAGCATGAACAATGATTATTTTTTTTCGCATTAAACAAAAGTTCTGCCATGGATGTGCTATACAAAATGTATTGCAAGGTTTATACTGTTCTGCATGATAATTTGGCCAGTGATAAACTTACAATACAAAGAGCATCATATTGACCGCCATACAATACAGAGAGCATCCTACTTTCCACCATGCAATATAGAGAGCATCCTAGTGATTGTCATACAATACAAAGAGAATCCTAGTTACCGCCAACCAATACAGGGAGCATTCTTGTGTCCACCATACAATGCAGAGAGCATTCTTGTAAGCACCATACAATTCAGAGAGCATTTTTGGGCAGCACTTCTTCCTCACAGCACTGGGGTCATGAGTTCAATTTCTGACCATGGCCTTATCTGCAAGGAGTTTGTATATTCTCCCTGTATTTGTGTGGGCTTACTCTGGGTGCTACGGTTTACTGTTTCTTCCCACACTCCAAACAAACATACTAGTAGGTTAATTGGTTGCTATTAAATTGACCTAAGTCTTTTTCGGTCTGTGTGTGTATGTTAGGGAATTTAGACTGTAAACTCCAATGGGGCAGGGACTGATGTGAGTGAGTTCTCTGTACAGCGCTGTGTAATGGGTGGCGCTATATAAATAACTAATGATGATGATGATTAACCCTCTCATTACTTCCTCACTTTCATCAAAAGACTGTAATGTGTGCCAAGAGTGTCTGTACCAGTATATGTGTGCCCTGTTTCTGCACCAGTGTATGTGTGGTCAGTGACTGTACCTACGTATGAGTGTCCAGTGTCTGTACCTGTATGTGTGCACCCAGAGTGTCTGTATCAGTATACATGGGCATTTGGCCTAAAAACCTCATAGCGAAAGGGGACGGGGTCATCGGACAGTGGGGCCTACCGAGTATTTTCCCGGGATTTTACCAGGCCAGTCCGACACTGAATGTGAGTACTATTATTTTAATGTTGGGGCTGGAGGGAGGCCTAACTATTAAATGTGGGTGCTATTGATTTAATGGTTGGAGTTTTCTGAATTTCATGTACCCATTTTTTTTTTTCCAATAGGGCTTCCAGCATTCCAGGATCCAGACATGCAGCAACTGAGCTAAAGACACCAGCAGCCACAGGTGGTGAAAGTGACAAGAACATGTAGGAGAGAGAAGGACAGTGTGTAAACTGTCTTGAATCCGGGGGTGGCAGTCCCGAATTTGGGTGACTGTCTCGCTTAGTCAGAATTTGGTCCGACTGCAGGACAGTTGAGAAGTATGTTCTGCTTCACACTGTACTGCTCGTGAAGGCAGAGCTGCATGCACCTAACAATAGTGCACACAGTTTTGCCTGTGTATTTGTCTAAAATGATAACTACCCCCGTATTAAGGTCCCTGGGCGCCCAACATCCTTATTCTACCTTGCACTGGTCCCATTCTAAAATCACTTTGTTGAACATATGGCCAGTCCCCATTGCACTGACAATATCATTAATCCTGCCTCCTTTGCACTTACTATATCACTAGAAAACACTTGGGATAGCTCTCCCCTTCACTTATGCCATTGTCTGCCAACCCTTGTGTCTGTACCAGTGCATGCATGCCCAGTATCTGTACTTGCATATTAGTCTCCAGTGTCTGTACCTGTATGTGTGTGCCCAGAATGTCTGTACCAGTATATGTGTACCATGTGTCTGTACCAGTGTATGCATGTCCAGTGTCTGTACCTGCATATGAGTGCCCAGTGTCTGTACCTGTGTCACAACTGTATGTTGCGTACCTGCCAGCGTTGGCACTACTTGGAGGAAGGTGCAGAATCTAACGTGCCCCTGGTATTCACTAGGGACCCCTGCAAGGAGGTATGGACTCCGCCGTAGGAGACACGCAGGTCGCGGTCCTTCCTCAAGTCGGATAGCGAGGCACGTGAGAAGAATGGTCAGACAAGCTGGGTCGGTAACAATGCTGGCAACCAAGGTACACTAGGAGTATCCAGAAAAATGGTTAGACAAGCCGGGTCGGTAACAGTCTTTTAATGTGGTACAACTGGGAAATCCAAATGAGTGGTCAAATGGTCCGGGTAGAAAGGCCACTGGAAGGCAGGATAGTCGATACAAGGCAAATGTACAGGAACGCTGGAGCAGGCAATGAGACCTGATACTCTGGCACTAGAGGTCAGACAGAATATGCCTTATAAAGGCTGGGCGGCCAATGGATGGAGAGGGAATGGCGGCGCTGTCATCAGCCGCAGCTAGAGATTATGAGTAGCGTCCCGTTGCTAGGCATGCGCAGAGGGCTGAGCGTCTGGAAGTTCTGTTTCTGGTTGCCTGCATATCCTCGCACGGGGAGGATATGCAGGTGACCTTCCGGAAAGACAGTGGGACGGCGCCTGACAGTATACCCTCCTCTTCCTCCTCCAAGTTGAAGGAATCTTTTAAGTAAAAGGGTGGCATGTAGATCCTGTTTGTCCACCCAGGACCTCTCTTCTGGTCCGAATCCTTTCCAATGGACGAGGAATTTCTGCAGGCCATATGGAACACGAGAGTCCAGAATCCGGCTGATCTCAAATTCAATTCCCATGGAAGACTGGACCGAGGTGGTTGGGAGGGAGGTTGAAAGAACTCGTTGAGCACTAGAGGCCATAGTAACGATAGGTCAAAGGTATTGTGGCATCTAAGCGAAGGAGGTAGTTTTAATTTGAAGCAAACAGGGTTGATGACTTGCAGGATTGTATAGGGAGCGATAAATCATGGAGCCATCTTCATAGAGGGGACTTTAAGTTTTAAGTTCCTGGTGGACAGCCATACTTGGTCCCCTACCTTTAGGAGAGGAGTAGGTCTCAGATGACGATCTGCCAAGGTCTTATGATGCTGGGTGGCTTTCCGTAGAGCTGCCTTGGTTCTAGACCAAATGAGAGCAAATTCCCGACAGAGAGCATCCACAGCCGGAACCGAGGAGGTAGAAGCTAGGAAGGGATATGGAAAGGTAAGGTGTGCTCCAAATACGATAAAGAATGGGGAGAACCCTGTGGATTCATGGACGTGCTGATTGTGAGAAAACTCTGCCCAGGGAAGGAATTGAGGAGGAGAATTTTAGATCTGTACCCAGGTTCTTACAGAAGGTTCTCCAGAATTGGGAGTTAAACTGGACCCCTCGGTCGGAGATGATCTCCTTGGAATAGCTATGTTATTTAAAAATCTCATTGATAAAGATGTCGGCTAACCAACTGGCAGTAGGCAAACCGGTGAGGTGGACGAAGTGGGCCATCTTGGAAAACCGGTCGACGACAACCCAGATGGTGTTGAACCTGGCACTGAAGGGAAGATCGTGATAAAGTCCATGGCAACACTCTTCCAGGGGGGCATTGGGGATAGGAAGTGGATGAAGCAGTCCAGAGGGAGCTCTTCTGGGAGTCTTGGGTTGGCCACAGGTAGTGCAAGCTGCAATAAACTTACATATGTCCGTACGAACAGTAGGCCACCAGAACCTGCCACAAAGTAATGCTGTGGTTTTCTTCACCCCAGCATGGCCGGCAATGCGGGAGGAATGAGCCCAATGTAAGGTTTTGAGCCGTAGAGGGGGTTCCACAAAGGATTGTCCGGGTGGAGGAGTGGAAGTCTCGGTTCTGGTGAGAGCCACGATATTAGAGGGGTTGATGATACACTGAGGCACCAACGGGGTTAGACAATCTGAGTCATCAAAGGAGCGAAATAAGGCGTCTGCTTGCCCATTCTTGGCACCAGGACATAATGTAAGAGTCATGTTGAACCGAGCAAAGAAAGACGCCCAGTGGGCTTGCCGGGGTTAAGGCAACGAGCCTCTCGGATAAACACCAGATTCCGATGATCCGTGAATACAGTAACGGGATATAGGACACCCTCCAGTAGATGACGCCATTCTTTGAGTGCGGCTTTTATGGCAAGGAGCTCCTTATCCCCGATTCCATAGTTGTTTTCGCTCAGAAGGAATCGTTTGGAGAAAAACTCACATGGAGTGTGAGTGCCGGAAGAAGATTTTTGGAACAGCTCGGCTCCTATGCCCACAGAAGAAGCATTGACTTCTAAGAAGAAGGGTTGTTCTTGATCTGGTTGAGAAAGGACTGAAGCCAAGGAAAATGCCTTTTTTAGAGCAATATAGGCAGTAATGGCTTCCGGAGACCAGATCTTGGGGTTAACGGATTTTCTGGTTAATGCCGTTAAAGGAGCAATGATGGAGGAAAAGTCTTGAATGAATTGTCGGTAATAGTTTACAAAGCCAATGAACCTCTGGATAGCTTTGAGACACTGAGGTTGGGGCCAATCCACGATAGCGGATACCTTGGTGGGATCCATTTGTAGTCCCTGGCAAGAGACGATAAATCCAAGAAAAGGTACTTGGGTCACTTCGAAGACACATTTCTACAATTTGCAGTAGAGATGGCATTTACGTAATCTGAGTACTTTGACTTGACTTCTTCCCAATGGGAAAACCAGATATTTCGAAAACACCAATATGTCATCCAAGTAGACTACCACGGAGGTATATAACAAGTCCTGAAAGATGTCATTGACGAAAGATTGGAAGATGGCGGGGGCATTGCAGAGGCTGAAGTGCATCACCAGATACTCGAAGTCCCCATCTCTGGTATTGAAGGCCGTCTTCCACTCATCACCCTTCTTAATACGAATCAGGTTGTAAGCCCCTCAAAGGTCGAGTTTGGTGAAAATTCGGGACCCGCTGGTTCTGTCGAAGAGATCGGAGAGATAAGGGGTAGTGGATAGCGTTTCGGTTGAGGGGACGGTAATCAATACATGGGCGGAGTGAACCATCTTTTTTCTTAACAAAGAAGAATCCTGCCCCGGCAGGAGAAGTAGACTTGCCTATAAACCCCCGTTTCAGGTTCTCAGTAATATATTGGGACATAGCCAATGTCTCAGGACGGGACAACGGATAAGTCTGTCCCTTGGGAATGGGTAGACCAGGGGATAGTACAATGGAACAATCCCAGGGACGATGAGAAGGCAAGATCTCCGCTTCAATCTTGCTAAAGACGTCCTGGAACTCAGCATATGTAGCAGGAAGGATAGAGTTTGTTAATGTGGAATGGCCTACGACCCTAGATCTGGGGGAAGGAACCCCAGACATGCATCTATGTCGACATTCTGAACCCCATACGGCAATCTGAGCACAGTCCAAATCCATTTGTGGTGAATGCATTCGGACCCAGGGTAGCCCAAAGATAAGAGAGTTAATGGTCTTAGGCAAAACCAGGAACTGAATCATCTCACTCTGAAGAGCTCCTACTATCAACCGGACAGGAGAGGTGACGGAGGAGATGGAACCATTGACGACATGACCAGACCTTGCCAAAACTTTTTCCACCAGTGCTTCGTTGTTCCACTTTAATTCAGACGCCAAGGTCTGGAACTGAAACGCGTATTGACCCACGGACAGGTTACCTTGAGGAAAATTCAGCAGACTTGCAGCCACGGAAGCTACTCTCCCCGGTTCGTCAAAGACCCTCCTAAAGGCTTCAATGAAGGATACCACTTTACACAGAAGAGGATCATTCCGTTTCCATAGGGTAAAGGCCCAGGCAAGGGATTGACCGCTCAAGAGAGAGATTATGAAAGCCACTTTGGTCTGTTTAGAGGGAGCTGACCCGGGTTACACTCGAACTGAATGGCACATTGGTTCAGGAAGCCCCTGCAATGTTTGGGATCTCCGTGAAACTTTTCTGGGGCTGGAATGCGCAGGCTGGAGGCGCCCGTGGAGACAGTGACCACGCTGGAGGATGCTGCTGTGGAGGAGGTTATAGCTGGGGTAGCAGTCAAGGGAGTCTTGTAAGACATCAAAGCGGGTGGCGATGCCTTGGACACACTGGAGCAGGTGTGCCTGGGCCACCTCCTGTTGTTCAACCCACTGGGCAAGGTGAAGAAGGAGGTCTCGGGCAGACAGTTCACCACACCCCTCCTTAGTCTTGGCCAGAGTATACTGTCACAACTGTATGTTGTGTACCTGCTAGCGTTGGCACTACTTGGAGGAAGGTGCGGAATCTAACGTGCCCCTGGTATTCACCAGGGACCCTCGCAAGGAGGAATGGACTCTGCCGCAGGAGACAAGCAGGTCGCGGTCCTTCCCCAGGACAGATAGCGAGGCACGCGCGGGGAGGATATGCAGGTGACCGTCCCGGAGAGACATCGGGACGGCGCCTGACAACCTGTATGTGTGCGCCCAGTATGTCTGTACCAGTATATGAGTGCCCAGTGTCTGTACCAGTGTATGTAAAATATAGGCCTCATTGCTCCCAACTCAGCCACACATTTAATTTCCTCCCAAATGACCCCATCATTAAATAATAGTCCCCACCAGTAAATAAATACGGTGTATAGACTTTTCCTTGCATCTCTGTGTAGTGTCATCTACTAAATACTGAACCCTGTGGTATCCTGAACATTGGTTATTTGCTACCTTCTCTGTGGAGCACAGAGCTCTGACTATTCTCATCTTTGCTGTGGTTATCGTAGCTGATATCATCTGTGCTGTGAACAAAACTGCTATTGTGTATATCAACTTTCCTTAACCTTGCCGGTTTGTTCATCTCTGCACTGTGACTTATTGTGTCTCTCTTCATTGCTGTCTGTGGTGTTCCGCTCTGGATTCCTCTCTGCCTCAGTCCCAGTACTATGCCTTCATGTATATTGATGCTTGCATTGCTATATGTTCTCCTTGTGATTTGCCGCACTTGTCGCTGCTTCCATTAATCTAACCCATTCACCTTATTCTGTATTTATGTACGTTACTAATACTTTCACGTATTAGCTGTAAATCTATACGTATTTATGTTTTTCCATTATATGTGATATATGTATTATACATCTGCAGACTATACTTCATTCCTGTCATCTGTACATATTTATATGTATGTTTATTATCTAACTCATTGAAGTATTGTAGAAGCAACATCCGTGTCTTGCCTCATTATTCTGGAAACCCTAGTTAAGACTCAGCACCAGGCCACGTGTACAGGACTGCTCTGACTCATCAGGCCTGTATCAAACCAGATCAGTAACACTTTAAGGCAATGCAGGAATATATACAGTGAACATGCAAAGCCCCGCAGAGCGAGCAAATGATAACTACCACAGTCCATGTCTGAGGATACTGTGTAGAGCTATATGAATAGTGTGCAGATTGAAAGCCAGATATCAGGATCCAGAAGACAATTGAAAGTAGTGCCAGGAACCAGCAGACTGTAAGACACAAAGCCAGGTGCCAGGAGACAAATGAAGGCAGAGCCAGGAACTACTGATGCAAGGTCAGAAGCACACAGAACACAGATTCAGGAACCAGGAGTCTAAAATGTAACACTATTACTAACAGTGGGTGCAGAACAGATGACAGCTTATAAATTGCAACCCTACAATCAGCACTCAGTAGGAGGCACACCCGAACTGCATATCAGGCCTGAGTAAGAAGCAGAATACATAGCAGATGAAAATTTAGCTGGGGCAGTATATGTACGTCTTCTACTTTCCATATCTTTCCTTGGGCATATCACAGAAACATAACTCCCCATTCAATAAACAGGTCATAAACTCCCACAGTTGCATATAAAATATGATATTATTAGCCTCATTCTGTAAGATATGCAATTACTGTAATTTCTCCATACATTTATTATTTATAATTTGCGCACTGTATGCATTTTTTGTCTCTGAATTTTGCCATATCACGGAATAAGAAGATAGGTGTCTTGAAGTCTCTATTTCCTATATAAATTATAAGCAGCTGATGTATTTTGTCTATGGTATTGCAGTTGTTCACTGGTGAAAGCATGGTCATGCAAAGTATGAGGAGCCTATTTAACAAAGATCTCAGGATGGTGATTGCAGAATATATTTATAGAAAAATGCTTTATTTATTTAAATGAAGCAATTTTTCAAATTGTCACGCATTCTCTTTCTGCTGCCAGCCAGCATCGTCAGGAATCTGAGTATTATTTGACTTCTTCTGCGATATATGCAGTAAATTGCGGCAACAGCAGATTTACTAACTCTTCGTCAAATAGGAGTTTATTATCTTTTCCTTTGCACTGCAGTCATGGGCCTTAATTTCTTTACAAATTGATCTCCAGAAGCTGTCACAACATTCTTGCCATGGTATGTGAGCTGACCTTTGGAAGGTAATTTTATGCATTATCCTCTACTGTTGAAATGCAACATTAAATTATCAACGACAATAGCAGACCTTCTGTGACCCAATTTTTTTACACGTGTATATTTATTTACTGTGTGATTGAGAAGATTACAGCGAATTGTAATTTCCTGCACATATAATTAGAAATTGGAAGGAATGCAAGCATGTACGTAAAACATTGGTTTTATAATGGATGGGAAATTTTATTATTCTGAAATTCAGAAGAGCTTTGGAATAAATTATCAGGCAGGGTTGGCGGTTTTATAAAGAACACACAACTTTTCATGTGTAAAACTGACAATAATAGATAACATCTCACTTTGTACTCTGTGATTATGCTGTAATTCCTATTTAATGAAAAATTATTTTAACAGATGCCAAACATTGTAAACTTACTGGAATGACATATTTAGATAACCTGCTCTAATAAACATACTTTTTTTTCCAGTGAATTCTAACATATTATTCATTCTGCACATGTGGCTTGATGTGTACACCATTTGTTATGAGAAAGGTGTTAAACTCCAACATACTGAACAAGCATTGACATCTTAGGTGTCATACATTTTCAGGCCCCAGTGAGAGTTTCTGGATTATTTGTATTATAAGCAAAACAAAATCAAAGCACAATGGCTGTTATTTCTTCAGATACAGGGTTGCTACTGACATCAAACTTATAGTTTTTTTTAAACCAATAATTAGACATGCTCTTAAAAGTTTATGAAGTGTACACATTTCTTATTGCACAGTCTGCCTACGTAACTGAGTTTACAATCTAATTTTGGTACATGGGGCCTAAATTGACTTATTCTGGCTTTCAAGTATTCAACCACGTGTTCAGCAGATTTTGCAAAGTGGTTGTTATTCAACCAGGACAATAAATTACTTGGCTGTTCCATCTATTTATGTGTTTGGAGTACTACAGAAAAGCGGATGGGAGAATGTTATGTGTTTGGACTGCTACAGGGCAGGGTATTGAAGAATCAGGGGTCTTGAACTCCCACAAGTCAAGAAATATTCACAGAAGTTGTTAAAACAATAATAAAAACATGCTGTAGAACCAATTACAATGTGATGAAAAGTCCTACTATTTAAACTAAACCTCTAAAAATCCTGCTCTTGCACCTGATTTTTCTAATTTTTTTATATTTCAAAGTGGGGACATTGCAAATGCATTTATGCAATGAATCAGGAATCCATGCTCTAGAGTAACTGTTAAGATTTTGGCCCAGATTTATATTCAAATGAATGTATACACATTACAAAATCCAAGTAAGACTTACATAGTCCACAGTAAATGAAATAGATAAAAGTTTGAGTATCTGACAGTAGTAGATTAGCTACACACTTTTATTGTTTTACAATCTCCCTGTTGCATAATTCTTTTCTAGCATCACTCTTCTGAGTTTTTCTATAGATTTGGGAATCCTACATGAAATATGATTGAATGAACAGTGCTTTGTGTATTTGTAAATCTGCTTAGAAAGTTGCATATTGCATTAATGTGTATCACGATAAATTACCAACATTACAAATGAGTTGTCCAGTTTTTACTGTATAAAATTATGATACTTATGTAAGACTGATTCCTCAGAAGGTGATAGTGCCTACCCATCAAACAAGATTACTTCAGAGACAATCATGAAGTATTCACAAGATCATCAAACTACATTAGTAATCATCAGCAGGCCATGTAGCAAATTTAGGGTGCGACTGCGAGGAGGGTGATGCATACCCAGCTGCTACAGGGGCACAGGTGCTGGTACATACACATTAAGCCCTACTTGGGCTTTCAGTTCCAATGTTTGCTATGGTGCCTGGGGATTCATTGTTATGTCCCTGGTAATCTGCCTGGTGCAGGAACCACATTTTAGAAATCTAGGGAGAGGGCATACATCCTCAGCAGGCCATTTGTGGATTCAAATTGAAAAATGTTAAACATTTTAATTGTAAGAGAAATGGTCAAGACAAAACTGTTTAATGTTATGCTGGCAGGTGGCTAGTTCTCCCAATCACTTTCTCTGATCTCTGTAGAGTTGGGTGCAAACAATGAAGAATTCCTTCCAACTCTCCCACCCTTCTTTGCACATTGTAGCCTTAGGTTGAGTCTAATAATAACACATTTTATTTCCCTAAGGCCAAATAAGTGGCCAATATCAGTAGCAGTAGAACAACACCTTCCTCAAAGTTATGGGCGCTAGAATGGCAAAACAGTGCATGTGAAAATCAGAGATTATATGAATAATAAGAAATTAATACAACAAATATATTGTGCAACCTTTTTTCAATGATCCAACTGTGCTGAAAGCTTACTCGCATGAATGTAAAAAAAAAAATTAGCAACAAAACAAAAAGTATGTGTTGGTATGGCAATTCTCCCTTTTATTGGCCTATTCTCAATGGGTTCATGTTTATGGCATGAAAACCAAGAAAACAGGGGCGCAGAATAGTGCAGTCATTTTAATATTTAAACTTTAATAAAGGATTAAAAACATTCACATATAAAAATACACAGGCAAGTGTATCAATGGCTTCTACATTAGATTTCCATCGATTGTTCAGACCAGGTTATTACTGGTAACCTTATGGTATCTCCCGGTTGTAGCACCCTTCCTGGAAGGATAAATGCCTCTTCATTGTTTAGCCCTCTGCACATGCACTGTTCTGTAGTCATTAGTGACTTCATTGGGCTCTTTTGAATATATGACACTTCATTACACTATATTTTTTGTACAAATATGGCAATGCAACTTTCAAAGTCATAGCTAACACTAGCAAGACACATCTCTTATGCTATTGTTGGTCACAAGTAGATGCATTACACCTAACGTAGAAATACTTATGTGTTTTGAACTGGATGTATTTTCAGATACATGTGACTCACGTACATACACATTGTCCGCAATTTTTGGAACGGAATTGTTACATGTGCATTTGGGGCACAAAATGTTAAAAAAACTCTAATGGGTATATTTACTAAACTGCAGAGATTGAAAAGTGGAGATGTTGCCTATAGCAACCAATCAGATTCTAGCTATCATTTTGTATCATGTGCTAAATAAACGATAGCTAGAATCTGATTGGTTGCTATAGGCAACATCTCCACTTTCTCAAACCTGCAGTTTAGTAAATATACCCCTAAATTTACTAAATCATAGTGAACATGTTAGCATGCCATTAGAGCAAAAATGTTTATATGCATTGCATACCTCAATTTATTTGCTAAAGTAGTGTAGCATGAAAAGCATACACCAGTGGCATAACGACTGCCAGAGCAACCTTCCAGCTGCCTGGACTCCTTGTGAAACTGATTAATCTTCTTTGGAGGCCCTCTCTCTGCTCTTCTTAGCATTCTATGGGACTTGGTGTCACAAAGTAAAAATTATGAAAAAATAAATATGTAGTGCACATTATATAGCAAAAAGTATATGCATAAACTCCACATAGATAGGGCCCCAGACGGAATCAGCCACATGACCCAAGAACTGTGAGGCAGCAATACTAACTATCCTGCCACTGTGCTTCAGCTTTTACAAACTCTGCAGTTTTTGTTAGACATAACAATTGGACCTGTTAGGAATATAAATAGTACTTTAATGAAAATGTTACTGCCCTAACAGGAGACCTCAGCTCCGTCTCTGTCCCTTATGACGTCTCAAATGGCTGATTGTAACTAAAAACGTAGTCTATAAGCTAGTCGCTGGTCGAACTATTGAGAAGTAGGATTCTAAGAAGATTTGCCAGATGATCTGCTTTATCTGTACTTTATCTGTACTTTTTAACTCCTACACAAATCCTTAATGAAATTGATAGCGAAGCCAACCAGAAGCTTGAATATGATGTGCAATGTAGTTCAACATAATTTACTTCCTTATCACCTACCCTTCTGTACTGCCAGGACAGTTCTGAATTTCAAGTCAATTGACCTTGTTATGCAAAATCAAAGGAGTAGTCACAAGGAGTTTCCAGACTATTACACACATCACTTGACAGGCTTTTCTTTGTTATTAGCTATCTTACTGTGTGCTTATAGGGAGTTGTCTTGGTATTCTGGACCTGTGAAATCCAGACAATGCTTTAAAAACCTGGTAGGGCAGCAGAAAATTTGATTGCGCATCTCAAACCGGGATAGGTTGGCAACATGCCTCCCACCCAAACCAAAATGCTCTGCTACAGAACTTCCCACTGAATCTATTACTGAAGCTATCTGAGCAAAATTAATTAATGAGAAGAGTGTTTTTTTTTCCATCAATTAGACGTAATTATATTTATATAGCACTGAACAAATTAGGTGATTTTCAATTAAATGTATCCAATACATGTATATACAGATATTGTGCCTTAGAAACTACAACTAAAATCACAACGATTTGTAAACAAATAAAACTCAGCATACGATGTATAGCAAAGAAACACAACACAATAACTAATTCAATCTAGGTATATTCTCATAGTATAATTGTGAGATATTGGTTCCAAAACAATTATACTGCTTTGGCATTCAATGATTTTGTTTTTGCCAAGGGGATACGAGTCATGTGTCCTCTGGTTGACTGCTCTACAAGCACATGTAACAGAAAATTCTCTCAAATCACCTTAAATGGCAGAGTAGATACTACAACTGGAGGAGAAGCCTCCATTCAGTCAGCTCTTTGATCCTAAAAAGAGTAAGATTTAAGTATGTCGACACACTTTGAATTGGTTTCAGCACAACATTCAAACAATGTTGTGATGTGACTTTGCTCACAGCTGGCTGATCTCCCGAAATACATTGTGATTCAATCTGGTGATATTTTCCAATCTAGAAACAAGCCTTTCATATTATTAAACATGCATTCAGTAGAGTCAGACCCTCATCATCATAATAAGTAACTTGCTGTGTTTACAGAGTTTAGCCAAATGCTATAAACATATCGAGTCAGAGTAAATCAGCAATCCAACTAATCCATTTCTAAAATCTTTTACCTTTTGAGTGAACTCTGACATTTATCTGCAGTGATGTTTTAAAGTTATTACATGCAGTTATTTAAGAGCTGGCAAAATTGCTTGTTTGGTTAATTGTGTCACATTAATCAATGTAATTCAGTGCTATAGAAAAGGAAGATCATTTTATAGTGAAAACAGTTATTAACATGTCATTGTACATCAATATGTGTGGCTCTCATATCCTTGTTGACTCACAGTTGGAACTGTATGTACGACACAATGGCAGGCTAATAAAGTAATATTTTTTTCCAAATTTAGGAAGCGCAATCAATCAATTTACCATAATAGAATGCCACCATATGATAACACTTCACATCTTTTCTGTAATAAACAAATTTAATAACAAATAAAACACAGTAAAAACATATAAAAAAACTCCACGTAATAGAACCATTAATGATGTGTGTATCAATGATCACACATTCTCTATGTATATCAGGACTCTCACTCAATGTTCCACATCTCCTTTCTAATGCAAAATAGAAGGAAGATTAGTTGTTAAAGTGCTGCTGCTTATAATGAACCGTTGGTCACAAACTGTTTGATAAAAGCGGATAATCAAAACAACTTATATCACCATATATTGAGGAAATAAATTTGCTCAATACATGTGTCCACCTTTAAGTCAACCTGCTAGATTCGGGGTTAACGAAGTCTGTGTCAGTGTTAAACATACCACCAGCTGCAGACAATCGATATCTCTCCCCTCCAGTAATCAAATTCCAGCTTCTTTATGGTAGCATTCAATTTTATGAACTTTTCCTCTGCGTGTTTATCGCCGCTTTTTAGACCCGGGTCTTTGTAATTTTATGTTGCAATTAAATGCTAGAGTAGCAAAGTGAAGTCCTGCATCAACGAGGGACCACCTTTCTTGCGCGGTTCTCCACATCTGTGGTTTCATCAGAAACATCAAGTGCTGGCAATCAGGCTTCCTTTTAAACATGGACTAACCAAGCAAAATAAAAAGGTTATGAACCACTCAATTATTATATTACATGTGTTTATAAGTTATAAATATCTTCATGCATAAATATATATTTTCTATTAAAAATTAAACATATATGATGGTAATCCACTTATCAAATTTATTGTACTTAAAAATACAAATCTATTAAAATACTTAAACTCTTATTTAATGCAATTTTGTTTTATAACAAGTACACAGAAACAAACTTTTTTCATTTTCAACCTATACATGATTTAAACTCACAATCTCTCATACCACACACCAGTGCTTATCCCGATGTGCTATTTCTGTTATAGAGCTGCATGAATCTTATTGCACTCTAAAAATGCTGGGTCATCTGTGAATGTTTTTAGTTCCTCCTGGATAACAATGATCTCTTGGAATCATCCAACTTCATATCTCTATAATTAATCAATAGTCTTATCAGTTCAAATTAAGATCTAATTGAGTATGAAAGTTTCCTTATGGAAAACAAGGCCAAAAAAATGAATAGAGATTGTGAAGATTTCGAACAAGGAAGAGTGCGGACCTACAATAGAAATAGAAGTAAAGATTCTAGATATAGTATAGGTACTAAGATCAAAGGAGAATACAATCTATCCAGTGAAAAACCCAATTTACAAAGAAAGGGTGGGAACAGAGTCATTGGAATGGTAAAAATGACTTGGGAACCAATTTTTCTAAGGATTACCAAACAAATAGGTTAAGTCACAGTAATTGGTTTGAGACCCTAGTATCATTCGAGGAGTCTCCCAGGTCCCCCAAAAGAGATGGTGAGAAAAGAATTAGACAAAGGTGTGAAGAACAAGGGAAATATGATACCCCAATAGGTGGAACAAAACCAAAAGTTCAGACCAATTTGAAAGGACATTTTTTTTGAGAAGCGCCCTTATCGAGAGGAGAAATGAGGTCAGTATCAAGAGCCAATAAAAAGAAGAGAGATGGAGATCTAGATATAGGGGAAATAGAGGAGGTTGGAGACAAGTACACAAGAAGAATAAGGCACGATTAATAAAGAAGTATATTTTTAAACTTTCGAAAAGGGAATTTGATCTATATGACTTGACACTCTTAAATCTTAGATCTTAAATATGCCCCCTCAAATAAACTTATTGTTGATTTAAATAAATTTGTAAGAGATTTATGCAGGAAAATATATTTTTCTAATAAGAGACAGACAGACATTTCCATAGAAGGTGAACCAATAGTTTAGAATGAAACAGGTAATATGGGATTGGAAATTTTAGAATCCTAACAAGCTGAAGGCTTTACCTCTCCCTCATTACAACAAATCCCAATTTTTATTAAAAATAATACTATCAGAAATAGGACTCTAAAAAAAAATCAGAGTTCTGTCTGATGCAACTTAAAACGGGTGTTATTGATGCTTTTTAAACCAAAATGTTAGATGATTTGAGAGTTCTTTGTAAAAAATCACAAAGGGGGAAATTAAGGGACAACCTGACCCCACAAGAGAGAAAAACTTTAAAGAGATTCATGAAAGATCCTGCAATTGTAATTAAGCCCGCTGATGTGGCTGTATTGAATAGTGAAGAGTATATTGGGGAAACGATAAGACAATTGAATAATAAGATTTTTTACTCTAAACTGAAAACAACCCCTAATGATGTGTTTTTGGCAAAATTTAAAAGCTTCTTGTTAAAGAGTGTTGCTGATGGGGCAACATCCAGAGAGGAACTGGATTTTCTGTTTATCACTCACCCAGTGGTCCCCAAATTTTATTATTTACCTGTCAGCACTCCCTGGGAGGCCTATTATTTCTGGTATTGGATCTCTCACTTCAAACCTTTCACCTTTTATTGACTCTCGCTTGCAAGCCCCTCGTTGTGTCCCTCAGGTCTTATATTAAAGGCACAACACATTTTTTAAATTGAATATCCCCAATTAAATGGGAAAAGGACTATTAGTTTGTAACTGTGATGTTGAGTTCTTGTATACAAATATACCCCACGAAGGGGGTATCATCGTCATCATTATGCAGTAAAACATTTTTTGAGCAAAGATGAATACCTGAATGAGACACGACATGGGTTTATTTTGGATTCTATTAGATTCATTTTGTCATATAATTATTTTATTTTTCACACTCAATGTTTTCTACAAATTCACGGCACAGGATTGGAAACTATGTTCTCCCCGAGTTTTGCCAATCTATATATGGGTTTGTTTGAGGAACAATATATTTGGAATAGCCCATTTGGGGTGAACCTAGTGCTATATGGGAGATATATTGATGATTTGTTTTTTTGATTGGAAAGGGGACTCTATTTATTCCAATTTATTTGTCAAGCACCTTAATTCTAATAGCTTTGGTTTAAGATTCACAAGTGTTTCAAGCCACAGTAAAATCAATTTTCTCGATATTGCCCTATCGGTGGATAAAAAATGTATTGTTACACAAACATACCAAAAATAAGTTGGGAATAATAATTTTTTACACTATAAGAGCTGTCATCTTGAAGGATGGAAAAACAATATCCCAAAAGGGCAATTGCTAAGGTTAAGAAGGAATTGCACCTCAGATGAGACTTTTCATCAAGGTTCAAGGATCAAGGTTATCCGGAACATGTTTTACAAAAAGCCTTTTTAGAAACAAAGAAATTTGATAGAAGGATCTTACAGTCTGTAAAACAAGAACATGAGAAAAGTTGGTCTGGTGTCACATCAGGAGATAAGAGAGAGGATGCAAAATGTATTAGCCAATATAATTCCTATATGAAACAAATGAAAGGAATCATTAAGAAAAACATTTCAAGGTTGGAATATGATGAAGTTTTAATGGCCTCAATTCACAAAAATCCAAGAGTAGTTTTTAGGAAGGGAGTAGCTATCAAAAATAAATTAGTACCCAGTCTGTTTACAAGAAAAAAGAAAAAGTTGGGTCTACTATGGGGCCTATAGAGAAATTAAATTGGCTTCCAGATAAACTCAATGTTTTTTTCAGATGTAACAAGAAAGGCTGTTTAACATGTAATTTTATGTTGAAAAAAAACAAGTGAATTTTTGTTCAACAGTGACAAAAGCAATTTTGTAAAATTGAAAGTTTTATGAACTGTCAAACTAGTGGTGTCATTTATTTGATTAACTGTAATTGTGGAGCCCAATATGTGGGCAAAACAACCCGCACAATGAACAAAAGGTTTCTAGAAAATAGAAGAAATAGCATAGCACGCCATTTTATCTGTAAACATGAAGGTTCTTTGGATTTTCTAAACCGTACAGTTATTGAACATATAAAACCAACAACTAGAGGAGGTGAAAGATTTGCTCGTCTTTGCAAAAGAGAAGCATACTGGATGTTTGCTTTAGGTTCCCTTTATCCAAAAGGTTTAAACTATTCTGTATAATTAAATATGTTCTGATTCTGTATCCCAATTTGTTTTTTTATCAGGTGAATTCCCTTTCTAATTCAAACTTCTATATATTTTCTAAACGATTCACATCAAGATTATTAAAAGTATTTTTTTTAATAACTGTTAGTCATTTATAGTCATGAAGAAATTTGAGATGGAGTAGGACCAATGGATTTTATTATCATTTTTGGTCATTTGTTTCTGTTTACAACAAGATGTATAGATATCAATTTAATATATCCCAATAAGATATGTGAAGCCCTATAACAGAAATAGCACATCGGATTAAGCACTGGTTTGCGGGGGTTGGGTACGATATAACTATACTGAGAATTCCAAATCGCTGAATTCCTGGAAAAAACCCCTGAAAGACTGAAAAATAAAAGCAAATTAAACAGACTTACCTTCAATCCATCACTGGAGATGACCAATGGAAAGGGCATGGTGACAGCAAGTGAAAGAACTGTGCGGCAATGCAATTTGACGTCATTGCAACGTCTGTCAATCTAAATTTAAAGCGGCAATGTGGGGTTAAGTGTTTAAACACTTAACCTTAGTGGTCCCCACATTGCCCCCAGATTGTTATTTCATAGTGGGAACATAATTTCGGGATTTGCTATCAAGTGGAATGTGCGAGTACTGTAATCCCATATCTGGAGCGAGAAGCGGGTAGTGGGTTGGAGCAGGAAGAGTGGTGGACGGTGCTTGATCCATATCCATATAAGGGTGTAGGGTGAGAGCAGTTGCATAAGAGTAGCTTCGATGCCGACCCATAACCTTGTGTCAGATGGGGAGTGAAATAGGACTAGTTGGGTCAGATGTGTAGCAACGTAATATTTAGAGACATTTGGAAGACCCAGCCCTCCCTCCGAGGTTTGGCGATGAAGTGAATGGGCCTATACCCGAGGTCGTTTGCCTGCCCAGACAAAACTGGCAATTTGCTTCTGAAGGGTCTTAAGTGCGAGTAGGATAGGAGATAGGAAGCGTTTGGAACAAATAAAGAATCTGAATCTGTGGTACTAAGTTCATTTTTACCGCTGTAATGCGGCCCATCTAAGAGATGTATAAT
Organism: Mixophyes fleayi; assembly: GCF_038048845.1. NCBI lineage: Eukaryota > Metazoa > Chordata > Amphibia > Anura > Limnodynastidae > Mixophyes > Mixophyes fleayi. The sequence continues at coordinate 260,466,973 of NC_134404.1, forward strand.
CTATCCCATTTATCAAGGTCTCGTTTAAGTGTGTTGAACAGTGGGGGAAAGTTAGCAGCATATAATTGGCTATATTGATCTGTCAGGTAGATTCCCAGGTACTTGAGTTTGTCTAGCTGCCATCTGAAATTTGATTGATGCTTAAGAGAGTCCAGAAGTCGGGAAGGTAAGTTAAGAAGGAGGATTTCGGATTTGTCTATATTGATTCTTAAAATTAGATATAGCACCGTAATCAGTAAGTTCACTCTGCAGGGAGGGGGTGTGGGTGTTGGTAATTGTAAGTAGAATATCGTCTGCATACATAGAGATCTTACAGTCAGTCCTGCCCGCCTGGATCTCCGTGATTGTTGGGTTACTGCAACCCGAGATGCCAGTGGCTCCATCGTTAGAGCGAATAGCCAAGAGGAGAGTGGGCATCCTTGTCGAGTGCCGTTCATAATTTTAAATGGAGACGATGCGGCACTATTAGCCCATACAGTAGCCGAGGGGTTGTAATATAAGGAAGCTAGCCCATATAAAAATTGACCTTTAATTCCCATTGCTTTAAGGGTAGCTCTCATTAAGGGCCAGGAGACCCTGTCGAAAGCGTTTTCCACATCAAAAGACACCACCAGAGCAGGGTTAGCTGCCTCAATTAAATCAATTGCTCGTCTTGTGTTATCTGCTCCCTGGCGAGTGGGTTGAAGCCCACCTGATCAGGATAGACCAGAGTGGGAATTACTCGGGCCAGTCTGTTCGCAAGTAATTTAGCAAATAGCTTTACATCTACATTTAGTAGAGAGATAGGTCGATAACTCTCACAGTGACTAGGTTCTCAATCCTCTTTGGCAATAACAACAACATCTGCTCTGTTGGTTTCTCTCTCAATTTTTTTACTACTTAGACTTTCTTTAAAGAGGGAAAGAAGCATAGGCGTCAGGTCAGGAGCAAATGTTTAATAGTACAGTGGTGTAAGGCCATCTGGGCCCGGTGCTGTTGAATTTCTGAGGTTCTTAATGGTCACTTTAATCTCTTTTAACATGATCTCAGCATTTAGAATTGACAATTGTGCTTCTGTGAGGCGTGGGAGAGAACACATTTGGAGGTATTCGCATATTTGGGCATGAAAAATGTCTGGAGGGTCTGTAGGTGGGGGGAGATTATACAATGATTCATAATAGGCACGGAATCTATTTGCTATAGCTTGAGGGTCGTATAGTAATTGCTGCGCCTGATCTATGATGACCACAATGTGGTTTGCAAGCATGTTTATTCTGGAGCCTACGTGCCAGCAGTGTGTTGGCTTTGTCTCCTTTTTCATAGTAACACTGTTGAAGCCATTGAAAAGTCCTAGCCCCTTTAGTGGCAAGTAATTTGCCAAGTTGTCCTCTTAGGGCTAGTAGTTTAGGTATGTTGTGTGTTTGGGGTATTTTTGGTGTCAAGCAGTGAGAGTTTGTATTTCAGATTCTAAGTTAGTTACTACCTGTCTGTTTAGTTATTTCTCATGCGAGGCAAGGCTGATCAAATGGCTTTTAATAGTTGCATTATGGGCTTCCCATCTAATAGTGGGAGTGGTTTCATCTTGACTATTGTCTGCCTGAAAATCAAGTAGTGCTTGTCTTATCATGCTAATGTTTTCTTTTTTTAGAAACAAATGATCATTCAATCTCCATTTGTAGTGTGGCATGAAAGATGGCAAAACGTCAAGCTGTAAAGTCATAGCAGAGTGGTCAGACCAAGGAACTGGTGCAATGGTAGCCAATTTCAGGTTCTGCGTCATCTGGCTATCTATAGAGAGCATATCTATTCTGGCGTAGGTGCGTCATCGAGTAGTGTGTAGAGGTTTTATCATTAGAGTATAGCACTCTCCATTTGTCATATAAGTTAGCATGAGTGAGCAGGGTTTGCAGTTTAGACCCCTCACAAATAGTATGACTGCTACGCAATGTTGGTTGTGAGCGGTCTAGCTGCGTGTTTAAGATGGTATTAAAATCACCTCCTATTATTACTCTTCCCATCCTAGATTGTGAGAGTCTGGCAAAAAGTGATAGAAAAAAGTATTTTGGGAGGTATTGGGAACATATATAGTGGCCAGGGTAATAGGTGCGTGCGAGAGGGAGTCTGTCAAAATGATGTATCGACCCTGACGGTCTACATAGGTAGACTTAATTGTCAGTGGAAGAGTAGGACGCCAGGCTGAGGCGGGGGAGTTAAGAGGGGGGAGGAAAGGATTAGTGGGATCTTAGGGGGATATTCAAAGTGAAGAAGACAGCTTGACTGGCAAGGTATGTCTTCCGAACATCGAAACCAGTATATCCTGTGTACTTGGGGAGTGTGGGGGGTGGTCGTGTTGCAAAGGGGACACTTGTTGGGGGGGAATTATGAACAGATAAGTATGTGCATATACATTTTGAATAACATTCAACTGGGAGAGAGAAACATTTGAAAGGAAGAGTGGAATACTTTAAAGAAACATTAAGTAAGGTAAATAGTTGAGTCTAACAGTTAATATAAACTGAAAACTATAACGTAACATAGAGAGCATTGTCAGTTAAGGCAAATTCGGCTTAGGCGTTGCCAATCCAATGTCTTACTACTGATCAAAAAGGTCATCTACACAGTGACCCGGAGAGCAGTGCAGATATTACTACGAGCTATAGATGATAGGTCGTTTCCCAGGCCAAAAGGCAGAATTTTCCCACGAACTTGCTATATACTGTAATCAACTGGAAAAATCAGTCAGCCAATCAGACTGGGACCAGAGACTAATAATCAGTACCACTAGGATTGCATTATATAAACAAATAATGTATACTTGTCTCCTGGGATGTCCTCGATATCAAAGCGGGATATACTTATCAGTATTTGTTAGGATATGAAGGCTTCTCCTGATGTTGCTTAAGTAAAGCCCTGATTGTCTTTTTCCGATTGTCTCAAGCGCTTTAGGGGAACCTGTAAGTAGTAGTTAATATGTGTACGGCCTTCAGCCTGATTTCCTCAAGTTTGTGTCCACATGACTGCAGGGGCTGCTGGTCTTGTAGTCTCTGTCATGTTAGTTGTCGGAATTGAGGATACCAGTATTCCTAGCGTTGGCAGAAGGGCAGTTACTTGATCCAGTGTCTTGATTTTGTGGGACTGGCACTAATCTTCTACCAAGAGGTGGAAAGGGAATCCCCATCAATATCGGATTTTGTGGTCACGTAAGAGTTTAGTAATTGGAGCCAGATCACGTCGCTTTTGCAGAGTAGTAGGGGCCACATCTTGATATACTTGGAGATCCGCTCCTTCAAAAGTAAGCGATGCGGCGGTATGGGTATCCATGGCGAATTGCTCCTTAAATTTATAGTACTGGAATCGAACGATGACGTCTCTGGGCAGCTGGTTCAGAGAAGGTTTCGGACGTAGTGCTCTGTGAGCTCAATCTGTTTGAATTTCTAGCGCTGAGGCATCAGGAAGATAATGCCGGAATAGTTTCTCCAGATATTTAGGTAAAAGATCGTTGTCTGTTGTCTCTGGGATTTTCCAGATGCAAAGGTTATTTAGCCTGTATCTGTTCTCGATGTCCTCAAGTTGTTCTTTGGATGATTCCATGTTTGTGCGGATTTCTGATAATTCTGTGGACACAAATTCCTGGAAATTACAGATCTTGTCTACTTTTGCTCTAAGTACGCTGTTCTTATACCAATAACTGCTTGTCACATGCCGGTCCCATAAATAAGTGCCAGCGTTGTTACCTCCTTCCTGGAAGCACTGATCCAGGCTACTACTTCGAGTCAAGGCTCCTATGTTGTTGGTTCTGCGCATGTGCTGCCTGTTGCCCTTATTTGTTACCTCCTACCAGTTCCCATTGGTGCATAAGATTATGGAGCGCTATTTAAACCTCCCATGGTCCCTCTGTTGATTGCCTGTTCTTTGAGTTACAGACTCTTCCTATGGGATTAGGCTCCTGTTGGTTTATCCCCTCTGTTGTGCCTTGCTTCGTTTGTTTGGATCAGCCAGCTCTATTCCGCTACTACTTCCACGCTGGGACTGCCGCTGTGACAAGCAAACTCACCAGTTTCCAGAATCGCTATTCACCGATCAGCCAGCTCAATCCCACTACTGTTTCCACGCTGGGCCTGCCACTGTAACAAGCAAACTCACCTGCTGCTAGAATTCCTATCCATGTATCAGCCAGCTCAACTTCATCGCTGCCTCTACGCTGGGACTGCCGTTGTACAAGTAACTCACTTGTTTTTGGAATCACCACTTACGGATCAGCTAAGTTCTCCTTCTTTATTATGTGCATATTGAACTGTCGCTGTAACCAGTAACTCACCTTTAGTTACAATTATCATGTATGGATCAACTAAAGTTCTATTCCACGTCTCCCCTGTTTGAACTTCAGCTGTATCAGTAATTTCTCTGCTATTTGTCACTCACCGGACTGTTAGTGCCTCTAGTTTGGGACATGGGTCTCTCTCGCTCCTGCCGGCGCCTCTCCTGAGCCGTGGCCGTCCGCCATCTTGACTAAGATTGCGCATGTGCAGAAACCCTGAACTGTTAAAACCTCGCCTCTAGTCTCATTGGTTAATTAATCACCTCTCAGTACTTAAGGCACCTGTTGCCCTATTACCTTTGCCTGTTCTTGGTTCTCATTCCCTTGAGACTCTGAGGTGTTTCCTGTTTCTGCTCGTGTTATCCGTTTGCTGTGGACAAGTCTCCTCTCCACATCAGTAGTAGAACTCACCCGCTGCAGACTACTCTCGCTACCTCCGTTACATGCCTGCACCTGGACAAGTCTCCTCTTCACATCAGTAGTAAAACTTACCCGCTGCAGACTACTCTCACTACTTCGTTACATGCCCGCACCTGGACAAGTCTCCTCTTCACATCAGTAGTAGAACTTACCCTCTGCAGACTACACTCACTACTCCGTTATATGCCTGCACCTGCACAAGTCTCCTCTATACTTCAGTGGTAAAACTTGCCAATTGCAGACCACTCACGCTACTTCATTACATGCCTGCACCTAGACAAGTCTCCTCTATACATCAGTGGTAAAACTTGCCAATTGCAGACCACTCACGTTACTCCGTTACATGCCTGCACCTGGACAAGTCCTCTCTTCACATCAGTGGTACAACTTGCCAATTGCAGACCACTCATGTTATCCGGTTACATGCCTGTGCTAGGACAAGGCTTCTCTACACATCAGTGGTAAAACTTGCCAAATGCAGACCACTCACGCTATCCCGTTATATGCCTGCACCTGGACAAGTCTTCTCTTCTCATCAGTGATGTAAACTGCCAACTGCGGACCACTCACGCTATTCCGTTACATATCTGTGCTGGACAAGTCTTCTCTACACATCTGTGGAGAAACCTACCAGCTGTAGACCACTCATGTCTCCTTGTGATATAGCTACTACTCAGTATGGTACCTATGAGCTGGACTAAAGTCTACAAGTGCCTCTGTATTATAGCTGCGAGTCGCTGACTCTTCTACTGCATTGTTGATTGGTCTTTGCCTAACGTTATCCAGTTATCAAGTACTGGCCTGCTATATGCTATCTGCGTGCTTAGGCACTTGGACTCTTTCCTCATTGTATCCTGCTTACTAATCTGCTGTACCATCACAGTTCCACGGTGCCAAGACTCAGCATTTATACTATTGACATTCCTTTCCTTTATTCTATTGTATGGTTCCACTGATTCACCACACTACCCAGAGGTCCGCACCTCTGGTAAGTGTAGCTACACCTGGTGAATTCTGGGTAAAACTCCTAATGCCCGTGACACTATTACTCTGAGTTACCAATTGCAAGCCAGCTAGTTTCATCTATCATCCTCATTGACTATTTGAGCTGTTGCTGTATCATGATTCTTCTGCCATTACTCTGAGTAACTAATTGCAAGCCAGCTAGTTCTATCATCTTCATTGACTATTTGAGCTGCTGCTGTATCATGATTCTCCTGCCGTCACTCTGAGTTACTAATTGCAAGCCAGCTAGTTCTATCATCTTCATTGACTATTTGAGCTGCTGCTGTATCATGATTCTCCTGCTGTCACTCTGAGTTACTAATTGCAAGCCAGCTAGTCTTATCATCTTTATTGACTATTTGAACTGTTGCTGTATCAGTGATTCTCTTGTTGTTACCCTGAGTTACTAAATTGCAAACCAGCTAGTTTTATCATCTCCATTGAACTATTTGAACTGTGGCTGTATCAATGATGCTCCTGTTGTTACCCTGGGTTACCAAATATAAACCAGTTATTTCTAAACCATTCTCATTGATTGTTTGAACTGTTGCTGTACCAGTGCCAATAGCTTGAATTATCAAAACCTGTAGTTTCAAGCTCCACCACTTCTCTGTCACTCATTTGGGAGACCGCGACCTGCGGGATAGGGGCAGCAAAACCCATACCTCCTTTCGGGGGTCACTGGTGAAAACCCTCTACCCATTAGACTCCGCGCTCCTGAATGAGTACCATTCATTGACAGAGAACAGGGATCCACTAAATATTCTACAGATTCGTGACACTGCTATTTCCCTACCGAGCTTGGCCACCACTTTTTTACTTTCCTCTTGTATAACAGTACGAACTTCTGACTGGATGGTAGACTTGAGAATATCTCTCATTTCTATGGATATAGACGCTTTGTTGATAGACCTAGCGTTATTATTGTCTGAGTCAGAGTGATGAGACGTTGAGGATGTTCTCTTTTTAGCTTGAGCGAAAACAGAGGCCGTTCCCCCGAGTGGTGATTTTTTTATTTCTGTGTGGCATTATGATAATGTGACCTCAAAGGCTGTCAGAATCTCCAAGATCCAGCAAATAGGACAGATGGGCCCAGTTAACAGTTAGTTAGATTTCTCTCTCCCGTGGCTGAGCAAAGGGCATAATAAAGCTAGTAAGCCATGGATTCCCCTGTGTCTCGATATGTTAGTAACACATGTAGTCACTAGATTGCGCTCTAGTTTTCTGCTTCATGGACATTGTCAGCGTTGCACTCAGTACAGAGTGGATAGGGAGGGCCTGTTGGGGACCCAGGATGCATAGAGTGAAGAGGTATGAAATGATAGATGGACTTTGATTTCTCAAATAGGTGTGATCGCTGGAGCCTCACTGTAAAAGCCTATGTAGTTTTAATAGACACAAGCTGTAGTGCAGAATGTTGGGCACTAGGTGGCAGCAGTGTACAGTTATAATTATACAGGTGCCGATAATAAGATGTTACAGAGGTAGAGATAGCCAGAGGTTTATGAGGGACCCAAAAATGCGAGGTCCAACTCTGAACGAATAGCTCTAACGATATGCAGGTAAATTCTCAGTGTAGTCAGGGAGGCACTATTGCCAAAGCACTATTGCTACTGTTAAGGTACACTCGACTGGGAATCCAGAAAGAGACCCTAACAGATCAGGGAATCCCCTTCATGTCAGGTTTAATGAAGGAGTTATGCAAATTGCTAGGGGCACAAAGACTGCAGACCTCGGTTTGTCATCTGCAAACTGACGGGTTGGTTGAGTGGTTTAATAGGACCCTAAAGCAAATGATCAGATGAGCTGTGGCTCAGGATAAAAGAGATTGGGACAACCTGTTTCCCTATCTCATGTTAGCGATAAGGGAGGTGCCTGAGGCATCAACGGGGTTTAGTCCCTTTGAGCTCCTGTTTGGGAGACAGCCCTGTGAAGTTCTAGACATCCTTATAGAAGGGTGGGACCTGCAGGGTCCCAAAGAACCAATTATAGTACAATTTGCTGCCCACTTATGCGAACGGCTACAACAGATAGGCCCGTTGGTAAAACAACATCTGAAAGAAGTGCAGGGATGGCAAAAGAAGGGTTATGATACCCGAGCCACCCTACGTATCTTTAACCCAGGTGACAAAGTGCTTGTCTTAGTACCAACTCAGGAAAGCAAGTTGTATGCACATTGGCAAGGCCCTTATGAGGTAATAGCACTCATAGGGCAAGTAAATTACTGGATAGATGGCAAAAAGAGCAAGTCTATCATGTCAACTTGTTAAAGCCATGGGTAGAGGAAAGCCCGACATTAACTTTGCAAGCAGTAAAAACCGAGGACTGCATAATCCCCGTGGAGTCTTCTCTGACACCGAATCGGAGACAACAAGCCTTAGAAATGGTAGCTCGGAATAAAGACTTCTTTTTACCTATTCCCGGGCGTACAAGAATAATTGAACATGACATTGACATATAGGATACCTGAGGCAAGAAGGGCTGCAGTAAAGCAAGAGGTGGAGGACATGTTGCAACTTGGGATAGTGGAGAAATCCACCAGTGAGTGGAATAACCCCATAGTCCTTGTGTCGAAGCCTTCAGGGGCTATTCGCTTCTGTAATGATTTTAGAGAGCTGAATAAAGTGTCTAGGTTTGACACCTATCCAATGCCCCAGGTAGATGAGCTAGTGGAGTATCTGGCCAGTAGTCAATATCTGACTACCCTAGATTTGGCAAAAGGATACTGGCAGATACCTCTCACTGCCTCGGCCAAACCCAAAACAGCCTTTTCTACACCTGAAGGGCTGTTTCAATATAGGGTATTACCATTCGGCCTGCATGGGGTGCCAGCCACATTTCAGCGGGCAATGGACAAATTGTTGAAGCCTCACCGGGAATACGCCACTGCTTATCTGGATGACATAGTGATCTACAGTCAGGACTGGGAGTCCCATCTTCCCAAGGTGGAGGTGGTTTTGTAGTCATTAAGACATCATGGCCTTACGGCAAATCCCTTGAAGTGTGCGTTAGCCATGGCAGAGGGTTATGATGTGTCTGGGGTAGTCATGCTGGGCTGGGGTGGCTATGATGTGTCTGGGGGCTTTTGATGTGTGAGGGGGGTTATGATGTGTCTAGGGTGGTTATGCTTGTTGGGGGGGCTTATGATGTGTCTAGGGGGTTATGATGTGTCTAGGGAGGTATGATGTGTCTAGGTGAGTTGTAGTGTGACTGTGGAGGTGGCATGATGTGGATTAGGGGGCGGCATGTTAAATGTTATGTTTTATTATAATGTATGTATAATATACTGCATGCAATAAATTAAGAGGCGCTCAAAACCCTTAAATATATATATATACCTGATTCAAGTGCATGTTTGAGTTGCTGCATTCTCCTCCAGGTGGAGGGTAGGTTCCCCGTAGTGTTTCTAATGGCTCTCTTTGGGGGCACAGTTTGGGGCTTTCTGGGTCCCCTCCCCAGTCTTCCTGTGGAGGGTCAGAATATTTGGTTCTCTCTGGTGGATCTCTGGACTCCCATCTATCAGGGCACCTTCTGGCTATTTGTCCTTCTTGATCACATAAAACATAATCATGAAGAATGTTGACAAAACATCTCTGTGGAATTTTCTCTCTCCTTGGTTGACTGGGAGGTGAGGCAGCAGATGGTTTCAAAACCTCTCATGCAAGTTGTAACACTATTAAATGATCTATTTGCTCATTTTGTGTATGAAGGAGTTTGATCAGCTCATCTTCTCTGGTGCTGGACTCAGACTTTAAACAGAAAACTTTCATTTTCTTTGTCACCCGATCTCTAGCCTCCATTAGAGCTTCTTCTTCCTTGAATTATTGTATCAGTTGGTTAAAGGTGGGTGCAGGCTTTCCAGCTTGACTACCTTGGAATTTTAAATTGACGGGATCCAAAGAGAGTGCTCCTCTTAGCAGCTGCTTCAGACGACTCTCATCCACCTCAATTAAAGTCAACCCTCCTTTCTCAACAATGCAGTAGATTAACTTATCTAGTCGGAATATATACTACGACAATTTCTCCCCCAAGTCTTGGCTCGTATTTTTCAGCCGATATAGTAGGTCGGTCGCGTCCTCAGATGTACCAAATTCTCTCTCTAGCACACAAACCTTGTCTCGTGCTATAGCCAGTGCGTCACTTCTATGAGCAGCCTGTACGATCTCCATTGCAGGGCCCAGCAAACTTTGTGTTAACCTCTGCTTCTTATTGACCTCAGAACAATGCCACTCTTTTAGATAAAACATTGCAGAGTCTTTCCACATCTCATTCGAATTTTCTCCATCTGGGACAGGCTGATTTCCTGAGAAGGGTCTCAACCTTCTGTAGCTGCCGTCCTGTTGATACTTCTCGAACTGTTTAACCAGTTTGTCCATTGCAATTAGAAATAATTGATTTTGGGTGCCATATGCTTCGCTGGGAACCACAAATGAGTTCTCCCGCCCTTGGGTATCTAGTGGTGGTACACCTGAGTGAGGTCCCTCCCTAACACTAGAACTCAGGTCTGGTACGACTCCTTCATCTTCACAGGATCTGAGGGGTAGTGTCACACTCCAAAGTCACCCTTCTCTGTCAGAGATGGCGGCAGGAAGAAGTTCTATGTCTAACCTATTTTGACACTACAGTAAAACAGTATGCAGTAAACTCTGTCCACCACCTTGCCTGTCTGTGACTTTCAGTCTCAGCATCCATGTGCGTTCAGCAGCTGTCCTGACCACTTCTTCATCTGTGATGTCAGATAATTCCCCACTCAGTGTAAAGCAATTATCTGCATCTCTTGATAACTGCTCACACCACCGGTACACATCTTCTTGCGAAGTGCCAAGCATCTTCTTGCTTGACACTCAATCTCAGTCCTCCAATGTAACACCCCTCCTGTCACCTGACTTAAGTGGGCGTTTGGGTTGTGTAGACTGTGTGTTCTGTCTGCAGCCATGTTCTTTCTCTTATCTCATGTAGCGCAGTGCCTCAACCATGGTCTGAGTGCAGAAGATTGTTCGATGGGTAGTATTCTGGACAAGCAACACCAGAGGCACACACACAAGAGAAAAAAAAGGTAATATGCAGTTTGGTATTTGAAAGCCATGTCTTCACTTTTATTGGTAAGAAGCAATCTCAGAAAAGATTTTTTTATCAATTTTTTTTTTTATCAAAAATAAGATTCTCATTTGGAAGCTAGACTTTGAAGAAGTAACTTTCAAATATCAGTAACTATAAAAAGTTTGCAATAGATATACTATAATGCAATGCAATACCTCAACTACTATCTATGCTTACTAAGAGGTAACTCTGTTTTTAAGTGCTAACCTGCCATTACTCTACAAATAGCAATAACCTTAACCCATATTACACTTTACACTTCAGTAACATATAATTCAATTAGTATAACAGATCATAAATCAACATATACACATTTGCCAATTGAGTGGTCTTTTCTGGGTAATAATAAAACAGATCTCCTCCGCTCTTTTACTCTGATAACAGCAACACAAGTACAAAATGCCAAAGATGATGTCATGGCTGTCAGTTCCCCTTTAACTCTAGCAAGACATATATTATTCCATACTGTGACACTTTGTTAAACATTCAACATTCAGCAAACTCAGATTTTGAAGTGTCTTGGCTCCAACTTTAGTGATAACGTGACATAACATAAGTACACATTTCCTTTACTCGATTATCACAAAAGAACTGTCCTGAAGTAGACTATAGCTACACAATACTCTGATATGATAAACGTCACATTCCTGAGGTAAATTCTATAGTCTATGGCAAATTCTCACAATTTACCTCGCCCTTTACTCCCTAACTGTCTTTCCATAACACTAACCCTTGAAAGAGAAATTTCACAGTTCAGCAAAAGGGTTTTCAATTAGACTTTGGGTTTCCCAACCTGTTCCCTATTTACCTTATAGCAGAAAAATACAATATTTAATCCCAGTACATAAATTATGAAACCAAAATATGGATACTTATCAGACCTTTCACAGGAATTTTCAGCTGAATCTCTCACAGGACTTTGCAGTTGTCTTGCTAATGACAGGCCGGATAAATCTAACCGACTCTCTCTTTTGTTAGTGATGACAGGGCTGACTGGGTCCTCTTTCCTGTCAGTTCCACTTGGTAATTTGGTTTTCAGCAGCTGCCCAGCTTCTAAGATACTTCTCCCAGGCGACTTTCCTCAGGGCTTTTTCTCATTAGAGGTTGACAGGGCTCTCCTGTCAGTCTCTCTCTCTTTCTCCTATCTCAGCGCTGCAGTAAGGATCGGGGCGCTGCTTCTGTCCTGCCCAACATCTCCAGTTTCTCCTTGAGCTGTCTCTATAAATGCCGTTTTTGTTTTAATTTCCTTTCTTAGCCCCTCCCCCTATCATAAGCTCTTACTGTATCCTTCGGCAGCAGCTCAGTGCGAACCAGGGATTGTAGTTTCTGGTTGACTAGAGTTCCATAATGCGCATGTGCAGACATCCGTGTCTGCCAACGCTACACATAAAATAATTTTTTGTATTGTGAGACATGGGGGAGATTCAAATAGACGCTAGATGTCTCCGGAATGTCCATGAGACACCTTGTGGTGGAGATTTTTACTGTAATTGTCAGCAATGTGCCCAGTGCCAATGTTTGCGCATTGCTGGCAATTTAATTTCCACCATATTGTTACTTTATGAATAAATTAGTTTGGAGTTATGTAATTTTCTCTCCTCAATTTTGAATTTATGCAGCGATAAGGGGTTCACAGTGCGCACAATTATAAAAACAAATATAGCACCTACACACACATGCAAAAAACACACAAAATAACAGTCCTAAAAAATGTCCGTAATGACCGATATTAGTAACTGATATTAGTAACGGTATATCCAAGTTCAACAGACTATAGTCTGCGAGTCATCCCCTTCATATTCCCGATCTCCACGGGTCAGGTAAATATCTAACCAATTAAAAAGATGAGGGCACTTCCATGGTGCATTATCTTTCATAAAATGTATTCATATAAAATCACAAAGATGCATGTACCAGAAAATCGATCAAAGCATATAACACACATTGGTCTAATCTCTCCTGCAGTGTCCGTGAACGGAGCAGACCTCACACGCAACAAGCTCCTTCCAATCCTCTGAAACGCGTAGAGGGATTGGAAGGAGTTTGGTGCGTGTGAGGTCTGTTCCGTTCACGGACACTGCAAGAATAATTTATGAATACATTTTATGAAAGGTAATTCACTATGAAAGCACCTCCATCTTTTTATTTTTTGAATTTATGTTTAAGGGCTTTTGAAGGCCTCTTAATTTTTATTGTGTATTTGTCTTTGTATTAGGTTGCAGGGCCCCTAGACTCTAGGGCCTAGAGGCAGCAATTTATCTGATACAATTACAATTGTGTTTTAATATCATTTTCAAAACATATAGATATCTGTGATTATTTTTATCACACATATTTTGCTTGTTATATAATCTCTTTTGGGGGGAATTCAATTTAGTGTGAATTCCTTTACAAACCTTGTGCAACGTGCGCCCATGCGCACCTCCGGGTATTATGGTAAGTAAAACATCACTGATTTTTGCTTGAACTTCTATGATGCATCACCCAAGACTCTTATAGGATCTGGTGCTGATTGAAATCCCTTCTGCATTTTGGTTAAAGGTTTCCTTTTTGTGAAAAACAGGGCTGTCTGCAACATTTGTATTTGTAGTACCTCTACCCAACAACATGTGGTCATATGACAATGCTCCAACTATAATCCAATCACATGTCAGTGCCTGGCCAGCAATACTGCACATTGCCATATTCACATGTGCACAGCTTTGGAGAAAGATGTAGACTTCAGGATAGAGATTACCAAGGTTGCTGACAGTAACTTACCTGGTGAAGAGTCTACAGTAGGCAGAGCTACAGGTGCTGTTTTTGTACTATGCTTTTCTGATTGTGGATTCACTTTTAAAGTTGATAGGTGCTTGTACCTTCATATATTATATGATTTTGTTAGAGTATTTTAGCAAGATTTTATTTAATCAGTACACAAAAAGGAGAATTATACCTGATGTTAACTGTTAACTTTTTTTGTTTTATTTTATTTTATTCAAACTTAATAGCAAATGCGTATTTCACTAGCAAAACAAAAGTTTCAATAATTGGATGTAAGCAGAGCGGATTTTGAGATACGCTTGGATTTGAATACAGTTGGAATTACACACAAATTACATTATCTTTTCAAATACAGAATTACGTTCAGACATGAATCAGGCCCTATTTGTCCTTGGCTTTTATTTAAAAAATCTAGTCACCTTAATATACAATCTACAAAATTAACCTGAGTTATTAAGTAGAGCAAGGCAAAAAACTGAGTAAATTTGATCCTGAACAAGTCATCTTGCAATGCAAGGGGTGCAAATTAGTTTATTATTTTGCAAATAAAGAAAACACTGACCTTTTTTTGCTATGTAGAGCACAAATACTTGATAACTTTATTTTTACACTGAAATGTAAAGTTGATCTAAGACATGCCCTACCCCTATAAATCTGCTCCTACGTTTTAAATTTACCTCCTCATCTAATGCAACATGCTTTTGCCAAGGTGGAAAGTTACTCCTTTTTTTTGCTTAATGACTCAGGCCCACTATGTGTAAATCTTTTAATATCTATTGAAGAATCTTTCAAATTTGAGACTGTCCATAGATATTATGCACAGCTGGCAAATGTGGTCTCTTTTTACAATAAGCATCCTCTTATTCCCGGGACTATGAATTGTATGAGAATGATGCAATATAGGCATGTACATTTTATTACTTTTTTAAATGTAACCTGTAGCACAAAATAAAACATAGAGTACTACCATGATTATTCATTTACCTTGACTATTCAAACCAATAGATATAGCTTTTAAATATAGTAAGATGTGAATCTTCCAGCCTTTTCTTATTTTCCAGCCATTCCATACTGTATACATGACTATCCCCAACAATGAAGTCTGTTTTCCTATGATCCACCAGCTCTTGTCACATTCACCAGCCCCTCCATTGTCGCACCCATTAGTATCTTTCATGTCCTACCAACAAAGCTGTGGTTTTTAAAGGTTTTTCCTACTATATCACATCAAACAGTTCCACTCCTATCTCAGCAACTAACCAAGGGGTTTATCATACTCACCAGCCACACCCATATCACCAGCTGACCATTGTTACACTCACCAGCCACACCCATATCACCAGCTGACCACTGTAACACCCACCAGCCACACCCATTTAATCACACATGACATCATAAAGGTCATTGTTACATATAAATATACTTGTCTATATAAGGGGAAGTTTCTGACCACATCAGTCACTGCTACAGACTGAGAGCAGCAGGACCTGGCAGCCTGAAGGCATTGAAGAAAGAGGAGGTCAGCATTCAGTGGTTATAGGATAAAGTTTTGACATAAGTTTGAAGCAGAGAGAAAAGACGTCTGGATTCAGGTACCTCTGGTAGATAAGTAACTGTGTAGATGTTTAGGTATCTATTGCCTTGTACTGGTAGGTTAATTGAATTTTGACAAAATGGACCTTACTATATATTTGAGAGTGTGAAGGCTGTGGTTAAGTTTTATTCCCTTTTGACTGAAGAGTATAATAGAGAGGTAAATGAGGGTTATGTTTATTACATGACTATTGAAGAGTATAATAAAAAGGTGAACTAGGATTGTGGTTGAGATTTTAGTATTTCCTGACATTTGAGGACAATTATAAAAACATATTTTGTTGTAGAGTATAATAAAAAGGTGAACGTGGCCTGTGGTTGAGTTTTTATTGTAACCTGTCTGTTGAAGGGTATAATAAAGGGAAAAGAGGGCTGTGGTCCCCTGCACGTTTAACTGAAACTCCTCTTTTAAGAGTCACACAATTTGTGACATTGCTATTCCGGCGGTGTACAGGAACCGCAAGAGGCCTGACCAGCAAGGACAGAGAGGAGATAAAGCAGAGGTAAGTCCCGCTTATTGTTATGTTTGAGAACTTAGGGGGAGTGGGGCTGGTACTAATTACTGGCATCTGGGCTCACACTGGATTCCTTTTTATTTTTATTGTCTTTTTTTTTAAACTTGACACTGTTCCCTTCACTACTGTGGCATAATATGAGTTGGGGACATTAATCTGTGGCAGAATATGAATTGGGGACACTACTGTGTGGCATCATGTGAATTCGCCTGGTACTTATCACACTCTAGGCACACACCCAAGGAGGTACAGCCACACTCTCAATTGTTTGGCCACACGTCCTTTGAAGGGGTGCATGTGAGTCTCTGTTATGATCAACTATGACGGGCGACCCAAGAATTGCTCTACAGGGGCCTAAATTTCCTCTTGGCAGCCCTGCTTGCAAAAGCACATGTGTACTTAGAATTTTATCACCAGTGGTGGACATAGATAGCTACATTTAATAGAATCTATCATTCTATCAATATTAAATTTCACTAGATTGATATATGATCCATGTTATTCGTGTTTGGTTGTCTGTCATGAACAGGAGGTAACACATTGAGAAGTAGAAATGCCATTTTTTTAATTTCACTTTAGATTTTGTATGTTCTATAATTATATTAAGAGAACAGGAGAACAGGCTTCAATTAGAGAACCAGGTATAGGGGGTGCTAATATGAAAAAGGCGAGGGAGGTTGTTTTGGAGAGAACAAGTAATGGAGAAAAGATGACCAGTAAAGAGCTACATAGCATCTATAAAGCTCATCATTATGCAAGTTAAATCTTAAACCGTTTATTGTTCACATAAAAATTAGGAAATATACCTTGATGTATACAGCCATCCTATTGCTTGTAGACACTGATTATTATGATCTGCTCCTCTCTCTTTTTTCCCTCTGCTGACCTCATTACACATGGGGCATGTACTAGGGATGAGCGGGCTTGGATTCTCGAAATCCGAACAGTGCCGATCCGAGCCTGATCCGAGCACTGTTCGGGTATTCCCGCCCGACGCAAAACTCTGAACGAGGCAAAACGTCATTATCCCGCCGTCGGATCTCGCAAGATCTGGATTCATATTAGTCCCCGCTTGCTGCCGCCATCTTCAATCGGGCATTGGAGAGGGAAGAGGGAGGGTGTGTTAGTGGTGTCCTCTGTCCTGCTCATTCCAGTGGTGCTGTCCTGTGCTCTGTCCTGCTCAGTCCAGTGGTGCTGTCCTGCTCAGTCCAGTGGTGCTGTCCTGCTCAGTCCAGTGGTGCTGTCCTGTGCTCTGTCCTGCTCAGTCCAGTGGTGCTGTCCTGCTCAGTCCAGTGGTGCTGTCCTGCTCAGTCCAGTGGTGCTGCCCTGTGCTCTGTCCTACTCAGTCCAGTGGTGGTGTTCTGTGCTCTGTCCTGCTCAGTCCAGTGGTGCTGTCCTGCTCAGTCCAGTGGTGCTGTCCTGCTCAGTCCAGTGGTGCTGTCCTGCTCAGTCCAGTGGTGCTGTCCTGCTCAGTCCAGTGGTGCTGTCCTATGCCCTGTCCTGCTCAGTCCACTGATCCTGCCGTATAAGTCCAGCGGTACTGCTATATAAGTTCACTGATCCTGCCGTATAAGTCCAGCGGTACTGCTATAAAAGTTCACTGATCCTGCCGTATGAATCCAGTGGTACTGCTATATAAGTTCACTGATCCTGCCGTATAAGTCCAGCGGTACTGCTATATAAGTTCACTGATCCTGCCGTATAAGTCCAGCGGTACTGCTATATAAGTTCACTGATCCTGCCGTATGAATCCAGTGGTACTGCTATATAAGTTCACTGATCCTGCCGTATAAGTCCAGTGGTACTGCTATATAAGTTCACTGATCCTGCCGTATAAGTCCAGTGGTACTGCTATATAAGTTCACTGATCCTGCCGTATAAGTCCAGTGGTACTGCTATATAAGTTCACTGATCCTGCCGTATAAGTCCAGTGGTACTGCTGTATAACTCCAGTCCAGTGGTACTCTCCTGTGCCGCATATAATTTTTAAAGCCTTTGCAGAGTGTGTGTGGTTTAGGGGTACGCTCTCTTGTGCTGCATATAATGGAGAACAAAAATTTGGAGGATAAAGTAGGGAAAGATCAAGAACCACTTCCTCCTAATGCTGAAGCTGCTACCACTAGTCATGACATAGACAATGAAATGCCATTAACATCATCTGCCAAGGCCGATGCCCAATGTCATAGTAGAGGGCATGTAAAATCCAAAAAGCCAAAGGTCACTAAAATGATCAAAAAAAAGAAATTAAAATCATCTGAGGAGAAACATAAACTTGCCAATATGCCATTTACGACACGGAATGGCAAGGAACGGCTTATGCCCTGGCCCGTGTTCATGACTAGTGGTTCAGCTTCACACAACGGTGTAAGCCCTCCTCCTCCCCCCCACCTTTAAAAAATTTAAGAGAGTTAAGCTGTCATCAAAAACACAGCAAACAATTCTGCCTTCTAAAGACATGGCATCACAATTCCCCAAGGCGAGTCCAAAGGTGTTGGTGGTTGCGAAGCCTGACCTTCCCATCACTGTACGGGAAGAGGTGGCTCCTTCCACCATTTGCAGCACGCCCCCTGCATATGCTGGAAGGATCACCCACAGTGCAGTTACAGATTTGGATAATGAAGGTGTCAATGTTGTACACCAGGAGGAGGATATTGATGTAGCTGGCGCTGAGGAGGAACTTGACGAGGAGGATGCTGATGTGGTTTTCTTAAATGAAGCACCAGGGGGGGAAACAGTTGTTGTCCATGGGATGAAAAAGCGCATCGTCATGCCTGGCCAGAAGACCAACACCCTCCTCGTCAATTTCCTCCTCGATCTGGATCGGAGATAGTTCTGCAGGCCATGCCACCGGCATGACTGAGTCCTCTTCAATCCAGGATTCTTCCAGAGGATCCTGCAGCGGTACACCTACTACTGCCGCTGCTGCTGTTGCTGCTGGGAGTCGGTCATCTTCCCAGAGAGGAAGTCGTAAGACCGCTACGTCTTTCACTAAGCAATTGATCGTACAACAGTCGTTTGCCATGAGCACGAAGTACGACAGCAATCATCCTATAGCAAAGCGGATAACTGCAGCCTTAACAGCTATGTTGGTGTTAGACGTGCATCCGGTGTCCGCATCAGTGGAGTGGGATTTAGAAGGTTGATGGAGGTATTGTGTCCCCGGTACCAAATCCCGTCTAGATTACACTTCACTAGGCAGGCGATACCTGGGATGTACAGAGAAGTACGAAAAAGTGTCCTCAGTGCTCTGAAAAATGCGGTTGTACTCACTGTCCACTTAACCACAGACATGTGGACAAGTGGTTCAGGGCAAACTAAGGACTATATGACTGTGACAGCCCACTGGGTAGATGCATCGCCTTCCGCAGCAGCAGCATCTCCGAAACGCCTGCTCGTTCCAAGGCAGGTAACGTTGTGTATCTCCGGTTTCAGTAAGAGGCACAACGCCGACAACCTCTTAGAGAAACTGAGGGAAATAATCTCGCAGTGGCTTACCCCACTTACACTCTCCTGGGGATTTGTGGTGTCGGACAACGCCAGTAACATTGTGCGGGCATTACATATGGGCAATTTCCAGCACGTCCCATGTTTTGCCCACACAATAAATTTGGTGGTGCAGCATTATCTTAAAAGTGACAGGGGTGTGCAGGATATGCTTGCGGTGGCCCGCAAAATTGCGGGACACTTTCGCCATTCTGCCACTGCCTACCGAAGACTGGAGCACCATCAAAAAAGCCTGAACCTGCCCTGCCATCACCTCAAACAAGAGGTTGTGACGCACTGGAACTCCACCCTCTATATGCTGCAGAGGATGGAGGAGCAGCAAAAGGCCATTTAAGCCTACACAGCCACCTACCACATAGGCAAAGGAGTGGGGAAGCGCCTGAGCCAAGCGCAGTGGAGACTGATTTCCGTGTTGTGCAAGGTTCTCCAGCCGTTTGAACTTGCCACACGAGAAGTCAGTTCCGACACTGCCAACTTGAGTCAGGTGATTCCTCTGATCAGGCTGTTGCAGAAGCAGCTGGAGAAAGTGAGGGAGGAGCTGGTAAAGCATTGCAATTCCACAAAGCATGTAGCTCTTATGGATGAAGCCCTTCGTACGCTTTGCCAGGATCCGAGGGTGGTCAGTCTTTTAAAGTCAGAGGAATACATCCTGGCCACCGTGCTCGATCCTCGGTTTAAAGCATATGTTGTGTCTCTGTTTCCGGCGGACACAAGTCTACAGCGGTGCAAAGACCTGCTGATCAGGAGATTGTCATCTAAAGAGAACCGTGACATGGCAACAGCTCCTTCTTCATTTTCTTCCACACCTGTGGCTGCGAGAAAACAGCTGAGATTTCCTAAACGACCCGCTGGTGGGGATGCAGAGAACATCTGGTCCGGACTGAAGGACCTGCCAACGATTGCTGACATGTCTACTGTCGCTGCATTGGATGTTGTCACCATTGAAAAAATGGTGGAGGATTACTTTGCTGACAGCATCCAAGCAGACATTTCAGACAGTCCTTACTTGTACTGGCAGGAAAAAAAGGCAGTTTGTAAGTCCCTGTACAAACTAGCTCTATTTTACCTGAGTTGTCCCCCCTCCAGTGTGTACTCCGAAAGAGTTTTGAGTTCAGCGGGGAACCTGGTCAGTGAGCGGCGAAGGAGGTTGCTTCCGCAAAATGTGGAGAAGATGATGTTCATCAAAATGAATTATCAATTCTTCAATGAAGACCAGCAATGGCCTCCAGAGACTACAGAGGGCCCTGTGATTGTGGAGTCCAGCGGGGACGAATTGATAATGTGTGAGGATGAGGAAATACACACTGAAGGGGGCGAGGAATCAGAGGATGAGGATGAGGATGACATCTTGCCTCAGTAGAGCCAGTTTACTTTGTACAGGGAGAGATGAATTACTTTTTTTGTGTGGGGGCCCAAACAAACCAATCATTTCAGCCACAGTACTTTGGTAGGCCCTGTCGCTGAAATGATTGGTTTGTTAAAGTGTGCATGTCCTATTTCCCCAACATAAGGGTGGGTGGGAGGGCCCAAGGACAATTCCATCTTGCACCTCTTTTTTTTGTTTGGCATTATGTGCTCTTTGGGGCCTAGTTTTTAAAACTGCCATCCTGTCTGCCACTGCAGTGCCACTCCTAGATGGGCCACGTGTTTGTGCTGCCCACTTGTGTCGCTTAGCTTATTCATCCAGCTAACTCGGTGCAACCTTTTGGCCTAAAAACAATATTGTGAGGTGTTCAGAATAGACTGGAAATGAGTGAAAATGAATGTTATTGAGGTCAATAATAGCGTAGGAGTGAAAACAAACCAAAA
Organism: Mixophyes fleayi; assembly: GCF_038048845.1. Lineage (NCBI taxonomy): Eukaryota > Metazoa > Chordata > Amphibia > Anura > Limnodynastidae > Mixophyes > Mixophyes fleayi. Next base: position 260,487,979 of record NC_134404.1, read on the forward strand.
AAACAGGATTTTAGCAGTTTTTATGCTTTTTAAAAAAAAAAAATCAGAACCCAAAACTTAAAACCCAAAACCTTGAGGGGGGTGTTTTGGCAAAACCCATTAGAACCCAAAACCTTAAGGTAATCAGAACCAAAAACAAAAAAACCCAAAACACGAAAAGTGGCCGGTGCACAACCCTAGCATGTACCACATGACTTGTGAGCTGTCCCATGTGTGCAAGCTGCAAGGAATCTTGGAGTCTAATAATTTAATGAGTGGCTGGAGTCTGAGATGGGTGGTATTCAGTAAGAATACTAACTATTTAGTGTTGGGCCTTTTTAGGGAGGGTATTAGGTTTATTTATTACATGCAAATACTAATTATTTAATTAGTATTACTAATACTAGTACTAATACTAATTATTTAATTAGCTGATGGGGTGGATGTGTATTTATTAAATGTAAATACTAATAATTTAATGTCTCTTGGGGTATGTTTATCTAGTAAGTGTTAATATTATTAATTTAATGTCAGGGCGGTTTGCCTAGTTATTAAGTATGAGAGCTATTGATTTAACATTAACGCTGTTTGGGGATGGGGCTAGACTGTGCCCTCATTACTAGGCTTTCTATAATTAATGTACCTATCCCTTTTTCCAAACAGGACCCCAATATTCAAGGATCCAGACAGAAACTGAGCTTAAGACAGCAGCAGCAGCAGCAGGTAGTGAACACTGTAAAAACAGGTAGGAGAGAGCAGGACAGTCTGCCAACTGTTCATCATTATCATCATCATTTATTATTTTTATAGCACCACTAATTCCACAGCGCTATACAGAGAACTCACATCAGTCCCTGCCCCATTGGAGCTTACAATTAACCTACTAGTATATTTTAGCAAACAAACTCCACACAGATAAGGCCATGGTCGGAACTTATGACCCCTGTGCTGTGAGGCAAAAGTGCTAACCACTAAGTCACCTTGCCAATCGGTTCTGATTCTAGTGGGTCAAGACTTTGTTACAATTCTAAAGGGTGGGGTCTAGAATATTCACTCCTTATATACACTGCATTCTTTATATACAACACTATGCCGCTAGCCATATCCTTCATGGGCTGACCACTCCCTCTCAAGTGTCTGGTCTTGCCTCTCTGGTGGTTGGCCACACCCCCTTTGGTTGGCCCCAATTGTTGCAGTCTCCCGGTGGACCCTTCATGACCCAGTCTGACACTGAATACCAGCTCTCATCTGGTTTTCTGCAAAAACTTGGTGACAAGGATGAATTGCTACCTGCCTATATGAGTTCTAACTTGGGAATTTGGCAATATAGGTCTATGGGACAATGATATAAATCTAGCAGGATCAATAATAGTGCTTCCATTAAATGTAAGAAGTATGACAATTATGAAGATCAGTGTAACACGTGTGTAATTATGCAGGGAAATAGATAATAAATATGAAGTACTTGCCTTACTCTAGATCAGCACTGGCCGGCCGGTGGTGCGGAGTCTAACAAAGCCCCTGGTGTTCACTAAGAACCGACGCAAGGCGGGATGGGCTTTGCTGCGGAGGAACACAGGTCGCGGTCCTCTGGTCTGCCTCTAGAGGTAAGGATGCAGAAGGTAGCTTGCGAACCTCGCTGGAACTGGAAGGTAATATAGGAACCACTCCGTGGTCAGAATAGCCGAGGTTTGGTACACTGGATATAGAGATATGCGTGGTACAACAAGCCTGGGTCTTCTACACAGGAGTGGAGATATAGACGTAGTCAGCAAGCCGGGGTCTGGTACACTGGAGCAACGAGGTAACGTGGTCAATGATGCCTGGGTCTGGTACACTGGATCAACGAGGCAACGTAGTCAGTCAAGCCTGGGTCTGGTACAGTGGGGCAACGAGGTAACGTGGTCAATCAAGCCTGGGTCTGGTACACTGGAGCAACGAGATAATGTGATCAAACAAGCCTGGGTCTGGTACACTGGAGCAGAATCTGGAAGGTCAGCAGGGTACACTGGGAATCACAGGAAAACGCTAAGTCAGGAACAGGAGAAGTTGCTCTGATGCTGCCCAAGCGTCAGAGCAGGTTTTTTATAGAGCAGTTTTGAATTTCCCGCCTGCAGGGTCATGTGACAGTGCTGCCGAGACCCGGAAGTAGCGGAGATCGCAGCACTGGAACGTGGACAGGTAAGTGTGTAACAGTACCCCCCTTCAAAAAAGGTGGACTCCGGACACCTATACTGGCTTGGTGGGAAATTTCTTACGGAAAGCTCGCAGGAGTCAGGGGCATGTAAATCAGTAGCAGGGACGCAAGAGAATTCCTCAGGGCCGTACCCCTTCCAGTCCACCAGGAACTGCAGAACTCCTCTGGAGCGACGGGAATCCAGAATTTGCTTGACTTCAAATTCAGGTTGTTCTTGAATTACCACAGGGGGTGTCGGTCTCTCTGTAGTGGAGAATTGATTAGTAATAACAGGTTTAAGGAGAGAAACATGAAGGACATTAGGAATACGTAATGAGGAAGGAAGCTTCAATCTAAAAGCCACTGGATTGATAACTTGGGATATTTCAAAACGATCGATAAATTTAGGAGCCAACTTGCTAGGAACTTTCAAATGGATGTTACGGGTAGATAGCCATACCTTGTCCCCTGGGATGAGTTGAAGAGCTACCCTCTTCTTGTCATATGCCTTCTTAGCACGGCTAGCGGATCTCCTCAGGCTGGTTTTCACTAGATCCCAGATGTTAGAAAACCTGCGAAAGAGAGAATCCACTGCTGGTACCTCTGAGTGAGGAAGAGAAGAGAAGGCTGGTAGCCTGGGATGACAACAATACAAGATAAAGAAGGGGGAATTGGAGGCTGCTTCATGGTAATGGTAGTTGTGAGCGAACTCTGCCCAGGGAAGAAGGTCAACCCAATTATCTTGATTGGCAGAGATGTAAAACCTTAGAAACTTCTCCAATTCTTGATTAGTTCTCTCAGTCAACCTATTAGTCTGGGGATGATATGCAGATGAAAGATCCAGTTTGGTTTCTAATATTTGGCAAAAAGCTCTCCAGACTCTACATACAAATTGTGACCCTCGATGTGTAGGACAGCCATGAAGTCGAAAAATCTGTTTAATAAAAAGATCCGCTAATACAGGAGACAAAGGAAGTTTCTTCAAAGGAACAAAATGTGCTACTTTAGAAAACTGGTCAGTGACGACCCAGATGACGGTGCATCCTTTAGAACTCGGAAGGTCCGTGATAAAGTCCATTGAAATGTGAGACCATGGAATATCAGGAATAGGTAATGGCATAAGCGCACCAGTCGGCTTCTGTCTGGGAGTTTTATGCTCGGCACATCTTGAGCAGGCAGAGACAAAAGACTCGACATCCTTACGTATTGTAGGCCACCAATACTTCCGGGAGATTAATTCCCAAGGCTTCCGCATCCCAGCATGTCCAGAAAAAAGGGAGGAATGATCCTAATGCAATAATTTGGCACGAAGAGGTGGGGTAACAAAGGTTTTACCCGGAGGACAACTTCTCTAAGTCAAGGGGGATAAAGCCAATATACAGTTGGTATCCAAGATTGGTTTGTCTCTCTCAGAGGCTTCGGAATCAGTGGCATCAAAAGAACGAGAGAAGGCATCCGCTTTAACATTTTTTAGAGCCTGGACGAAAGGTAATATTGATATTGAAACGAGAAAAGAAGATGGCCCATCTGGCTTGATGGGGGTTTAGACAATGTACAGACCGTAGGTACAGTAAATTCTTATGATCAGTGTATACTGTTACCGGAGACTGAGCGCCCTCAAGTAGATGTCTCCATTCAGAAAGGGCCAATTTGATCGCCAAGAGTTCCTTATTGCCGATTCCATAATTCTTCTCTGCAGGGAGAAACCGACGAGAAAAGAACCCACAAGGATGGTATTTACCACTTGAGTCTTTCTGAGATAGTACCGCTCCGACCCCAACGGAGGATGCGTCCACCTCTACGAAAAAGGACCATTGACAGTCTGGTTGAAGAAGAATTGGAGCTGTAGAAAATAGCTTCTTGAGATCCTTGAAGGCTTGAACTGCTTCAGGAGTCCAGACTTTAGGATTGGCGGATTTACAAGTGAGGGCTGTAATGGGAGCTACTAATGAAGAGTAACCCTTAATAAACTGTCGATAATAATTAGAGAATCCCAGAAATCGCTGAGTAGCCTTAAGGCCTGATGGTTGTGGCCAATCCAGAATGGCTTTAAGCTTGGATGGGTCCATTTGAAGGCCAGTTTCAGATATAATATATCCTAGGAAGGAAAGGCTCTTTTGTTCGAAAACAAATTTTTCAAGTTTGCAATATAACTGATATCTTCGAAGCCTCCTCAATACTTCTCTTACATGTCTGCGATGAGATGAAAGGTCTGGGGAAAAAATAAGGATGTCATCTATGTAGATTGATACAAATTGATAGAGTAAATCTTGGAAGATCTCGTTTATAAAGTTCTGGAAAACAGCAGGAGCGTTACATAGCCCAAAGGGCATTACCAAGTACTCAAAGTGTCCATCTCGCGTATTAAAAGCTGTTTTCCACTCATCCCCTTCTTTTATTCTAATTAGGTTGTATGCCCCTCTTAGTTCTAACTTGGAAAAGATGGAGGCCCCCTTTATTTGGTCAAAGAGCTCAGAGATCAAAGGTAGGGGATATCTGTTCTTCACCGTGATAGAATTGATGGCACGGTAATCAATACAAGGGCGAAGACCCCCATCCTTCTTTTTAACAAAGAAGACACCTGCCCCTGCTGGGGATGATGACTTTCGTATGAATCCTCTCTTGAGATTTTCTGGAATATATTCAGATACTGCGTTGGTCTCAGGAACAGATAAGGGAAAAATATGTCCGCAGGGAATGGGTTTACCAGGTTGGAGATTAATGGCACAGTCCCAGCTTCTATGAGGTGGAAGTTAAGTGGCCTCCTGTTCACAGAAGACATCTAAAAAACTTCGGTATTGAATTGGCAATAATTGAGGATTGCCCAGTTGAGCCTTAATTTTGGAAAAAAATTTTAGTCAAACAACTACTGTGGCAAGCAGAACTCCAAGAAAGAATCTCACCAGAATGCCAGTCTATCCCAGGAGAGTGAAGACGAAGCCAATGCAGGCCCAGGATCAAGGAATTAATGGCCTTAGGAATTACCAAAAAAGAGATGGTCTCCACATGTAGCACTCCCACTCTGAAGGTTAGAGGCATGGTTCTAAACAGAATGTGTCCTCCAGAAATAGTACCTCTGTCAATGGCAGTAAGGGAGATGGATCTCTCAAGGGACTGGGTAGGAATACCTAATTGAGAGATGGTAGCCGACGAAATGAAATTACTAGCTGCCCCAGAATCCAGTAGTGCAGAAACAGGGTGGACCTTGGAACCTACCACTACTTCACAGGGAATACTGAGACAATCTTTACTGTTGGAAGAAGAAAGGATGTGAAAAGAGGGACCTAGCAAAACCTCCCTACTAAATGTTAGGTTCTGTCATTTCCCGGTCGCTTAGGACAGGTACCCAAAAGATGACCCCCTTCGCCAGAGTACAAGCACAATTTGTTCTTGAACCTTCTCTCTCTCTCCTCAGCCGAACAGTGGGTTCTTCCGAGCTGCATGGGTTCCTCCAGAGGTTGAACAGGGGTCTGAAAACTGGTAGCAAGACGACAAGGCCCACGACGGGATTGTTCTCTCTCCAGAGATCGCTCCTTGAAGCGAAGGTCAATCTTAATGCATAAGGAAATTAAATCATCCAAACAGGTAGGGAGTTCCTGGGAGATTAATTCATCCTTAATTCGGTCTGTAAGACCTTGCCAGAAAGCAGCTGTTAGGGCTTTGTTATTCCACCGGAGCTCTGAGGCCATTGTCCTAAACTGTACAGCATATTGACCTACAGAAAGGCTCCCTTGCCGGACACAAAGGATACTGGTAGCTGCGTTGCCGACCCGACCAGGCTCATCAAAAACCTTCTTAAAGGTAGAAAAGAAATTGGAGTAATTATGTAATAAGGGATCATCTCTCTCCCAGAGCGGGGATGCCCAGGCTAGGGCCTGACCTGACAAGAGGGATAGGATATATGCTACTTTAGCCTTTTCAGATGGAAAATTTCCGGGAAGAAGCTCAAATTGTATAGCACATTGATTCAAAAATCCCCTACATAACTTAGGGTCCCCATCAAACTTAGGTGGGTTAGGAATACGCAGGGCCTGATCAACCACTAGGCTGACCAGGCTGCAGCCTGGGGCGCTGGGTCCTGGGGGGCGCGGCCTTGTGGGTATTTTTTTTTTTTTTTCTTCATTAATTTTTTTTTCGGGGTGGGGGAGGGGGGGGTCGCCGCGGGGGGGTGGAGGACTCGACGATCAAAAGCATTGGTGGTCAGTGGTTAGCAACACACAGCCAATCGCCAGGCTGCCTGTTGCTGTGCAGCAGACAGGAAGCAGGACGTCTTCACTTCCTATCTGCTGATCTGAGGAGAGGAGCGACGATGGCACAACTACAGGTAAGTGAAGGGGGGAACTGCCCTGCATATCTATAGGGAGGGGGGGAACTGCCCTGTATATCTATAGGGAGGGGGGGAACTGCCCTGCATATCTATAGGGAGGGGGGGAACTGCCCTGCATATCTATAGGGAGGGGGGGAACTGCCCTGTATATCTATAGGGAGGGGGGGAACTGCCCTGCATATCTATAGGGAGGGGGGGAACTGCCCTGTATATCTATAGGGAGGGGGGGGAACTGCCCTGTATATCTATAGGGAGGGGGGGGGGAACTGCCCTGCATATCTATAGGGAGGGGGGGAACTGCCCTGTATATCTATAGGGAGGGAGAGAACTGCCCTGCATATCTATAGGGAGGGGGGGGAACTGCCCTGCATATCTATAGGGAGGGGGAGAACTGCCCTGCATATCTATAGGGAGGGGGAACTGCCCTGCATATCTATAGAGAGGGGGGGAGAACTGCCCTGCATATCTATAGGGAGGGGGGGGGAACTACACTGCATATCTATAGAGAGGGGGGGGGAACTACCCTGCATATCTATAGAGAGGGGGGGGAAACTACCCTGCATATCTATAGAGAGGGGGGGGGGGAAACTACCCTGCATATCTATAGAGAGGGGGGGAACTACCCTGCATATCTATAGGGAGGGGGGGAAACTACCCTGCATATCTATAGGGAGGGGGGGACTGCCATGTATATCTATAGGGTGGGAGGGGGGCTGTCATGAAAATCTATAGGGAGGGAGAGAGGTTGATATGTATGAAGGAGGGCAGAGGAGGGGGGCTGATATATGTGACTGGGGGAGTTTTGATGTGACGGGGGGGGATAGCTAGCTAGCAGAGTGGAGGTAAGGAAAATAGCTGCAAGGGGGATGGATGCAGGGTGGGAGGTAAAGAAAATGGCTGCAGCAGGGGTTAAGGAAAATGGCTGTGGAGGGGGGTTGTGGTTAAGAAAAATGGCTGCAGGGGGTATTTAAAAAATAGAGCAGCTTTGGGGGGCAGAATCTCATGATTGTGTGGTGGTCACATGGGTGGTCTCAGCAATCACTAGAATACTAAATATTAGTGAGATGGGGCTGGTAGAGGTTTGTATTTGATTGACAACAAATATTCAGATATTGCTTATATATGCCTGTCCAATGGGGTACTTTTAGCTGGCCATAATGGAGTGTTTTGTTTTAACTAAAGGGCCTAATCATTCAGGGTTTGCATTATAATACATTTTTGCATTTTCAAAACAGGACGCCAACTTTCCAGAAGCCAGCGAGAGGATAACAAAGTTGCAAGAGAGAAGAGCAAGAACAGGTAAGAGACAATGGCACAATCTGTCTAAATTTGAATGCTGGAGAATACACCTGAACATTCATATTCAGGAGTGTTCCTATACACCTATATATTCGGAGGAGGGGGGGGGGGCTGCGGCCATATTAGCCTAGGGTGGCCAGAACCCTTAATCAGGCCCTGGGAATACGTAAAGATGAAGCTGCACCTGTAGGTAAAGAGGCCACAGTAGGAGCCTGTATGGGAACTGAGGCCGTCCCTGATGCTACTAAGGTTGCCTGCAAGGTATCCATCCGGGCTGACAGTCCTTGTAAAAATTTAAGCAGCTGATCCTGATTGGCTTCCTGTTTTTCTACCCTTCCTAACAAATGTTGGAGCAAATCCCTAGGAGAAGGGTCTCCCGAAGTATCCATATTATTGGTCAGAGCAAACTGTAACACTTGTGTAATCGTGCAGGGAAATAGATAATAAATATGGAGTACTTGCCTTACTCTAGATCAGCGCTGGCCGGCCGGTGGTGCATAGTTTAACGAACCTGCGGTCCACTGGTCTGCCTCTAGAGCTAAGGATGCAGAAGGTAGCTTGCGGACTTGCTGGAACTGGAACATAATATAGGAACCACTCTGTGGTCAGGATAGCCGAGGTCTGCTACACTGGATATAGAGATATGCGTGGTACAACAAGCCTGGGTCTGGTACACAGGAGCAGAGATATAGACGTAGTCGGCAAGCCGGGGTCTGGTACACTGGGGCAACAAGGTAACGTGGTCCATCAAGCTTGGGTCTGGTACACTGGAGCAACGAGATAATGTGGTCAAACAAGCCTGGGTCTGGTACACTGGAGCAGAATCTGGAAGGTCAGCAAAGTACACTGGGAATGACAGGAAAACGCTAAGTCAGGAACAGGAGAAGTTGCTCTGACGCTGCCCAGCGCTGGAACGGGGACAGGTAAGTGTGTAACAATCAGTCACACACAGTGGAATGTCGACGCGCATTTCGCTGTTATAGCTTTTTCCAGGCAAGCTGTTTGATACTTTCAGCGGGGTATCTAAACTCTAAGCAACCAATCAGATATTTCAATTACAGGTTGTCCAATTGGATGAGAAAATTGTCAGAATTAACTCTTATTACATTTGGTAGTCTTAGGGCATGTCAGATAGAATAGGCTAAAATTAACAACTAACCCCAACTAAGACTATCAATTTAGATGTTCTGTATGCTATTTATATAACTAGTTATTATTAGATACATTAAAGGATTTTAGCAGTATATTGTTTCTGATAATTAAATACTGCTAATTCATGTTCTTATTACGATCTAATATCGGAGTAATATGCTGGCCAATAAGTTCACTGACGTAGTCCCTACTTTACTTACATCTTACCTTTACTTACATCTAGAGATCTTGTGTTATTAATGATGTTTGGGATTTAGATTATATACCTCAATGGAGCCACATCATAAAAAACATGTGATTATTATAATGGATTAATGCATAATTTTTCTATATATTCGATTGAATTATGAAATTATATTTACTTTTCCCACATTGGTAACCTATTCTTATGTGAATTAAATCTATGCACACAGCATTTTATCACACCATAATGGATCTACCATACTATCTAGAGTCCTTGGTTCCCCAAATCTCCAAGTTGTAGCAGAATTTAATTTAAAAATTATTTGATGTTTAAATTTCAAAAAGAGTTTCTAATTAAACATCTCTCCAAAAATCCTTTCATTCTCATAATTAAAGGAATATGAATAGTTTTAAGTCTCATCAGAAATAGTGTTGTGATGTTACAGTGTATTGCAAATTGACAATGCAAAGTGTTACAAATTTACACTGCTTATCTGCTAACAAAGTTACATATTATCATTGCCATGTACAGTATGTTGGTTAAAATAATTTATATATGGTGCTTCTATAACTTGGTAATATTCACAATGTTAGTGATAGTGTTAGTTCACGATACGGCTATCAATTTCTGTATTATATGTGCTCCAGCTCCAGTTACCAATATTATTCATTTGGTTAATTATTATTCATCATTTTGTGATAAAAATTGTGATGTATCTTATCCATTAATTAAATATTCCAAATTCATGCTCTCAGTATGATCTAGTCCCAAGGCAATGTCTTAATCAATAGATTCATTGGGATAGTTTCTACTTAACTCTTATCTAGGAGTAGTCCGATTATATTATCCAATGACAATACATCAATTTTGTAGGATACATTTAATTATCATCATAGGTTAGTACATTTTTAGATTGTGCATTCGTATATATTACAGTATTACAACGTACAGGTAGTTGTATTTTTTGTTAAGCCCGCATTCAGAATCTTCTTTGTTGGGAATTAAATCTATGCACCAAACACTATACCACATCATGATCAGTCCACCCTGCTCACAAAAATTATTACATCTCCATTTCCCCAAAATCTTGTAGGATTTAACAGTGAACACAATGCAAAGATAATGTCCTGCTTATAAGGAGATTCGTCGTTTGCTGAGATAATATAATGAGAACAAAAATGATATTATTAGAGATGCTCAGGCTCTGTCCCCCGAGAACCGAACACACTGGAACTTAGCATATCCGAGTTCCGAGCCGAGCTGGCTCAGTACTTTCACACTTGTTCGGAATTGAAAACAAGGCAAAACGTCATTGTTACGTCGTTGGATCTTGGATCTTGCGAGTTTTGAAATCTATAAGTACCACCCTCCAAAGCGATCTAGCACCATTTCACAGAGGGACACAGAAAGGGTAGAACAGTCTGTAGAGTAGTTGGGCAGCAACATAGATAGAATAGACAGTGGAGGGGGTAGTGTTCAACAAAGTCTACAGTGACATTCAGGAGAGCTCCATTGCTAATTGTCATTGCTGAAATACAAATCCTAGTGCTGGCAGACTTGGTGTAATTCTGCAGTCACATTCTACTTTGTTATATAGGTAACACACAAACAGGAGAGCTCCATTGCTAATTCTCATTGCTGAAATGCAAATTCTAGGGCTGGCAGGCTTGGTGTAATTCTGCAGTCACATTCTACTGTGTTATATAGGTAACACACAAAGAGGACAGCTCCATTGCTAATTCTCATTGCTGAAATACAAATACTAGGACTAGCAGGCTTTTTTCTGACTTTGCAGTCAAATTGTAGGGTGTTATCAAAATGGATTCACAGCAGTACACAGAAGAGCTGGAGCACCAAGCAGCTGCTGGCATCAGTCGTGATGATAGTAATCCCTCTACGTCATCTGGTAAAACCTATGTAAAAATGCATAGTGTTTTTAAGTCACGAAAACAAAAATGTAAAAAAAACACCTTTTACCTTGGTCAAGAAACAAAGAGCCAGTCAAAATTATCTGCAGAAAAAAATAAAATTGACAACATGCCATTCTACACAGTGGCAAAGAAAGAATGAGGCCTTCGCCTTTCTCTATGAGTGCGAGTTCTGCAACTGTCACTGAGGCATCTTCTTGTAAGGTCAGTTGTGACCAAGCAAGACCTTGTCATTTGGACTCCAAAAGTGGTGTCCAAATACTTTTACGTGTAAAAGCCGAGCTGGAAGAAAACTGTAAGGCATTAGAGGAAAATGTATGTTCAGATTCAGAAATGACACAAATCCCTGTGGAGAGTCCATCCACAATTGCTATGTGTAATCCTGACCATTCTGATAGTGTTCCCATAAAGAAGGCCCCTTTCAGCATTTCTGCAGATGTGTGCCTGAACAGCCTGAGTGTAGCCGGTGATACACCAAATGAGGATACCACTTTGGAATTGCAACAGGATGAGAGGGGATATTTGTGTAGGCGACGAGGGCGCTAATGAGGATGTTGATGCGGATGATGTTGTTTGTGCAAGTCCTGCACTGGTGGAAGCAGTTCTGGCGCGTAATAAGAAGAAGGCCATTGTCATGCGTGGACAGAAGACCAGAAAATCCACTTGTTATGTGTGCAATTATAATTACCCAAATCCTGACAACAGTTGTCTAGCCATTTGTAGCATTTGTAAAGCCACAGTAATGTAAGCATGGATGTCTAAATAGACGTGTATATGTATTACCTTACACTTTGTTGCTATTACATCAAGTTTTTGTAATCTGCACTTTTCATCAAAGGTACCTAACTAGATTATAATTTTGTGGGAATTGGGGCTTATTCGAAGCTTACTGATCAACTTGCTTTTTGCTGGGAATTACAATGGCTCTTTTTAGTGCATTGTCTACCACCCTGGATTGGTGTGGGTCTGATAAAAGCACGCATTCCGGGGAGGGAAGGGGGGGGGGCGCTCGTTGCCATGTATTAGCTGTAGAATTACCACAGTTATCTGAGAAACAGGTGAAGCGATCAAATGAACCATAACTGGTTTCATGGTCCAAGGACAATTCCATCTTGCACCACTTTTCTTTTCTGCCACTGCTGTGTGCCAATGTGTCCTAGATGTGCTAGGAACTGCCGTGTGTTTGAGTCATTGCTCTGTCGCTTACCAGCCAGCCAGGTCGCTGCAGTATTTGTCCGAAAGTGTATGAAATAAATTTTGTGAACTGTGAGGTGGTGAAAAGTGATTGCAAATCACTTGAAATTAGTGTTATTGAGGTTAATAATAATGTAGGAACAAAAAAAGAGCAACATTATGTGATTTTAGCATCATTTACTAATTTTTCTAAAACATACAGATCCAAAACCAAAACCAAAACACACAAGTGCGGTTTTGCCAAAACCAAAACCAGAACTCAAAGCTGATCCAGATCCAAAACCAAAACCAATTCACGGGGGTCAGTGATAATTTTAAATCCATTTAATATTTAGAGTGCCTGTAGTGGTAAAGAATATTCATATGGTTTCAAACCATTGGCTGCATAAATAGTTTACTGTTGTATCTAAACTAGAGATGGGCGGGTCCGGTTCTCCGAGAACCGAACCCACCCGAACTTTGGGTATCCGAGTACCGAGCTGAGCAGCTCGGTACTCTCCCGCCCATTCCGAATCCAAATCGAGGCCGAACGTCATTGTGACGTTGTCGGATCTCGGGACTCGGTTCTCGCGATACTTCAACTTTATAAATACACGCCTCCACAGCAATCCATCGCCATTTGACAGAGGGAGAGAGCAGGGTGTAGTCATAGGCTAATTAGAGCAGGGACAGAGAATACAATATTGTTCTTGCAATTGCTCTAACCAAAATCGCTAGTGCAGAGAGGAGGATAGAGGTTTATTATTTTTTCTTCATATTTGGCACTCCCCAGCGCTTTTGGGGTGTCCCCCATAATTGTGCATTAATATTTCTGGCTGTCAAAAGTCATATCTGTCAGCAGTATCTACTAAATAATTTGTAGCACACCTCAGTGCTTTTGGGGTGTCCTCCCTAATTGTGCATTAATATTTCTGGCTGTCAAAAGTCATATCTGTCAGCAGTATCTACTAAATAATTTGTAGCACACCTCAGTGCTTTTGGGGTGTCCTCCCTAATTGTGCATTAATATTTCTGGCTGTCAAAAGTCATATCTGTCAGCAGTATCTACTAAATAATTTTTAGCACTCCTCAGTGTTTTTGGGGTGTCCTCCCTAATTGTGCATTAATATTTCTGGCTGTCAAAAGTCATATCTGTCAGCAGTATCTACTAAATAATTTTTAGCACTCCTCAGTGTTTTTGGGGTGTCCTCCCTAATTGTGCATTAATATTTCTGGCTGTCAAAAGTCATATCTGTCAGCAGTATCTACTAAATAATTTTTAGCACTCCTCAGTGCTTTTGGGGTGTCCTCCCTAATTGTGCATTAATATTTCTGGCTGTCAAAAGTCATATCTGTCAGCAGAATCTACTAAATAATTTTTAGCACTCCTCAGTGTTTTTGGGGTGTCCTCCCTAATTGTGCATTAATATTTCTGGCTGTCAAAAGTCATTTCTGTCAGCAGTATCTACTAAATAATTTTTAGCACTCCTCAGTGTTTTTGGGGTGTCCTCCCTAATTGTGCATTAATATTTCTGGCTGTCAAAAGTCATTTCTGTCAGCAGTATCTACTAAATAATTTTTAGCACTCCCCAGTGGTTTGCGCTCAGAATGGATTCAAAGCAGTCCACATATGATCTAAATGAGCAACCAGGTTCTGTCACCAGTCCTGATGTTAGTGTTCCCAGTATGTCATCTGGCCAAGGCGATGTCAAACAACAGAGTGTTTTCAAATTAGTGCAAAAAACAAAAACCAAAAAAAAATTTACTGTATTGAAGCGAAAAAGAAGTGTAACTGAGCAAAAGTTAAGTGACGATAAAAAAAAAATTGCAAGCATGCCATTCTACACACGCAGTGGCAAAGAGAGAATGAGGCCTTCACCTTTGGCTATTAGTGGCAGATCCCAAAAAGTTACCCAGCCTACAATTGGTGCACAACTACTGTTACGCGTCAAAGCCGAGCTGCAAGATAACAGTGAGGCATTACAGGAGAATATTTGCTCTGATTCACAAATGACAACAATCCCTGTGGAGAGTCCATCCAACAGTGGGATGTCTAATCATGAGCATTCTGCTGATGTGTGCCTTAATAGCCTGAGTGTAGCCGGTGATACCCAAATTGAGGATGCCACTTTGGAATTAGAAGAGGATGAGGGGGAGATTTGTGTAGGCGACGAGGGCGCTAATGAGGATGTTGATGAGGATGAGGTTGTTTGTGTAAGTCCTGCACCAGTGGCAGCAGTTCTGGCACGTGACAAGAAAAAGGCCATTGTCATGCCTGGGCATAAAACAAAAAAATCCACTTCTTATGTGTGGAATTATTTCTACCCAAATCCAGACAACAATTGTATAGCCATTTGTAGTGTATGTGAAGCCACAGTCAGTCGAGGGAGGGACCTTAACCATCTTGGAACCTCGTCTATGTTACGCCATTTAACGAGAGTTCATGGCAAAGTGTTGGGAAAAGCTGAAAGTTCTTCCCAAAAGAATACAAGCACTCCCTCATCAGCTAAGACCCTCCGCTCACCGACATACCGACGGCTACAAAATACACCCACCACACCATCCTCATCAATATCCTCAGTAGCGCTCGGAGTTAGCCCGGCAGCCCACTTAAGGCTGGATGACTCCGGCACTATTATTGATTCCTCTGAAGAAAGCGTTAGTCCTGCTGCTGCTGTTGCTGCTGCTGGGGGTGAATCGTCCTCCCAGAGGCAGGTGAATAAAATGAGCAGTCCTACATTTCAGCAATTAACTGTGAAACAATCATTTGCGAGGGGAAGCAAATATGACAGCAGTCACCCAGTCGCCAAGCGAATCACAGACGCCATGGCTGCAATGTTAGTGTTAGATCTGCGTCCAATCTCCACAATAAACGCAGCTGGTTTTTCACAGTTAATTGAGGTTTTGTGTCCGCGTTACAGAATTCCATCGCGACACCATTTCTCCCGTAAAGCTATTCCACAACTATACCAAAAAGTGTGTAAAAATGTAGAGATTGCGCTGAAAAATGCCATTCTGCCCACTGTTCACTTAACCACAGATATGTGGACAAGTGGAAGTGGCCAAACCAAAGACTATATGACTGTGACAGCCCACTGGGTTGGTCATTCACCTTCACCAGCAGGAACAGCAGCAGCATGTACACCACTACGTAACATTTGTCACAGGCAGGCCACTCTTTGTATCACCGGCTTCACTAACAGGCATACGGCTGACAATTTGTTACGCAAACTGAGAGATGTGATTGATGCATGGCTTATACCACTCGGACTCTCCCCAGGGTATGTCATTTCAGATAACGCCAACAATATAGTGCGAGCATTACAGCTGGGTGATTTCCAACATATTCCCTGTTTTGCTCACACCATCAACTTGGTGGTGCAGAGCTTCCTACGAAATAACCGTGAGGTGCAGGAGATGCTTTCGGTGGCCCGTAAAATTTCAGGCCATTTCAGGCATTCAGCCACAGCATGTAGGAGATTACAGCAGCTCCAAGAGCAGTTTAACTTGCCCTGCCACCAACTTAAGCAAGAGGTGGTAACTCGGTGGAATTCCACCCTGTACATGCTTCAGAGGATGGAGGAACAGCGCAAAGCCATCCAAGCATATTGCACAAGTCATGACATTGGGAAAGGAGGGGGGATGTATTTCACTCTTGCACAGTGGGGAATCCTTTCAGTGCTGTGCAAGGTGCTGAAACCATTTGAAGTTGTGACATGTGAGGTCAGTGCTGACTCTGCTAGTTTGAGCCAAGTCATTCCTTTAATTAGACTATTGGAAAAGCAGCTTGAGAAAATGAAGGAGGAGCTGAAAGCAAGCAATTCAGCAAAGTATGTTGGCCTTGTCGATCAAGTACTTAATTCGCTTCACAATGATCCTCGAGTTATTAAGATCTTGAACTCGGATCAGTACGTTTTGGCCACTGTGCTTGATCCAAGGTTTA
This sequence comes from Mixophyes fleayi, assembly GCF_038048845.1. NCBI lineage: Eukaryota > Metazoa > Chordata > Amphibia > Anura > Limnodynastidae > Mixophyes > Mixophyes fleayi. The sequence continues at coordinate 260,504,140 of NC_134404.1, forward strand.
AAACCTACATTGAGTCTTTACTTGTAAATGAGCGAGATGTGAACTTTTGCAAGGAGCTATTGCTCAGCAAGTTGGCCGCTGAACTGGGCCTCGGCTTGACGACGTGTCCTCCTTCACTTTCTCAAGCTGTTGCTCGTAAAAAATTAAATTTCCAAAAAAGAAGCAGGGAAGACACAGGGGGCAGACCAGAACAATTTAACATCTGGGCTGGTTTGAAGGATTTTTCAAAAAAATGTGTCACTTTGCCCATAACTCCATCCAATATGAGTATAAACATGCAAAGGATGGTGGAGGATTACTTTCAAGAGGTAGTTGATATGGAAATGTCAGACAGTCCCTTTCCTTACTGGGAAGAAAAGCAGGCCATTTGGAAACCCATGTACAAACTTGCTTTGCAATACCTAAGCTGCCCACCCTCCAGTGTGTACTCTGAACGAGTGTTCAGCACAGCAGGGAACTTAGTCAGTGATCGCCGTAGAAGGTTACTTCCCAAAAATGTGGAGAAAATGATGTTTATAAAAATGAACTACATCTTCCACGAGGAAGGCCTTCACCATCCAAGACATCCAAGCACTGACTGTTCTCTAATGGCGGATTCAAGCGGCGATGAATTGATAGTCTGTGATGATGACGTACACACTGATGAGGGTGAGGATTAAGCTGAAGATGATGCCGATAACATCTTTTTAAAACTTTCTATGTAAGTGTAGGGTGCAATCTACCCCCAAAGAGGAAAGGGACTTGTGGCATTTCCATATCACATACCATCTTGAAAGGCTGCTGTTAGGGCAATTTATCCTTAAGGGTAGGGTGTCATAGACAGAGTGACCCTAAACTGGCTTTGTCCATTTTTCATAATATTGTACAGTCTATAATGGCTGAATTTTTGGGTATTTTATACAAGTGGAGGGGGGCCTAGAGAGACAGAAACCAAACTGGCTTTTTCCATGTCAATTAATATTGTACAGTCTATAATGGCTGAATTTTTGGGTATTTTATACAAGTGGAGGGGGGCCTAGAGAGACAGAAACCAAACTGTCTTTCTCCATGTCAATTAATATTGTACAGTCTATAATGGCTGAATTTTTTAGTATTTTATACAAGTGGAGGGGGGCCTAGAGAGACAGAAACCAAACTGGCTTTCTCCATGTCAATTAATATTGTACAGTCTATAATGGCTGAATTTTTTGGTATTTTATACAAGTGGAGGGGGGCCTTGAGAGACAGAAACCAAACTGGCTTTCTGCATGTCAATTAATATTGTACAGTCTATAATGGCTGAATTTTTTGGTATTTTATACAAGTGGAGGGGGGCCTTGAGAGACAGAAACCAAACTGGCTTTTTCCATTTCTTTACATATTTAACTATAAGTGTAGGGTGTAATATACATTCAAAGACGATGGCTGCATTGCCAATATGCATAGATGGAGAGGAAGACAATCTGTTTTGTGTGTAGAATAGGCCTACCAACGAAGAATTAAACTGTTTTTTTGGATGATTTATTACCTCAACAATTAGATTACTTGTCTCTAAAACAGTTGGAGCACTAAATTGGGTTAATTTAGGCCCAAAAACATGGATTTTCCCAAAAAATAGCAAAACAAAACCAAACAAAACCAAAACCAAAACCAAAACACGCAATGGCGGTTTTGCAAAACCAAAACCAAAACCAAAACACGACGGTAATCCAGATCCAAAACCGAATCCAAAACCAAAACACGGGGGTCAGTGACCATCTCTAATCTAAACTGTCAATCTTCTTTATCTCGATTGATGGTATATTTCTCAATAGTATAGTCTCAGTCAAAGGGACATTATTTGAATTTTCCATTTATTTCATAATGAATGATGATTATAATTATGCTGATCATTCATCTCTTAGGCAGATTTTTATACCGATTCAATAATGTTTTAAATCAAGAAGATTATTTGATATTTAAATTTTGGTTTTAATTAATTGCAAAGTTCTTAATTCTACAACCAGGGCCGGACTGGGACTAAAAATCAGCCCTGGCATTTCAAGCATACAGGCCCATCTCTGTTGATGAGCATGAAAAAACTGCGTGCCGCTGCACAGCAGCGGTGCCGCCGAGGGCGTGGCCACATTATGTTGGGGGCATGGTCAACATGGGGCATTGATACATACATTATAATAAAACATTACATTTATCAGGCCCTCCCTATCATGCCACCCCCCACCCCAGAAACACATTACAACACCCCCAGTCCACTGTACTTATCTATGCTTCTGACATCCATCAGAGTGGGAAACTCTTAGTCTCACAAGATTAATAAATCTCATGAGATTTAGAGCTCCTCGGCTTGCTCTGCAGGCTGTGTCCTATCCAGGGACTGGGAGTAGCTATCCACTCCCTCCTGCTAACCAGAGCTGGATTTAGGCTCACGTGGCCCTAGGCATTTAAGACAGGGGGCTCCTATGATGTAATATGGTTATTAGACACATTTTCAACAAATACATAGGCAATACTGTGAGCACTACTGTTAGGTGCACACAGTTCTGCCTTCACAAGCAGTACAATGTGAAGTAGGACATACATCCCAACTGTCCTTGCAGTCAGATCAAATCCTGACTAAGCGGGACAGTCACCCACCAAATTCAGGACAGTTGGCAGACTGTCCTGCTCTCTCTTACCTGTCTTGTCATTGTCACCACTTGTGGCTGCTGGTGTCTTTAGATCAGTTGCTGCTTGTTTGGATCCTGGAATGTTGGGGGCACTATTTGGGAAAAAAAAATGGGTACATGAAATTTAGAAAACTCCAAACTCAATATAGCACCCACTTTATAAAATTAGGCCTCACTCCAGCGCCAACATTAAGATAATTGTATTCCCATTTAATAAATAAATCTCTTTCCCTCCCTCCAAACAACCTCAGCAAGAAATTAAATAGTAAATAAAAATAACCATTTCCCATAACCATCCGAGGCATTAAATAATTCATAATCACATTTAATAAATAGACCTCATTTTCCCCAAACAGCCCCACATTCACTTAATAGCACACATTATAGTCATATACTGTCCCCCACACACACTGCCCATTTTTATTTTCCCCCTCCAACAGCCATTGCCCCCCCCTGCAGACATTTTCAATCACCCCCTCTTCCCCCTGCAGACATTCGCTTCCTTTCCCCCCCTGCACACATATTCGCTTCCTCTCTCCCCCCCTGCACACATTTCGGTTCCTCTCCCCCCCCTGCACACATTTCGGTTCCTCTCCCCCCCCCCTGCACACATTTCGGTTCCTCCCCCCCCCCCCTGCACACATATTCCGTTTCTCTCCCCCCCCTGCACACATATTCCGTTTCTCTTCCCCCCAGCACACATTCCGTTTCTCTCCCCCCCTGCACACATATTCCGTTTCTCTCCCCCCCTGCACACATATTCCGTTTCTCTCCCCCCCCTGCACACATATTCCGTTTCTCTCCCCCTCCCTGCACACATATTCCGTTTCTCTCCCCCTCCCTGCACACATATTCCGTTTCTCTCCCCCCCTGCACACATATTCCGTTTCTCTCCCCCTCCCTGCACACATATTCCGTTTCTCTCCCCCTCCCTGCACACATATTCCGTTTCTCTCCCCCTCCCTGCACACATATTCCGTTTCTCTCCCCCTCCCTGCACACATATTCCGTTTCTCTCCCCCTCCCTGCACACATATTCCGTTTCTCTCCCCCTCCCTGCACACATATTCCGTTTCTCTCCCCCCCCCTGCACACATATTCCTTTTCTCTCCCCCCCACACACATATTCCTTTTCTCTCCCCCCCCACACACATATTCCTTTTCTCTCCCCCCCCCCACACACATATTCCGTTTCTCTCCCCCCTACACACATATTCCGTTTCTCTCCCCCCCCTGCACACATATTCCGTTTCTCTCCCCCCCCAGCACACATATTCCGTTTCTCTCCCCCCCCCCTCCCTGCACACATATTCCGTTTCTCTCCCCCTGCACACATATTCCGTAATTTAATCGGGGGATCGTAGGGAGCCGGACCGGCCCACACTGCCATCGGCCCATCTGGCATTTGCCAGAAGTGCCAGATGGCCAGTCCGGCCCTGTTGTAGACTACAACTCTCGGGTGATTCCTTCTCACAGTCAAAGAATTAGGGATATTTATAAAATTGTTATTACAATGTTACAAAATAACAATGCTAATCTACTAACAATATTGACTACATACATAAATCTGCATCCTGTACATGCAAGTTTATCAAAATTCTCATTATAGAATTAAACAATGCGTTAATTGTGCTGATCTATCTACCAATAATAATAATTGAGTAATAGAAAACTTTATATTATGTTAAAAAAAATTGCATTAAGTGTGAAGAAGCTATAAATTCATGTTAATTTGTAATATTTTGTTTAAATATATCACATAGACTAAAATATATATATTGACAAATAGTGATTGTGTTATCATGAATAAATAAACTGTCATTCCTTTTATAGAAAGTGACTTAATAACTGAGTTATGAATTCATTTATATTAATGTGTTTGTCCATATATGTTGATAGAAATAAACCATTTATTAATACTAAGAGCTAGATTTACTAAGCTGCGGGTTTGAACAAGTGGGGATGTTGCCTATAGTAACCAATCAGATTCTAACTTTTTATTTATTTAGTACCTTCTACAAAATGACAGCTAGACACTGATTGGTTGCTATAGGCAACATCCCCACTTTTTCAAACCCGCAGCTTAGTAAATCTAGCCCTAAGTGACTAAAAGTGCCCAAAGTCAAACACTGAAATCTCTACATAATGTAAAAAATCCAAATACTTAAATCAGAAAGTATAAAACTAGTAATTAGATAAAAATGGTATTAATTTTAATTGATTGGTTGTGAATCATTTCAATGTTATACTGTGAAGATAAATTATGTTACTTTGTGTCAGGTTTCTCTCAAAAATTTGTCTATAGGTGTATCCAGTGACCTTAAATCTGACCCCAACAGGATTTCCGGAGATTAGTCTACATGGATCGAAGGTAAGTTGTTATTTCAGATAAATGCTGTAAAGTTATTATTTTCATTTTAGCCCATTAGAACTAATGGTATATAGTAGAAATATATATTTAGTTTCTTTTTAAGCAATTCTTTTTTTAAATCACCTCCTCTTACATTTAAAGATACTTTGTCTCGCATAAAGAGATTTTGATAAATTAATACAACGATTAATACAACTAAAAGGCATGAATCTGAATATTGAGGAAATTAAAGCGCTGAAAGAAATGCAACATTGGAACTATGTGGTTATTAAGAATTCTGACAAGGGAGGCAATATAGTGACATGGCCGTAGAAGACAATCTAACTGAAGCCAACAGTCAATTAAATGACAGAGTATGTATCAAAGACTAATTTTAAACTCGCTCTGCTCATGTGTAAAACGAGATTTACGCCAGTGAACGCAACTACATGCAATTCATGTCCACACGCAGTGACACGTCCAACTGCCTATGATTTAAAGGGCGGAACAGTACAGTAAGGGCGCGCTGAGGGTGAGCGCACACACAAGCAGCTGATTCATGCTCTGTGCATCTCTCATGTGCGTGACTTTTAATGTATCACTTGCTTCAGCTACAGGGCAGGTATAAGTGTCGATTGATAGTGATGATAGATGTGTATAAATGTCCAAACATTTGTTTTCAATTAAGACAAACTGTAAAAATACATTTTATGTACAGTAGGCACTAAGGACATCCCGATATATGTATTTCATGGAAAAATACAATAATTAAAAAAAAAAAAAAAGATTTATAAAAAAAAAATTTAAATAGATTTTTACTAATGATTTATTAAAGATTGTAGTATTAACAGGTGTTAATGTATTTACTTTTATTTTTCCATGGATTGTGTGTATGCTGTAGTCTGTTCCAACTGTCTGCTCACATTAGTGGTGTTTTAAATAAACACTTTATGGAATACTTGATCTACCTGATCTACATAAATTCTGAATTTCTCTCATGATTGTATATTGTCTACTGAAGGCTGTATTAAATGGCTTTGCTAAGCAGAGTGCCTGGTATTCCCATTCCGCAAGGCCTGACTAATCTGTCGGCATCCACCTCCACAATTGAGTTGCAACAACACGTCTGCATTTTCCGTTGCTGTAGAATCAGCACTTCAAACAAACAGTTATTACCAGTCAAGAAAGACCTGCGTCTTCCACAGAGAAGAAAAACATAACTGAAGACACAAGTTGTATTGAGCATGTACTTGAAGCCAACAGGCCTGTCTTCACTCCCTGGTTACTGTGGTATTACAGGAGTCCTTCAAATTAGAAAGCATTTGATAGCCTTGTGATTTATGTAAGTGTTTCCATGTGGCTAATGTACTATTCAATGTTGGCTTGGTAGAAGACGATAATAGAGCCATAGATTAAAAAACTTGCTGCTAAAAGAGCATTATATGGCCGGTGTGTCATAATTCTTGATTCAGTGGGTGTGAGCAAAATGCAGCAAAATACCATGTTGTAGCAGCAAATACTGTAGGAGAAATTTTCTGATCTAACACAGAAACAATTGAAGTTGCTAGTAAAAAAGGACAATAGTAAAAAATCAAAATGGAACATGTGTGGAACACATAGAAGAATGAGGCAACGGTGAGTGACTAGTCTGATTACTAAAGAGAAGGACTAGCCTTCACCCAAAAGACAGGGACAATCATTGTATCCAAGGAAAAAGTTCCCTCTGAAAATACTATGCTACACTCTGGATCCAATTCACCCAGAGCCGGATTCGTGGGAGGTACCCAGGGTGCGGTGGGAGACAGTTATTAGTCTCATACATTTTTAAATGCATGAGGCTAATCTTCTGTACAGACAGTGCTGCGATCTGTACAGGAATATCAGTCCCATGCATTAAAAATTAATGAAACTAATAACTGTCTCTGGAAGCCCCAAAGTGCAGTGCTCAGAGAGGAAGTGTAATCACTTCCTGTGAGACAATAAACAAAAATGGGGTCCGCGCTCCTAGACCTATGGGTAAGCAGCCAATGGGATGTGGATGGGGCTAGTCCTAATCCCCAGAAAATGAAATAGTAGTAGATAGATTCCCAGGCGCTAATGTATCATGAGAGATCATAACAAACAATATAAATCACATTCGGCTTCAGCCTGATTTATTATGACAATAATATGATATTGAAAGCCAATAATCATGTGCCGCCACACATAAAAAACAATCACAATGAATGTGCAGGACAACAATGACTCAATGATTGCATGCACCAAGTGAGTGGTAGCAGAGGAGGAGGTGGGGCTGCAATTAGACGTATGTGGGGGGGAGCTAAAATGAGAGCATTGGAAACACGAAAAAACTGAAACTTCAAACTGAAATTTGCACTGCAAGATTGCTTCTACTGTATATAGATACTTCTTTTGTGAAGTGCTCAATGTATGTATTATTTTTTTCTCTTTAGGAAATATTATAACAATTATATTTATCTAACACAAGGTTGTCAAGAAACCCTCTGATCTGTCCTAATGTCATTGATAATTAATAGTTAATGGCATTTCTAACTGTATCACAGAAGTGTGGTAAATCTGAGCTCTGGTAGCACAGAGGGAGTAAAATATATGTTGTGCAACTGCACTACACAAAATATTGCTGTTTATTTTATATTATGGTAACACACCTGTGAAATGAAAATATGTATGAGAACCTCATTGGTGTGTGCAGCTGTAATTGTCTGCCATGGTATCCTTTGGTTTGTAGTAAAGAATCCAGCTTTAAGATTGTAACCAGAATATGCTCCTCTTTCTGTTTTCAGAACAATGTTTTAAATAAAGTACAGAAGTTGTGTCTTGTGGAGCAGAACTAGTTAGCTGTGGCTAGTTCATAGTGGTAGATGTTTTTTTTGTAGTGACCATGGGACTGTAACCAATGTGACAGTAAGTATGTTTTTATTCTCTGCACAGCTAGATGGGCCTTAGGTTTAGATGATTCACCTTAGTGAAACCCTATAGACCAGTGGATGACATCATGATATTTTTCAGTGTCTTAATAAGTGGCCATTGGTCCTAAAAACAGAACATACTTTACCATTAACTTTGAGAAAGGCAACAGTTCATATTGAGACCAGAGCACCTGCATGAAGTGAACAGATCATTAAACAGTATATTAACCTTTGAGTGGCTAATCAAACTGGTGTGAATACCTCTGTCTGATCCTGGATTATCCTGTAACAACAAAATAACTAGGAAGGGGTACAGAGAGCAGAGATTATAGATGTTCCATTTGAGGTCCACTTGTTGTTCACCCTGCTATAGAAACACACATTAATTATATCAATATATTTATAGACATGCACACAAGATCTTGCTCTACACAAAGGGCCTTATTTATTTAGAGTTAAGAGCAAATCCAGCTAAAGGGTGAAAATTTGCACCAGCTATAGGGAGGGGGTCCAATGAAAGAGACATGGAGGGGCAGCAATGAGACAGACATTGAGAGGACAATGAGAGAGAGGTGGAGAATGCAGCAATGAGAGAGGCACAATGGGGGAAATGGGAGAGAGACACAGAGGGAAGGGCAAGGAGAGAGACATGGAGGGGCAGCAATGAGGGAGACATGGAGGGGTTAATGAAAGAGACATGGAGGGTGCAGGAAGGAGACAGGCGCAAAGGGGGTAATGAGAGAGACACGGAGGGTGCAGCAATGAAAGAAGCATGGAGGGGACAGCAATGAGAGAGACATGGAGGGGGCAATGAGAGAGACATGGAGGGGGCAATGAGAGAGACATGGAGGGGGCAATGCGAGAGACATGGAGAGGGCAATGAGAGAGACATGGAGGGGGCAATGAGAGAGATACAGAAGGGGCAGCAATGAGAGAGGTATGAAGGTGTAATGAGAGAGACCTGAAGAGGGCAGCAATAAGAGGGCAGCAATAAGAGGGGTTAATGAGGGAGACATGGTGGGTGCAGCAATGAGAGAGGCATGTAGGGGTAAATGAGAGAGACATGGAAAGGACAGCAATGAGAGAGGCACGGAGGAGGTTGGAATGAGAGAGACATGGAGGGGGCTGTAATGAGAGAGGCACGGAGGGGGCAATGAGAAAGACATGGAGGGAGCAGCAATGAGAGAGGCACAGAGGGGGCAGCAATAAGAGAGGCATGATGGGGGAATGCAGGGCCGTAACTAGGGCTGTGCGACAGGGGCGACCGCCCAGGGCGCAACGCTGAAGGGGGGCGCAATTTAGGAATATTTTAGGTTAATTTGGTTAAAATTGAGGGCTAGGGGGGGCGGCATTTGTCTTTCTCGCCCAGGGCGCTAGAATTCTAAGTTACGGCTCTGGGGGAATGAGAGAGACATGGAGAGTAAAATGAGAGAGATATGAGTGTACCAATAATAGAGTTTCTCTCTCTTGTGAATGATGACACTTTGACCTTAATTTTAGACAATAGGGAGCAAAGCACAAAAGGTAAAGTATGATGAAATCCCATATTTTTATAGCTGGAATAATTGTGGAAATCATATAGAGAGTAATATGAAAGGAAATGAAATATTAGTAATAAGTAACTAAAGATACAAACAATTAGTAAGATCTTTTAACATAATAGGGTAATTCTATAATATTTGTCAATTATTTCTACAAATAGATCATATTAAATATAGTGTGAATATTTTGCAAAGGTAGTAGCTCTACAATGTATGTGCCTGAGTCCTTAAGGTAAGCATACTGAGCGCATCATGCGATTGTTATAAACCACACGTAAATTGACTCTCCATACTCCCGAAGTCAACAAGGAACAGATGTAAAGATACTGTATGTGTGGTGTTCACTACGGTTGTAGTTTTTAAAGATGTGCCCTAACCCTCGTGTTTCGGTTTTGAAACCAGATTCAGTTTGAAACCTTGTTAATGTTTCGGCTTTGCTACCAGTTTTGCAAAAAAATCACAGGTTTTGGCTTTGGATCTAGATTTAATTAAACATTGTGAAAAACAGGTAAAATAATGTCATTGTCAGCTATTTTTGCTCCTGTATTGCTATGTATAGCATTACATTTCATTTTCAGTCATTTCCAATCTTATTTCTAATGATCCCTTCATAACTGTTCCAATTTTCACCAATTATGGCCAAAGTCTGCAGCGAGCTGTCTTAATGAAGGATTTTGTAACTTTGCCATCATTGCATTTGCTTTCTCCGATTCAATTAAAAAAATAATAAACTGCATAGTATTGATATCTTACATTGTACCCAAAAATCCTTCACCTTTTCAAACTTACTATTACTGTTGTTGAATAAATACCCACACAGGCACCAATGTGAATTTGGCAAAAAGTCACAGTTTTTATTTAAACAAAAATGGTGGTGGAGAGAGCAGTGTAAATCAGCTAACAACTAATAGCAATTCCAAACAGTGGAAGGTCAAATTACACCACATGTCCCAGGATATAATCCTTTGCAATGTTATGGCTTCCTAGGGACTGTCATAAGCTTTTAGAACTAACAGGAGAGGTCTTCAACTATAGCAGCCGCTTTTCCTATAGAGCTGGAAGCACTCACAGGTACTTGGATGCTCCCAGGGCTTAACTCAACATAGTAAAAGCTTATAAGCAGGAACTGGTAGCACAGAGATAGGAGAAATGGGGCCAATGGCATGCCCCCCACATCCACTCAGGAGGCAGCAATAATTTAATTACAGCGGTGCGCCCCGACTACATGTTACTAGCTGCAATGCATTAGCAGTGTGAGGCTTCACGGTTGCCCTGGAATCAGAGTTTAGTACACCCCTTCTTGGGACAACCTCTGCTGCAACTCTTGGGTAGTCTTCTGTACCCCAGGGTTGGATGAAGCATACCCCGGGGGAATGATTTTTAAGCCCTCCCTCCCCATAAATATTTACGAGTCCCCTGGTTTGATTCAGAAGGGCAGTATTATGGAACGGAACATATAAGTATAAAAAGGGTGAAATAACCCTGTTTTTTGCCACCGATGAATGCTCTGTTCATCAAAAAATGTATTGTGTGTGTAGTCTTACAATTTATTAGTGTGTGTGCGGGCCACTTTCGTCTCTCAACATCTTCATTTATTTATATAGCGGCAAGGTAAGGAAAGCCCTGCTTCTGGCTATCAATGAATGCTCTGGCAGTGTATTCAGTGAGTAGTCTTTGAATTTTTTTAGTACAGGTGCAGGCCAAATTTATCTCTCAGTATCTTCATTTATTTATAAAGTGACAAGGTTAGGAAAGTCCTGCTCTTGGCAACTGATGAATGCTCTGTCCATCAAAAAATGTATTGTGAGTGTAGTCTTTGAAATATTCTAGAACTGGTGCAGTCCACTTTCGTCTCTCAGCATCTTCATTTAAATATATAGCAGCAAGGTCAGGAAAACCCTGCTGTAGGCTACAGATGAATGCTCTGGCAATGTATTGCGTAAGTAGTCTTTGAAATTTTTTAGTATGGGTGCAGGACACCTTCGTCTCTCAATATCTTTAGTTATTTATATAGTTAGCAAATGATCTACTGATGCCTCTGTCCAACTGATGACATCTGATTGTTACTGCCTCTTCACTCACCATGATGTATGCAGTGTAATGTTCCAATTTTAGCGTGTGCATAGTGTGCAAACATTTTTATCTCTTGAACATTACACTACATTTTGTTTGCTGTTTAATTTATCTAATGGGCTTGCTTCAGTTGGTGGCATGGCAGATGACATATTTTTTGCAGCCGCTGCAATGTTCTTCATTTAAATATAGATTTCACTCAATAACCCTTTGAAAATTGACAAATATTAAAAAAAATTAGGATATAGTGTTTTTTGGGGGTGTGCAGCTGCATGCTGACCCTCACATACAAACACCCTTTATAAGTATAGATTTTACTGAATGATCCTTTCAAAATTGAGAAGTATTGAAAAATAGAACGTTTAGAATATATAGCGATTTATTGGCGTGTGCTGATGAACCTCACCCACAAGCATCTTTTTCTTAATATGGATGTCACTGGATGAGCCTTTCAAAATTGACAAGTATTGAAAAGTATTGAAAAATAGAGAAGATTAGAATCTAATAATCTATAAAAACTTTTTTGGTATGCAACTGCTGCTGGATCTCACACATACTTAGTTTTTTTTAAAAAAATAAATGTCCGTTGTCACTGCCCCACACAAAATTACTTTGACTAGTCAAAGTTTACATTAAAAAAAAAAAATCTATTTGTTTTTTGAATCTCGCTGCTAATAGTCAGACAACAGCACACTGTTTTCCTACACTAAATAAATATAGTACTTATTAGATATCTAACTCTGTTTGTATATACTGACAGGTACTATTGCATATTAACTACGACCAGTAGCCACTAGTCCATGTAAATTCTATTAAAGATTGAATTTAAAAGCAATTGATGTTATGAGATTTCTCTGACCCTGGATCTGGCAAAAAGTCCCTCTTCTAAGTACCTACTGGAACACCTTGTAGGAAGAATGGAAAAACAGGAAGCTAACCAAAAGAATCACCTGAAATGTATCCACGGTCTCTCAGCCCGCATTGATACCCTACAGAATACCATCAGCTCTGAAATGTACCCCAGCAGTTGCAGCAGCAATTCCCAGTCCTGCTATGTTTGATGGGGAATTCCAAGCTGTGTAGAGGATTCTTAAATGAATGCATTATATAATTTGAACTCCTTCCCGGGAACTTCGCTTCAGATAAGGCTAAGGTAGCCTATATTATTTCGGTTCTTTCTGGTGAAGCCATGGCTTGGGCTTCATCTTTGTGGGATAGGAATGACCCTCTGTTACATAACTGTGCCAATTTCCTGGCCACATTCAAGAAGATTTTATTATGTTTGTCCCCAATTGTAAAGCGCTACAGAATATGTTGGCGCTATATAAATAAATGATGATGATGATGATTTTAGACAAGCCCGGTAGGGATTCCAATGCAGCTATTGGAATTCTTCATCTATGCCAAAGTACTCAGTCTGACCACTATATTTAGGGCTGCCATGTAGATTTATGTTAATATTTTACTATTTTATTTCCTGACAAACTAATCTTTGCCAGGACTGTGAACTAAATAAGTTTATTCACTTTGAAGATCAGTGAATTTTGAACTGCCCATTTGTTAATTACTCATCAGTACTCACTCTAAGCCTGCCAAATTTGTCTGTCAGTGGGAAGATAGAAGATGTAGTGGTAAATGTATCAAGGTGCGATTTGTTAAAATCACGGAAAATCGTGGGTGATAACCCGCTATTTTAGTCCCCAAGGTGCCGGATGGATTAAACTGCGATTTTTACTCTGATCTTAAAAATCGCTGGTCATCTCTGGCAATTTTCTGCGATGTCAAACACTTCCGTGTTTAGCTCACTCTCCTGTGTTTAGGTTAAAAATCCAATAGACAACACGCTTCTTGTTAGCAGCGAGTATAGTAAAGACATCACTGTTACACTGCCTGACTATATAGCCGCAGGTCCCCGCGGCTGTCAAAAGTTTGAAAACAAATAAAAGTTTTTTTTAAAAAAAGAGTGGAGTTCCTCTGCCCGGCTGCTGATTGCATGAAAATCGGGGGGGAATTTGCGTGTGGCCCCCCCCCGATTTTCACTCAACCAGCCTTCCTAGGCAAACCAGCCTGGGGTGGGTGGCACTGTAGCAAGGGGACACGTGGCAGGGGTCCCTCTGCCATAATGACAACCAATCCCAGGTTGTTCAGCGCTGGGCTGGATTCCCTAGGGCAGTGTTAGCTAACCTGTGACACTCCAGGTGTTGTGAAACTACAAGTCCCAGCATGCTTTGCCAATATATAGCAGCTTATCGCTGGAAGGGTATGCTGTGGCTTGTAGATTCACAACACCTGGAGTGTCACAGGTTAGCCAACAATGCCCTAGGGAGTGGGGTTCGCCGATTAAAATGAGTGCCCCCCCTCTAGGAATAACTATCCCAGTGCTGAAAGCACTAGGGCTCCTCCTACCCCCGTGGGCTGTGGGTAGTACGGTAATAACGGCAAAATTTCTGTGAAAAAAACAGACAGATGCCATTTTGTTTTGTGGAACTACAAGTCCCAGCCATGCCAGGGCACCCTAAACAATCTGGGCATGCTGATGCTTGTATAGCTACAAGCACCAGCATACCCCATGGCAGCCAGGGCATACTGTCACTGCCTGAGACATATAGTACCACAAAACAAAATGTTTACAAATCCACAACACCCTGTTTACAACCACACACAAAAATAATAAGACCCCAATAAATACTATTAAAGTAATTTTATCGTTTTCAAATAAGCATTGCCCAATCAATTGTATGTGTTTCCAAAGCACAAAATGATTTATTTTAACAGATGTAAATAGTCAACAATTCAATACATTATTATATTATGATACAGTACAGTACAGCCAATAATAAAGATAAATACATACCGATGCTATCGCATGCGCTCGCTGCGCAAACCACGGGACCCGTTGGACAGTATATCTGTTAGAATACTGTGTCAGAGTTGACTGAGACCCAGGGGGAGTGCAGCTATGATTATATACAGTACAGTGTTATACAGTGAACAATAGAGATGACGTAGATTGTTTCTATAGGTCCAGACATTGGGTGGGTCCAGGGTAAACAGGTCATAGGCTGATTCAATCTAAGGAATCCAAAGGTGGGGGTCGTCTCTCCAGGGGGTTTGCTCCTTTCATAGCCAGCATCATACAAAAGGTTTATTCCCTAATATCAATAACTAAAGTATGCAATGTGCGATCTCTTCGCCGACTGCACCGGACAGCTGCTGATGAATAGGGTTTCAGTATGATACCAGACATGCCACCTTTCCCACAACCTGAAATATATATCACTGAAGTGTACATATAATCATTATATAGACTAATAATAAACCAAATGCTATCTGCTCATAAATTACAGTGTAACGAAACCAATATGAATTATATAAATAACTAAATGTAGTAATGCGAGTGTGTGCGTGCGTATTTTACCGTGCGACCGTACCACGCCACGTGTTACGCGGCGTACGGATCGCAATTGCACGGCAAAACAATATTAAACCAATATACTTTCGTTCATTCAATTATACGACTTCGACAATACACATTCATACCACATACATTTAATAAAAGTAATAAACCCCAAAATACTTACCAATCTGATTTCTTCCTCTTTTGTCAACAGCTTTTAATCCCAAAATGCTTGAACCATGTCCCAAATTATTTGTAATTCCAAAGTCCCTGCTTGTAAATATCTTTTGTTCTTCTTGACCAAAAAGGCCACCTTGTTGCTTGCTGTTTTCTATTCTTCGGCCCAGGGAGGGCCCCATATTTGTAAACCAAATCTGAAATGTGCTTGAAAAAATAAATAAACCCAATTTACAGACAATGCAAATTTCTACTTGTACAGTGTACAAACAGACCGATGCTACTGAATAGAATCCAACTGCGAGGTCTATTTATAGTCTTTGGGGATTTCCCACGCTGTCATGGGTATTCCCCATAGATACCAGTGGCTCTAATGAGCAATATTTTAGGGGTGGAGAATCATTGATAGTCAAGCAGACTTTTGAGGGACATTTCTACAGTTGCTGGTATTTACATTAATGTCATGTCACTAAGTGTCATTATACTCGGCCAGCTTTTTTTTTTGCGCAAGTACATCAACTTGACTGCCTCCTGCATTTCAAGATGCACAACCCACTTCACAATCTTTGGTTACATTCCCTTTAAAATTAAGAAGTAGGAAAGGATGAGATCTTTAATGGAAAAATCAAGATCTCTTCAAGAGAGAAAAACTATGGAAAAATTTGGAACCTCCCCCTAAATGTGCCTATCATACCACTTTACTTTATTTTAAAAATCTTTTCCACAAAAGCAAAATCTCAAAGTAGGAGCTGTGTGTTTATACTGTTGTAAATGAATCTGTCTGTCCACTGCCCCTCCGTGCATTCATTTCAACATGCTGAGTTACCGTGGTGGCAGATTGATACTGAGGAAGTGCTGTGTAATTCAGCTATTGATATACCCACCAGGAACAATAGGTGATAAAAAAAAGGCCACTATTTCAATTCAGCATTTTTGCTGCAGCGGCTACCAGACTGTACATGGAGGAAACACACAGAGGAGAGTGGAAGTGAAAAAACAAAAGGTCACAGTTTATGAAAACAAAGTATGGTGGTGGAGAAAGCCTTTTGCAAGTCAGCTAACAACTAAAAACCAAACCAAATAGTGTATGGCCATCTGGCACCAGGGGCGCACGCAGGATTGTTAGGGGGGTTTTCCCCCCACCGAAACCCCCCAAAAAATTAGAGCTGCTGCGCATGCGCCCGTGCATGCGCAGCAGCTCCGTTTCGGCAGCACTATACTATACAGCAGCCGCGGCGCTGTCAAAGAAGCATCTGCGGCGGTGCTGTATACAATACAATACTACCACATATACTCCTTTACGATTGTCCGCTACAAAATCTGGTACAGAGTGACTTCACCCCTTCCGGACTCACAATGACTTGCTCACACAAAGCAGGTCAAGTGATCTCCAACACAAAGGGACCAAGAGCCAATTTACTTCGAAAGGGCCGGTGACCTGCGGCCCATCAGCGATAGCACCGCATGTATTAATTGCTGACTGCAAAAGCTTTCTTGCCAACTGTGCCACGCCTGTGAAGAGGAAGAAAAATGTTAATAATACCATAGATTATATAACACAATACATTAAAAATCCCAGAGATATTCTAAAGGAGGGAGGGCATATGTGCAGCCAAAGGCCCTCCCCATGGATACTATTGGCTGGTGTATGCAAGAGAACTGAACCCCTAATAGGTAATTGAGTGATACTGGCACAAACACATGTGTTTCAATGTGTTTGGCTTATGGCCTCACTTGTCATAAACTGCATATTGTTGATGCCTCTTTTCATTGCACAAAACTCTTTTACCCTTTAAGCCTTAATACTTTAAACTAGAGTTGATTGGTTTGGATTGAGACAAATCCGACAGATCTGAGTTTTGGGGATCCAAGTAGCCTCAGAACATGGCTCAATCCTTTGTGCATAATTCATGTCTGAAAATGAGGCATTATTGGAAAATGTGATTTCTGTGGAAAAAACTCCCAAAACTCGTGATATAGCCCTCCCATAGCCCCTCTCCCATGTTTTCATCTGCCATTTTAGAACAAACTCCATGTAGGGAGGATGTTAGCTGCAGTGCTCTGCTCAGAAAAACATAGCCTTTAAAACTATTGAAAACAGCATTAGACATGGTGAAAGAGACAGAGAAAACAATAGAATAATTGTGATGATTGTAAAGCAGTTCTGTAGAGAGTGGTCATCTAGAATAGTTTGTTATTAATGTTTGTGTATATATATATATATATATATATATATATATATATATATATATATATATATATATATAAATAATTTTCTAATGATCTCTTCACAACTGTACAAATTTTCATTAATTTTGGCCAAAGTCTGCAGCAAGCTGGCTGGCTAAAATTAGTGACAGAGTAATGGTAAAGATACATGGCAGTTTACTGAAAGATACAATCACCATTTCTGCTTTAATTTTCTTTTAATTCAATTCCATATCTCACATCAAAAGTCAATATTTCAGTCCTACATTTGGACCTTTGTCAAGACAACCACATAGAACAACATTTACCTGACTTCTTATGCAAACCCAGATTTTCTTCATCTGATTAATCAAAAGGTGATAGTCTGCATATGATCATTACAAAATATATGAGGAAATGGCTCCCTTGTATTCTCTATAGGACACTCCAAACAATATGCATTCCACCCTGGAACACATAAACCTAACAGGTGTGTATTTCCCAAGAGTACCTAAGACATGTACCAAGGACGTGCAGTAGCGCACCTCACTATCAAATGCACAATCCGGTGGTATGTGCTTCTTAACCGGAAGTACAATGACTTACTTCCTGTATAACAAGCGTTTTGGTTTCATATTTTATAGGAAATGTTTTGCCTCATTATCCCACAAATCTCGGATCTGAACCACTCATCTCTGATATTATTACCAAGAGCATGGTACTGTCCTTCTGGCTTGCTTTCATCCCAGAGTGAATCCTGTGCCATCTCTTCACCAGGCAAACAACGCACATACAATGAGCCTTGTGCACCCATGACCCTGTTGCCGGTTCACCAGTTGTCCTTCCTTGGACCACTTTTGGCGGGTACTAACCACTGCATACCGGGAAATGTTTGGAGATGCTCTGACCCAATTGTCTGTCCATCACCATTTGGCCCTTGTCAAAGTTGTTCAGATCCTTAAGCTTGCCCATTTTCATGCTTCCAACATTTCAACCTCAAGAACTGACTGTCCACTTTCTGCCTACTATATCCCACCTCTGGACAGGTGACATTGTAGCGAGATAATAATTGTTATTCACTTCATGTGCCAGTTTATATATATATATATATATATATATATATATATGTATGTATATACATGTGTATGTATATACATATGTGTATGCACACACTTCGGGGATCCGAGTACCGAGCCGAGTCGGTTTCCAAAACAAGGCAAAACGTCATTGTGACATCGTCGGATCTCGGATCTCGTGAGTTTTTGAATGAATAAATACCCGTCTTCACGGCGATCTAGCGCCATTTGAGAGAGGGACAGAGAAGGGTTAGGTCACAGAATAGAGCAGGAATAGAGCAGGCATTTTTCAGAGTTTACACTACAAAGTGTTTAGGGTGTCATATCCCCCCATCTAAAAAAGCTGTATTTGCTGAGTACTGAAATTGTAATATAGCAGCACTGTATATTTTTGAATTTGCACTACAAAATGTTTGGGGTGTCATATCCCCACTTCTAAAGAAACTGTATTTGCTGAGTGCTGAAATTGTAATATAGCAGCACTGTATATTTCTGAATTTGCACCACAAAGTGTTTGGGGTGTCATATCCCCCCTTCTAAAAAAACTGCATTTGCTGAGTGCTGAAATTGTAATATAGCAGCACTGTATATTTCTGAATTTGCACCACAAAGTGTTTGGGGTGTCATATCCCCCCTTCTAAAAAACTGTATTTGCTGAGTGCTGAAATTGTAATATAGCAGCACTGTATATTTCTGAATTTGCACTAGAGTGTTTGGGCTCTCATTAAAATGGATTCACAGCAGTACACATATGAGCAGGAGCAGCAAGCAACTGCTGCCACCAGTCCTGATGGTAGTCTTCCCTGTACATTATCTTGTAAAGCCTATGTAAAGTACATAGTCTTTTGAAGTCAGGGGAAAAATCCAACAAAAAAACAACTTTTACCGTGTTGAAGAGAAAAAGAGCTGTATTAGAGGAAAAGTTAACTGGTGATAAAACAAATTGCCAACATGCCATTCTACACACGCAGTGGCAAAGAAAGAATGAGGCCTTCACCTTTCTCTATTAGTGCGAGATCAAAAAATGTTACTGAGGCATCTTCTTGTAAGGTCACTCGTGACCAAGCAAGACAAAGTAATTCGGAGTCCAAAAGTGGTGCACAACTACTGTTACGCGTGAAAGCCGAGCTGGAAGAAAACAGTAAGGCATAAGAGGAAAATGTATGCTCAGAATCAGAAATGACACCAATCCCTGAGGAGAGTCCATCCATGAGTGGTATGTGTAATCGTGACTATCCTGATAGTGTACCCATAAAGAAGGGCCCTTTCAGCATTTTTGCTGATGTGTGCCTGAACAGCCCGACTGTAGCCGGTGATACACCAATTGAGGATGCCACTTTGGAATTGGAAGAGGATGAGGGGGATATTTGTGTAGCCGACGAGGGCGCTAATGAGGATGTTGATGAGGATGAGGTTGTTTGTGTAAGTTCTGCACCAGTGGAAGCAGTTCTGGCACGTGACAAGAAGAAGACCATTGTCATGCCTGGACATAAGACCAAAAAATCCACTTCTTATGTGTGGAATTATTTCTACCCAAATCCTGACAACAGTTGTCTAGTCAATTGTAGTGTATGTAAAGCCACAGTCAGTCGAGGGAGGGACCTTAACCATCTTGGAACCTCATTCATGTTATGCCAGTTGACGCAAGTTTATGGCAAGGTGTTGGGAAAAGCTGAAAGTTATGGTAAAAAAATAACAACAAGCAGTCCATCATCAGCTAGGACCCTTCTCTCAAATACATCCCGATGCCTTCTACACCCACAACACCGTCCTCATCAATATCCTCAGTAGCGATCAGAGTTAGCCCTGCATCCAACTTGGTAAGGCTCGATGACTCCTGCACTATAATTGATTCCTCTGAAGAATTCTTGAGCTCTAGTCCCACTGCTGCTGCTGTTGCTGCTGCTGGGGGGTGAATCTTCCACCCATAAGCAGCCCAAGGAGAAGAGCACTGGTACTTTACAACAATTAACTGTGAAACAATTTTTTGCTAGAGAAAGTAAGTATAACAGCATTCACCCAGTCGCAAAGTGGATCACAGACGCCATGGCGACTATGCTAGTGTTAGATCTGTGTCCAATATCCACTATAAACGCAGGTGGTTTTTCACAGTTAAATGATGTTTTGTGTCCCCGTTACAAATTCCATCGCAACACCATTTTTAAAGAAAATCTATTCCCCTAGAGTACCAAAAGATTTGTAAAAATTTACTAATTGGGCTCAAAAATGCCATTCTACCCACTGTACACTTAACCACAGATATGTGGACAAGTGGAAGTGGCTGAACCAAAGATTATATGACTGTGACAGCCCACTGGGTTGGCCATTCGCCTTCACAAGCAGGAACAGCAGCAGCATGTATACCACTATGTAACATTTCTCACAGGCAGGCTACTCTTGGTATCACCGGCTTCACTAACAGGCATACAGCTGATAATTTGTTGCGAAAACTAAGGGATGTCATTGATACATGGTTTATACCACTTGGACTCTCCCCAGTATATGTTATTTCTGATAACGCCAACAATATTGTGCTAGCATTATAGCTGGGTGAATTCCATCACATTCCCTGTTTTGCTCACACAATAAACTTGGTGGTGCAGAGCTTCTTGAAAAATAACCGTGAGGTGCAGGAGATGCTTACGGTGGCCTGTAAAATTTCGGGACATTTCCGGCATTCTGCCACAGCATGTAGGAGGTTGCAGCAGCTCCAAGAACAATTTAATTTGCCCTGCCACAAACTTAAGCAAGATGTGTTAATAAGGTAGAATTCCACCCTGTACAGAGGATGGAGGAACAGCGCAAAGCCATACAAGCGTATTGCATAAACCATGACATTGGGAAAGAAGGGGGAATCTATTTCAGTCTTGCACAGTGGCGAATCCTTTCTGTGCTGTGCAAGGTGCAAAAACCAGTTGAAGTTGTGACATGTGAAGTGAGTTCAGACTCTGCTAGCTTGAGCCAAGTCATTCCGTTAATTGGACTTTTGGAAAAGCAGCTTGACAAACTGAAGGAGGAGATGAAAGAAAGCAATTCCGCAAAGTATGTTGGCCTTGTAGATCAAGTACTTAATTCGCTTCGCAATGATCCAAGAGTTATTAAAATCTTGAAGTCGGATCACTATGTTTTGGCGACTGTGCTTGATCCGAGGTTTAAGACCTACATCGATTCTATGCTTCCAAATGACCGAGATCTGAACAGTTGCAAGGAGCTCTTGGTCAGCAAGTTGACCACTGAACTTGGCCTTGGCTTGACGACGTCTCCTCCTTCAGTTTCTCAGGCAGCTGTTGCTCACAAGAAATTGCACTTTCCAAAGCAGGGATGACGCAGGTGGCAAACCATAACAGTTTGACATCTGGGCTGGCTTGAAATATTTTACCCAAAAAAGTGTGACCTCGGCCATAACTCCATCCAATCCTACTATTAACATGCAAAGGATTGTGGAGGATTATTTTCAAGAGTTAAGTGATATGGAAATGTCAGACAGTCCCTTTCCATACTGGGAGGAAAACAAGCGATTTGGAAACCCATGTACAAACTTGCCTTGCAATACCTAAGCTGCCTACCCTCCAGTGTGTACTCAGAAAGAGTATTCAGCAGAGCCGGGAACCTTGTCAGTGATCGAGGTTACTTCCTAAAATGTGGAAAAGATGATGTTCATCAAAATGAACTACATAATCCACGAGGCAGGCCTTTACCGGCAAATACATCCAAGTACTGACACTTCTCTAATGGCAGATTCCAGCGGAGATGAATTAATAGTCTTTGATGATGATGTACACACTGATGAGGGTGAGGATGATGCTGAACATGATGACGACATCATCTTGACAGTGTAGAATTCACTTCACAGCACTGTTGGTCTAACATGCCTTTAGGCCATTGATAGCTGTATTGGTGGGGGCCCAAACAAACCAAGCACTTCAGCCACAGAAGTGGCAGCCTTTGTTGCTGAAGTGCTTGGTTTGTTAAAGTGTGCATGTCCTTTGTAAGATCCAACATAAGTGGGTGGAAGGGCCCAAGGACAATTCCATTTTGCACCATTAATCTTTCCTGGCACTGATGTGTGTTTCTGCCATTACTCTAACAAGCCCATTGTTAGCTTGTTTAGGGAATGCCATGTTGGACTTTCACTTCAGCCACATAAGTGCCACTCGTTGTGGATGAACTGCTTGGCTTGATGAATTGTACATGCTACCTCTACTAATTGTGGTTGATATTGTTATCTTGTTTATTGACAGCTTAAAGAAAATAAGCACTTCAGCCGCAAAAGTGCTACTCCTTGTGGATGAACTGCTTGGCTTGATCAATTGTACATGCTACCTCTCCTAAAATTTAATGGAAATCAATGGAAATTAGTGTTAGTGAGGTTAATAATAATGTAGGTACAAAATAATAACCAAATTATGTGATTTTACCCCAAAAAATGAAATGTAATAAAAATGAGCTAAATAAAACCAAAACCAAAACACGCAAAAGCGGTTTTGGCAAAACCAAAACCTGAAGCTAATCCAGATCCAAAACCAAAACCAAAACACGGGGGTCAGTGAGCATCTCTAGTATATATCGATATGTGTATATATATATATATATATGTAAGTTTCAGGTAATTTTCCTGAACTAGGAGCCCTGTAGCACCCCACGAAAACAAGTTGTGCAACTTCCATCAGTAAAAATATATAATATTTTCTGTACTTCATATGGAGATCTGCTTTCTGCAGATCACGGGCTTACACTGTGGCTCCACTTTGTAAACAAACCCTACTGAATAGAAAATTAAGCAGACAAATAGCCACTTAGATAAAATGTTTGGAAATAGTATTTTAATGTACAAAATAACATTTAAATTGTTCATAAATCACAGATGGGTACATTAATAAAAGTGTTTCAAGGTGAAAAAATAGAATAAGACTACATGTTGTTTTCCATCGTCTCAACATGAGACATTAATGGAAACTTGCAGATCATTCTTAAATGAGGTTTATAAAATGTCATAAATCGGCCTTATCAGGTGACCGTTACTTCCAGGAACATGAAGCTCTTTACCAGCATCCTACTACTGCTGTGATCAGAAAAATACTTATTTCTTATGTCTAAAGGCTGCAACCTTTCAGTGTGAATGTTGGCACTTTGTTCTTGCACATCTATGATGTTAACATTTCAACATCTAACAATATGCTAGTTTTAGGGATTCAGGTAAATCTGCATAAGTTACAAAAACAAATGAGGATGCTTAGACTGCAACCTCAATGATATGTACAGCACATCAAACAAATAGACTGTAGATAATTTACATTGGACACATGGAAAATGCATGAAAAAATAAATAAAACACAGTTGGGAATTAAAATGAATGGTGCCATGTTGGATCTTATTAGAGATGCTCAGGCTCGGTTCCCCGAGAATCGAACACACTCGAACTTAGCAGATCCGAGTACCAAGCCCCGCGCGCCCTCGGAATTGAAAATGAGGCAAAACGTCATTGTTACGTCGTTGGATCTCGCGAGCTTTGGATTCTATAAATATCGCCCTCCACGACGATCCAGCGCCATTTCACAGAGGGACACAGAAGGGGTAGCACGGTTCTTGGCAGTCTCTAGTGCAGTTGGGCAGCGTCATAGGTAGAATAGGAAGAGGAGGGGTAGCAGTGTTCTTCAACGTCTCCAGTGACATTCAGGACAGCTCCATTGCTAATTGTCATTGCTGAAATAGAAATATTAGGTCTGACAGGCTTGGTCTTCTAAATCTGCAGTCACAATGTACTGTGTTATATAGGTAACATACAAAGAGGAGAGCTCCATTGCTAATTGCAACACTTTTCTTTACTGACACTGCTGTGTGGCAATGTTTCCTAGATGTGCTAGGAACTGCCTTGTGTTTGAGTCATTGTTCTGTCGCTTAGCATCCAGGGTGGTAACTGCAGTCTTTGTTTGAAAGTGTGTGAAAATAATATTGTGACCTGTGAGGTGGTCAAAATTGACTGCAAATGACTTGAAATTAGTGTTATTGAGGTTAATAATAATGTAGGGGGAAAAAAGCAAAAATATGTGATTTTAGCAAAAGAAATAAGTACTTTATAAAAAAAAATCGGGATCCAAAACCAAAACATGCAAGGGCGGTTTTACCAAAACACAAAGTTAATCCAGATCCAAAACCAGAACACGGGGATCAGTGAACATCTCTAGATCTTACAGATTTGGACATGCATATATGTATGTTTATTGCCAACTATGTTTGAGATCGAACTGTTAAGCAGTCAAAACAAGTAGGCAGATCAAACTGTGTGTGGGCGTTACACTTATGTGTCATGATTTCAATTTACTTTCAATGCCAATTATATTACAATTCAGACATGTGATGCTGCAGAAGTTAGCTTTTTTGTATGCAGTTGTCAAACCTTTGCTAACACACTTGTCAGAATCCATTTCCCTGTCTTATGCTGGTCTCACATGCTGTAATATCAATAGAGTAATTGTATATTCGGCCCGAAATTTGTAAATGTCTCAGTCTTTTGTAAATGTAAACAGTCAATGAGAACTAGCGGCCTGTGTGTCTGACCTGTGTGTGCAGGGGCCTTCTGACTACACTACACCTTGAGAAGCTGTAAGTGCTCCAGGCAGTCTTCCTTGTGGGGTCATCTTTAATTTAAATAAGTTTTCTAATGGAAAATTTAAGTTAATCAACAGATCATTAAAACTTATTTCTCATTTAACTGAATGAATTGTAGCTATGACATTCTGTGGCATTTATGTTGCATTGCAACACTGATTATGATCCTGAATATGAACTAAAATCTAATCCAACCTCTCAGCGTATAGACAAACCAAATATGCGGCTTGCCCCACACCTGAATAGTCACTTTGAAGTTATGAGCTATAGTGTTAGGTTGCCAGCCTTATATCTCCTAGCTGCTTGAACCAAGCTGTGACTGGATCACTGATAAATAACTTCTGGTATAAATTTATTTAAAGGAAATAGTGCAGGGCGCATATATATAATTGCACAAGCACTTATTTTTGAAATTGTGTATATTTTGAGATAAGAAATCGTTATTTCTGAGACCAGGGTAGAAAATGTGTTTTTTCTGTTTAGCCTTTCTAGTAGAAATGGATTATGTCTGATGCATATATCTATACAATGACCCTTTGTTTACAAAGTCTTTGGTGTATTGTGATGTGAGGAAATGGCTTGTTTGAGGTTTGTACTTTTTCTTTGGGAGTGTGTATTCGGCGACGGTCTGAAGTATTCATGCCAGTGAGACCTTTTGACTTGCTAGTGGGTCTCCTGCCTCTGAAATAAGGTGCAGGATATCACAGCAAGGTTTTTAAGAATTTCATAGCTAAGTGTAAATATAATTGTCTTTGCAATTCATGTAAATCCATGTTTGTGTAAGCAGATTATATCCTGATGCTAAAAATAGCCTGTGTCTAAACTGTATAAAAAGCACTAGCTTGTATTGGAAACTTGTTCTTCTGATTTTCCCCTGACCTGATCACTGGTACCTCCAACCAATGTGAGAGCAAATAAACATCACTTGCTTCAAAAACCTGCTTGAAAACATCTTCAATATTGCTGCATTCATGGGACCTGCAGATTAAACCCTAAATCTAATCTGTTCTCCGGCTGTCTCTGAGGTTTAGACCCTAAGCTTTCTGTTTCCGCCGCTCTGCCTGCTACCCATGCAGCCCTGGTCAGTGTCATAGGCCAGGGGGGATCCATCCACAGCTTCCCTGATCCATAGTAAGAGGTCAGGAGTTCCAGCCCAGGTACAGCAGCAACGAAATACGCTAGCAGCGTCAGTTACCCAGAAGAATCCCAATTCTGGATGCCGGTAAGGAGTCCAGTGGTGGCAGCCTTTGTAAGCCCCGTCCTACTGCGGCAAGAGGGCGTATTTGGGATAATGAAAGGGAACGGTGGCAAAGTAAGCCCAGCCGGTTCCCAGCAACAACAGACAGGATGGCATATGCGGTCCATCCTGTCACACAAGCCTCCACACCTTACTGTGCTTGTGCTGCATCTTAACAAAGTAGTGGGAATGACAACATGCCATTGTGAGGCTGCACTAGCTAAAATTGAACATTTTAACGGCAAACAGGCACAGTGGAAAAGAAAATTGTGACTATCCCACATGTTTAGCCTGTTGTTATGACAATATGAAAAATGTTAGAATCACAAGTTATATTTGCATCTGGAACTAGGTGCCCACTTTGGCCTATACTTAACCATGTCCATTCTATTAGGCAACCATATAAGACAATATTGACAAAAAATGAGAGCTGAGGCACAACTGTCAGGCTAATGTGGAGCCAGTGGCCCTCTTTGATCTGTCCTTGAACTGTACAATCATTAGTGGAAAACATGGCAGTTGAGGCACATGTGACAGACCACTATAGAGCCTTCTGGCACAGTTTTCCATGATTCCACCCAAACTAAGAAAATCCTTATATTGTAAGTAATTGAAAATTGAAATACAAAAAAAATATTAAAAAATAAATAAAATAGGAACAGAGTGGACAACATCATTATCTCTCTGTAAAAACTCTAATTTATAAGAAAAATGCCTGGCATGTGATCAACACTACTTCATTAGTTCTGGAACCTCACTCCGAAATGTTTTAAAGATTACACCAATAGGCACTTTTTTTTAGCCAAACCAATATTCACATTTTCCATTATTTTGTTTATCTGTTTGTGATTATTTGAGGGGAATGATGTAATATCTGTTATCAGATATCACAAGATACCCCAATGTTAACTATCATCAAATGGATTATTAAGAATATTAAGACAGTTTATTTCTGCGTGGAAATCACAGATCTGCATTTGCCAGAATCAATCCGTTTTAATTGAAACAGCAGCAGGCAAATGATTATGCTGTAAGTAAAATAGAATAAATGTTAAGTATCCTGGTGGATACAATGGGCCTAATTTAGAGTTAGACCTAAATCAGGCATATTTTCGACCATTTTCAAAGCAGTACGCAACTCTAAATAAGGCATGCTCTAAATCAGCAACATATATCCCAGACTTATGCCAAGCATAAACAATACACCCATATGCAGAGCCTATATATTATATATATATATATATATATATATATATAATAAAACAAATAGGGAGGGGCGCCACATAGTATAAAACTGTATATATAGGAAGGTATACAGAAGGTGTGCCATAAATAAGAAGCTCAGTCATCCATATGAGTGAGAGAGAGAGATAGTTTCTATAACACTCAAACAGCAAGGGTGAATGTAAGTAGATGGATTAGACGCTGGAGCTCCTGCACCTCACCAATATAAGGTGTGCGTACCAGATAAAAATTCTTTAAAGCTTATCTGTATAATAGATGATGATTTTTCACATAGAATCCACTCCGTTATCACCCCTCAGATGTACACTAGGCAGGAGTCATGAATAGTGCTTCTGGAGTCCAGAATGGATACTCAGTAGTAGCCAGATTATGTAGACGGAAAAAGAATCATATAGTGTGATACTATATAACACCAATTTTATTACATACAAAATGCAGATTTGCACTTACATGAATAAAAACAATGCATGCTTATCTGGGTATCTTTTAAAAGGAAGGGGATGAGACCATCAAAACGGAGCTTCATATAAACACATCAGCTATTTCCAACTGCTCCGGTATACATCACCGCTGATGAGATGTGTAGTCACAAGTTCCCTCTTTACCGCAATGTCCTCTACGCTTATCTGTCCTCTAGCACATGCGCAGATGAAAGGAGTACCAGCCGGCACCGTCCCATACACATCCCACAATGGTCACAGGGTACAGACAAGAAACAGCTCTCCGACGCGTTTCGTCTTGTACAAAGACTTTTTCAAGGAAAAAGTCTTTGTACAAGACGAAACCAAGACATACCTTTTTTATGTACGGGCATTTGTTTTACTGTGTTGCAGAGTCAATTTGCTGCCAAATAAATGATTGCTCTGATTTGATCTTACGTTATTACACTATTGTGGCCATTTTTTTGAGTCTGCAGACTGGATGTGCCATCTGAATAAAGGGCTCGCTGAGAGGATTTCTATTTTATCCGGTACCATCAGAGTGACTGCTAATCTTGGCCCAGATTTACTGAATATTCGGTACGAGCACTATACATTTGTGGAGAGTGTCATATATCACTTTTAATACACTATGTTTGGCGCCCCCTGTCTTTTTGTATTTCATTCATTAGGCTTGACACTTGCAAACAGGTGTTGAATGACTGGGGAGCTGCCTATTGGAAAATTTAAGTATACTTCTGTTTAATATTTGCACT